>NC_090267.1:86761261-87072627 GCF_040414725.1 Anabrus simplex
CTAGAGAAGCAACTGAATGGAATCATGGAACACAGTAACTCACTTTTTGAATTTGACACACATACGATTTCCCTTTAAACATTACTTAAAGCCAACTTGAACATTACTTGAATTAAAAATTTGCGTTTCATAGTTGGATTGTAAGTTAGATGGTATTTTTTTAATTATAAGTTCTCCCTCCACAAAAGAGGATGTCAGAAGACAAAGTGTACACAATACAGTGAATATTGGTAAAAAATTAATAGCTTATAAATAACTCTAAAAATTATACTGTGAAGTTAGGTCTACAAATTTAATCAAAACTTAAAAAATCCACATTTCTGGCCCTTCAGACAATTAACTCAATGTTAAAATATCCTTGGGATATGAGCTACGGAATTTTAGGTAAATAAAATATAATAATGTATGATAATATATTCTTCACTTATTCCTAAAAATTAAAATCCTTTTTCTTAATATTCGTTATCCGGTCAATTAGATTAGCAGTTCGCCTTTTTCTACAACTGCGAGCGCTAATGTCAGTCAACGCATTGTTTCACTTAAGCACCACTACGAGCGCTAATGTCAGTCAATGCATTGTTTCACTTAAGTGTTGTGATTATTGGGATTTGATTATTTGGACTCGGAAGACGGCGATGAATTATGTATGGAAAGGATTTATTCAATTGTTTGTTTTGGTTTTCCTCAGTATGTGAAGTTTGGAATTGTTTAATTTGTTTGAAGTCGATATGATTTTAAAATTATTTGATTGTCATGGTAATTCTGGTGCATCCTGTACCACACGCGCCACATCGGCGTGGGAGATTTCCGGTTTCGTTAAGTTGCACAAATTTCGTAATTTCTAGAGGCTTCCTAAATGTTCTTTGTCAGCACTATTTTTCTGCGCTCCTATTGGAGAAAATAAAAGGAAATGTGATTGGTAGGTGAAGGAAAACATCGTACGCTCATTGGCCGTGGTAGGATTTCATAATTTCCGGGGAGAAGCGTTGTCGCTGGAGCCTTGCTCTGCGAGGGCGTCTTTTCTGTTTGACCACTGAAGGGAGCGGTCACCTTCCAAGGTACGGGTCTTCTTGGCCCCACCATCCGGTAAGCACCGATTATTTTCTTTTTTAACCTTTCAGGTATTCAGTTTCAGATGTAGTGTTTCATTTAATTTATCTTGCCGGAGCGTACCCGTGTTTCCTTCTGCTTCCAAATGTTATCATTATGACTTAGCCGTTTCGGTAAGTCACCTCACTTTGTTAAGAGATAGTTCCCGTTTGTTGTTTTGTAAATTAAATGTTATACGCCTTTCGAAGTAATCTTTATAAGTAAATTTTTTTCTCGGGACTATCTCATTCATTCCGCTTCATCGTGGATTATTCATCTTTAGGTCGGATACCCTTTCTCAGAAGTGTTTTTGAGGGGGCTACCCACCGAAGATGCTCTGCTCCATGATTATACATAAATATTTTTCTCCTTAGATGTATCTTTTCACTTTAGTATAACGTTACCTTCCTTTTATTTATTTCAAATTGTTTTGGGTTTTTAAAGGTAACGCCACGACAGTGGAACGTCATGTGTGATGTTCCGGTGTAAAAGAAATTTAATAACTAAATGCTACCCTCATGTAAACTGTAAATTGTAATCGTTGTTGAAATTATGCCGTCAGAATTTTAATGGTATATTGGCTATAGTTTTATATATGAAATTGAATCTAAATTGTTAAGTAAAGTTTAGGATTACATTGACTTCGCTTCTTCAGTATTACCAATACCTTCCACCGCCTGGATATGGTTCCCAGCCGCTTCCCGGTTATCCTTTCTTAATAGTCATGTTGGTTAAACTGTTTGTTTATTTCCTGTGATTAATGTGCTTGCAAATTTAGTTTCGTACATGTTGACATGCCTAGTGTACAGTACTTTTAGTGAAAGCTTTACGGTAGCAAACATTTTCTCTTCATTAAACCTATTAATAGTAACCTTACCCTTTGGAGAGGTTGCATTAAGCACCACTACGAGCGCTAATGTCAGTCAATGCATTGTTTCACTTAAGCCTTTATAACTACATTAGGTGCGGAAAATTTTCAAAAGTCGTAAAATGCCTGAGGGTATTGAACCAAGGAATACATTACAGAAAGATTTATGTAAATAGTTAATTTGGCTAGGATTTAAATCGAAAAGAAACGAGTAAAACAATAAGCGATTTTAGGCTTTTTTCCGGAACTGCATTTAGACCGGAAGTCATTTTCGTAATTTGAAATCTTTTCGGGCCCTTTAGCCCTTCAACTTCCGGCACAATTTAGGAAATTGCTTAATTTTACGTTTTTCGTAGTATGGGGCCCCCTACTTTGTCTGCTAAGAATTGTTTTCAACATTAAAAGAAATTAATTACAATTAATTAAAAAATAAATTAAAAGCCACAAAATGGTTTAAAACATTTGACAAGTTTTTAACAACTACTTAATAAATAATTCCCACGAAACCTAAAAAATAAGTATAATTCGGACTTGAGGTCTATGCATGCGTGTACGTTCATTATTGCCGCAGATGCGACCGATGCTCGCACCATACACTACGACGATTCCTGGCACCGTACGCCAAGTAATTATTTCCCTGTTAAATATTCTAAGAAGGCAGAGATAAGTAGTACCACGTGTGGTACATACCATCGTGCACTACTCTCCTCTCGTCTGTTCACACTTCACCTATCGTAGAGTCACGCTTTGCCACACTTACCTTCCATTAAAGTCTAAACTGTTTTATTGTTAGTGAAATAAAATAAACGACGAAAATTTTTAATTTGACTTTTAAAATAAATGCATTAATTGACGCTCACAAAGCGCACAAAGTAACCTCCGAATAAAACTGAATATTTCGCAGTATCATATAAATTCAATGTGCAATATTTAGTTTCACGTCAAAATATTAGTACATCCTTGCAAATATTATTTTTCCGCATAATGAATTCACATTGCACAAATATTTAAATCATGTACGTACAGTATTAATGTTTATTTAATCAATTCTTCGCATATTTCTTATCATTCAGATCGTTGTGATGCATGATACAAGTGTAATATACAGCCGGACTGAGTGGCTCAGGCGGTTGAGGCACTGGCCTTCTGACCCCTAACTTGGCAGGTTCGATCCTGGCTCAGTCCGGTGGTATTTGAAGGTGCTCAAATACGTCCACCTCCTGTTGGTAAATTTACTGGCAGGTAAAACTCCTGCGGGACAAACTTCCGGCATCTCGGTGTCTCTGGAAACCGTGAAAGTTGTTAGTGGGACGTAAAGCAAATAACATGCTTGAAACAATCACGATTCACTTTAATAAAGTAGGCTATAGTTCATACGTTGCATACATTGCTTATGATTGCGATTCACTGTCCTAGTCATTGACTGATTTTACTATTTCATTGTAAACTATATTTTTTGTGAAATAACCTTCAGTTTCGGGGAACTGGACCTGGCATGATGTTAACATTTTAATGTTAACATCCCTCGCAGCTTTAACTGTTCCAAATACCGCATATAACTGACCATGGCTGAAAACGCACCGAGATAATTAAATACCTATTTTGTCAAAACTTTGACCCTGTGCTTTGTTAATGGTCATTGCGAAGGCAAGACGTAACGGGAACTGGTTCCCTTTGAATTTGAAAGGAGGGTTACTCTCAGTGGACTTCAAACCAATCGTAGCTGGATAAATTACCTGATTCTTGATTATGATGATGATGATGATGCTTGTTGTTTAAAGGGGCCTAACATGCTAGGTCATCGGCCCTCCTGATTCTTGGAAGCCCGTGTAATGACTTCTAATTGTATACTTTTGTCATACATCGCTTTTTAGAACCAACATGGAGCAATAACATACGTCCTGGTGATAATTTTATTTCACAGAGCTATGTGTCGAACTAACACACGAAAATCTGCATAGATAACTTTCACAGAACCCTCTATCGAGCTGGCATAGAAAGATACGCGGAGAAAACTTTCATAGAGCCACCTACCGGCGAATACAGTTAACTGCAATGACCGAAGCATCATATTATTCGAATAACTGACTATTTTACGCAAATAAAGGACTTAATGAAAGAAATGTTTTTTCTAGTAATCCTGTCTTTTGATGTATAACACATAGGCGTTAGTACTGTATTGCGGTTTTCTTACAATTTTGTGTTACACGTTTAAATTGTATTATATATAGTACATTGATTCCATAATGTAGCAAGAGTAACATAAATGCTAGGGGTTCTGGTAGAGCGTACCCCTAACGTTTATGCAAATCGCATAGTCAAACCGTTATGCAGGCTAGCACCTCGCTTCAATAAGTTTGCCTTCTAAGCTATCACTACCTAAAATTCCGATCTCTAGTAATGCACTCATACTTACAAAAAACGTTTTCGAGGAGTTACGCTCCGTTTACGAAACGAATTTGCTTGCAGGTAGTTCAGATAGTGTACATTCCAAAAACCAAAAACGTACGTGTTCAGATTAATATTAATGGAGTTTATTCAACAATGAAAGTTGTGAAAATAAGTGTGGGGACGTCGTCGTTCATAGCGATCGGTGAAAGTAGATTGGAAGGGATGAGTTATGCCTGTTGCTCACGGTCAAATTTTCTGTCAAATTTATTGTACAATAATTTAATTTTATAAAATTTCTGTTGCTCACGGTCAAATTCAAGTTTTATAAAACCTTTGATAAAACTTTTCATAAAATAGGACATGTTCTATACCGTAAAATTAATTTTACGAAACGAACCAATCAGCGAAGCTGACATCACGGTGATGCTGGCGCTACATCGTGAGAAGGTTACGAAGCTCGATTGTAGACAAACACTTCTTTCTAAAATGGCAGGATCCGGGTGGACTAAGGAAGCTGTCAGTGTTTTATTGTCGAATACCATAAATATCCTTGTTTGTACGAAGTTAAAACGCCACTTTACCACAGCAGAAATGCAAGAAGAGGGGCAAAAAAACACAATCGGCGAATTCCTATATGAATACTGGTCTTCTAACCTCAACTAATTTTCGAATAAGGACCTTCTTCTCTTCTTTTGATCCAATCTCGGGTCCAGCATTTCCTGGCATTTCTTTTCTTCCTTTTTACCACTGTACAACATATAATTGCAGCTAAAGCAGCAAGTTTTGCTTTGTTTGTTGGAGCCATACTCTCAAACACACTGTAAGTTGAAAGCTGATTCTTGGTTTAAAAATCTATCGATAGATGGCAGCACATACATATCTTAGTTCAGAAGTACGTTCACAGATGGCCATCCTGATGTTTCCACGGATTTTATAAAATAATTTTACCGTGAGCAACACAACTTGTTTTCACCAAATTTTTATAAAATTAATTGTACAACAAATTTTACGAAACATTTTACCGTGAGCAATAGGCATTACTCTCTTTCTGTTGGAGAGTTGGCTGCATTCGATCATAAGATGACCATTCGCCGATGAACAACACTGCATCTGTTTCCTTGATTTTATCTGCTGAGATGTGAGTAGTTGGTTCTTTGTGTTTTGTGCTGCCTTCATGTCTAAACACTAGGGAACACGACAGATTTGTGACGACGTGTCTGTTTCGCTCGCGATCTGTTGAATACTTTACGAACTTGCTGAACAGTCAGACCCAACCCGTGCAGTCACGTAGGATTTTCCTCGTGTGGTCTACTTTTTATTTTCAATCTGTATAGAATACATAGCATTTTATGTTAGTTCTTGTAGCGAATCTGGGATGAAGGAAGAATTAGAACATGAAAATAGTGGGAATAAAAAACGACGGTGTGGTGCCAGGCCAAAAAGTACCTGCGTTTCTGTGCAATGACTAAAGATGACATGTATTTATTTCATTTTATCTTTTTATAACTTTCCTTACGTCGTACCGACACAAATAGGTTTTATGGATACGATGAGACAGGAAGGGGCTAGGAGTGGGGAGAAAGCGTCCGTGGCCTTAATTAAGGTACAGTCCCAGCATTTTCCCGGTGTCAAAATGGAAAACCACGGAAAGCCATCTTCAGGGCTGCCGACAGTGGGGTAAAGAACCCCACTATCTCCCGAATGAAAGTTCTCAGCTGCGTAATCCTCGATGACATGTAAATGTACTGCTGAATTGAACCGATATTTAGGATTAGATCATCTAATTTTGAAACACTGTAGTTGATTTATTTTGAGTTTTATGTTAAATATAATATGAATGCCTAAATACTTAGTTCTAATAAACGATCCGTGTAAAATTTGTTGTTTTTGTGATAATATGATTATAATTTAGCATTTATAGTAGAATAATGTTAGTGAAAATAAAGTAATATTAAACACGCATTGAAAAGGCTTTTCAAAGTAGATCTGAGAGTCCCTGTCCGTGCATTCAAGTAACATATTGTGACGCGTTCACTGGCAGCTTGTTTTTAGCGGTTTCGCGTCACACTAGCACATGAAAGGTTTTCGGTGACTGAAGGTCGGGAAAGAGCTAGGACTGGGAAGGTAATGGCCATAATTTAAGGTACAGCCCTAGAATTTGCCTGGTTTAAAATGCGGGTATATTATCGTCGCTCTAAGTCCATGAAATGAAATGGCGTATGGCTTTTAGTGCCGGGAGTGTCCGAGGACATGTTCGGCTCGCCAGGTGCAGGTCTTTCGATTTGACACCCGTAGGTGACCTGCGCGTCGTGTGAGGATGAAATGATGATGAAGACGACACATACACCCAGCCCCAGTGCTAGAGAAATTAACCAATGATGGTTAAAATTCCCGACCCTGCCGGGAATCGAACCCGGGACCTCTGTAACCAAAGGCCAGCACGCTAACCATTTAGCCATGGAGCCGGACTCTTTAAGTCCATAATTGCCACCGACACGACCGTTGCTCGCACCATACACTATATTGATGATTCCTGTAATCGTACGTCAAAAACTTATTTCTCTATTAAATCTTCTGTGAAGGGAGAGAAATGCGAATTAGTGTGTACCAGGCGTGGTACTGGCAGGTGTTTTTCTATAAAGCAGTTTAACGTCACACTAACACATCAAAATAATTCGGCTAAGGAAGGATGGGAAAGCGCTAGGATCGGGAAGGTAGAAGACGTGGTACATGCAATCGCGACGTATTAACTGCGCTACTCTCCTGCTTTCTGTTCACACTCCACCTACTATTGAGTCACACACAGCCACACATATACAGCTTCCTCTAAAGTCTAAACTATTTCACTGTTGGAGAAACAAAATACTTCTAATAATAAACGCAACATTTATTTTAAATTGACTTTTAAATAAATTTATTAACTAAGGCTCACAAAGTACATAAATCAACCAGTAGAATAAAACTGAATATTTCACCATATCGTATATATTTTATGTGCAATGTTTATTTTCATGTCAAAATACAAGTACAAACTTGAAAACTTAATTATTTTACGCATAATGAATTCCCTTTACACAAATATTTAAATAATGTACGTACAGTATTATTCTTTATTCAATCAAGCATGGCATTTTTTTATGTGATTCGGATCATTGTGAAACAAAATGTAAGTGTAATACACAATATATTTTGTATGATGTATTAGGGAAATGGCGTATCATTTTTCTTCTAATTGTCATAGGAAAAACGTATTTCATTGGAAAAGATTTTTAGAGGATTATATAATCGATATGAACGCAGCGATATCAAGCAAAGACCTTTCGCTAAGAATCGCAACTCACTAACTTACTAGCACCTTATCTTTCCGGCAGATAAAACAGTCGGCCCAAAGAGTAATCAAAGAAAACTACTTACACATTTATAAACACAAAATTAAATATTTGAAGATGAGTTTCTTAACACTCGAGTGATATCATATCCTTTTGTAACGTACGGTAACTGGCATCATGATATTCCTTAGACCCCCAGATATTTACTATTAAATTAAAATCGAGTGAGGTGGCCGTGCGGGTAGGGTCGCGTAGCTGTGAGCTTACATTCGGAAGATGGTAGGTTCGAATCCCACCGTCAACAGCAATGAATATGGTTTTCCATGGTTCCCCATTTTCACATCAGGTAAATGTTGAGGATGTGTCTTAATTAAGGCCACGGTCAGTACCTTTCCTAATTCTAGCCCTTTTCCTCCCCTGCGTCGTTGTATACGACTGAATAATAGTCAATGATTGGGAAAGACTTTGAACAAGTAGTTTTCGCATGAGGAATAGTGTACGTGAGAAGTTACATTTAAAAATATGCATGTATAACACAACTTTTCGGATCATCTTCGACATATGATCAGATCGGGGTAAGGTTCTGTCGAAAATTAGACTTAGACTGTTAACCGTGTCACTACAATATATATCTGTATCTAGAACTTTTATTGCTGGGAGGGATTTGAGATGAACAGTTTTCAGGAGTTTTGTGTAACTCATGCAATTAATCTGGGTCTTAGCCACATTTAAGAGGAGGTTATTATTTGCGCTCCATTCTATCAATCGAGAGATGTCATGATTAAAGTGCATTGTGCATGAAGTTGTGCATAATGCGATTTAAACACGCCAAGAGAGAGAGAGAGAGAGATTTTGAAATGAGAGGTTAAAAGTTAAAAGTCAGGTTGTGAGTTCCACAAATAGGAAAAGTCTTCTCAGTTTTAATTACTGCGTTCATGGGGTGAAAGTTCCTTTTGGGGATCATTGTAAGTACCTAGGTGTTAATATAACAAAAGACCTTCATTGGGATAATCACATAAATATGATTGTTAATAAAGGGTACAGATCTCGGCACATGGTTATGATGATATTTAGGGGTTGTAGTAAGGATGTAAAGGAGAGGGCGTATAAGTCTCTGGTAAGACCCCGACTAGAATATAGTTCCAGTGTATGGGACCCTCACCAGGATTACTTGATTCAAGAACTGGATAAAATTCAAAGAAAAGCAGCTCGATTTGTTCTGGGTGATTTCCGACAAAAGAGTAGCGTTACAAAAATGTTGCAAAGTTTGAGCTGGGAAGACTTGGGAGAAAGGAGACGAGCTGCTCGATTAAGTGGTATGTTCCGAGCTGACAGTGGAGATATGGCGTGGAATGACATTCGTAGATGAATACGTTTGAGCGGTGTTTTCAAAAGTAGGAAACATCACAATATGAAGGTAAAGTTGGAATTTAAGAGGACAAATTGGGGCAAATGTTCGTTTATAGGAAGGAGAGTTGGAGATTGGAATAACTTACCAAGGGAGATGTTCAGTAATTTTCCAATTCTTTGCCATCATTTATTTTTATTTTGAGATATCGGAATACTTGTGTTGACTTCCGAGTTAATTGACACGTGCGATGAATTAGGTGACAGAACTACAGTAGAACTACAGTAATTCAAGTGAATTGTATTACATTACTTAACTAATGATTAGGAATTGTATTGTAATTTAACTTGTCTTAGTGCGGTCTCTGGCGTTGGTGGAATTGGATATTGTTTAAAGGGAAAATATAACGAGATAATCAATTCCCCTTAATGTGAGTTACTTGAAAATATGCCTAACTGTGAGATCAACTGTAAGATCAAGATCAACAGTGTCCCCTATGACAAAATTTTCACGTTCGAAAGCTTACCGAGTGCTCGTTTGGCTAGAGACGCTTTGGGGTGGACGTTGACCTGTTACGAAGAGATATGACCGGGTGATCTGAATGCTCAGATGGTCGCAGGGAGTCGTGCGGCTGGATCATATCAGGAACTAAACAGCGCGGAACAGTTTCAGAGTCTACTGGATATAGAACAAGATGAGAGAAATGAGGCTACGATGGTCACTTGTGATAAGGTGTTCATTCTCAGAGGGGCATTCACACTCATCAGAGACTGTCAGTGACCTCCGAGGACGGATTGCAGAAGAATATGCGAGTCATTGACATCCGTCCTATCGATGCTGCTTTTCGAAAGAAATGAAGAACGATGCACATTATGGAGGATCCTGTATCTTGACCAGAACAATGACATTTCGAGAAATAGAAAAAGAATAAGAAGAGGAAGAATTCACCGACTTGAGAGATTTTATATTTCCTGAATATTGGTCTGAATTTTTTGCAGCAAATCTCCGTTTAAAATAGGTACTCTCGCATCCGGGAGTCGAATTTCAGATTTTAGAACTATTAAGTGTGATTCAACGTGTTTGGTTGAGAAACTGAGTCATCCCGAAGAAGAAATTATTTATTTCATGTATCTATTATACTTTCCTAACATTAACGAACGGAATGGCCTCGCGTGTTAACACGCTACGACTATGAAGCCAAAATCTCCATTCGGGAGACACCTGGGTTCGAACCCGCCTTCATCTGTCCTGAGAATTGTTTTCTCTAGTTCCATACCCAGGAAAACGCCGCGGCAGTTCCTATTCATAGGCCACAGCCGATTTCTTCCACTTCTTTATCCAGTGTCATTCACTATCATTCATCTCATCTTCATTAGCACCTCAACTGAGGTTGAAGTGAAGCCAGCCGTAAAAAACCGCAATATAAATTCACCGCAACTCTCCCTGAACTCGTATTAAGAAACGGGGCTAAAGGATAGACATACATACCGTTTTAGCATTATATAACTTCCGCTTAGGCTCCTAAATGTATAAAATTAATTCGAATCAGAGCCAGGATTCACCCCTGGGATATGAATAAAACCTAATTATACTGCAGGTATTATACAGGGTGGTCGGACACTACGTAAAATCTAGGTATATGCGCGTAGGAAAGTTAGTCATACTGATAAATAATCTGAAAAAGTAATTCAGTATGTCGCATCTTTGTCATTTTATCACCTGTTCAACTTGGCCAATCAGATCGCTTCGCGGGCGAATTCAGATGTGCTCTGCGAGGCGTTGTTACTAAATCTGCTGGTTGCTTAGACCGGCATGAGAGCCACGCTGAGAAATCAGCACCAAACACAAACATACTGAGGGTTTCAGCGCGTGTTACCACAGCGTACTTGCTATGGTGCGAACCTGTCAGCTCAAAGCTCCGTGTAAAAATCACTCCCCTGACGAAGTTCTCTTTCTTCCATGGGTGCTCTAAAGCCGATCTTAAGCTACCTGAATATTTAGAAATACCTCCTGGCAAAGCCTATTTGAATTCGCCTGCGGTGTAATCCGATTGGCTAACTTGAGCAGCTGATAAAACTATAACAGTGCGTGATATCGAATATTTATTTTCAAATTATTTATCAGTATGACCAACCCTACAACGTTCATATACCTGGTTCACACTGTTTCCGACCACTCCGTATATTCCCCATCCTCCATATCATCGTGGTGTCCTCTATTGTTACTTTCTCTCAGATGAATTGGCTTCCATTATAAACATTGTTCTGCCTTCAGTGGTTTGTTTTGAAACCATGACGTCTAGACAATTTTGTCTTAGAGGACACTCTTGATTTTGATCTTACAGTTGATCTTACAGTTACACATCTTTTCAAACAACTCACATTAAGAGGAATTGATTATCTCGTTATATTGTCTCTTTAAACAATATCCAATTCCACCAATTCTACCAACGCCAGAGATTGCACTAAGACAAGTTACAATATAATACAATTCCTAATCGTTAGTTAAGTAATGTAATATAATTCACTTGAATTACTGTAGTTCTACTGTGGTTCTGTCATCTAACTCACAGCACACCTCGATTAACTCGGAAGTCAACACAAGTGTTTCGATATCTCAACCACGAGTTACCTCGCATTTCAAATATATATATATATCTTGCCATGATTAAAGTGCATTATACGCACCTTCTTGTATAATGCACTTTAATCATGACATCTCTCGGTTGACAGAATGGCGCCCAAATAAAAACCTCCTCTTAAATGTGGCTAAGACCCAGCTTATTTTCATGAGTTACATAAAACTCCTGAAAACCGTTCATCTCAAATCTCACCCAGAAATAAAAGTTCTAGATACAGTTATCTATTATAGTGACACCATTAACAATCTAGGTCTAATTTTCGACAGAACCTTACCCTGGTCTGATAATACGTCGAATGTGATCCGAAAAGTTGTGTCATCCATGCATATTTTTAAATGTAACATTTCATGTATACTATCCCTCATGCGAAAATTACTTGTTCAAAGTCTTTCCCAATCATTGACTGCGATTTATTCGTATACAACGACTTATCTGAAACTTTTAATATAAAACTACAGAGGGTAAAAAAACGCATGTGTTCGTTACGCACAAGATCCCATTCTGCCTTTATAATGCATTTGAATCTCTAGAGTCGGTACGTAAAATAATTTTAGAAAACTGCCCTTCAAATTCCCCTCCATAGTACCAGTAAATTTAGCAAATAGTTTGTTTGCACTGAATCACGTATCTTTAACGTCTTTAACACCGTTTCGCAAATGACACTAATTGTACTCAACTAAAGCAGTCCTTAACATCTATCCTCCTGGAGAAGTACGCAAGTGGCTGAGATCAAGCATTCCCTTGTCAAACAATTGGAAATATGTATATCGTCGTTGCCGGGACAAAACCTCCTATGTGATAATATTTTTGGAGATATACTGACCCGCAGCACATACATTATTAAGAGCGAGAATGCCTTGACCATATTCACACAATATTGCACCTTAGATGACAGAACCTTACCGGCCAAAGTTCTAAGCTAATATATTTCACATAGGAGGTTTTGTCCCGGCAGCGACGATATATCTCATAAAATTGTTTACTCTCTATTTTATCTGTAGATTCCTTACTGTAGATTATTGTAGTATAAAATAATCAGTAGTCTTAATGTTTTACTTTGTATTGTGCCCTACAGGACCCTATGGTTCCGGCCAGGCGAATGCCGGTCTCGAACCCAGAGTAGAGTAGTGAAAGAACTCTCACAAATGTGAGCTTGTGCACATAGTCTTACCTGAACACATATGCACGCTCGGCCGCACAATCGCGCACTTCTCAGGGATAACATGGGTGAACAAAGGGCAATATTAAGATAAAACAATAGGATATGTGACTAAGCAGGTAAGAATCAGCTAAAATAAGAAGAAAAAAATATCTAACAGAAAACATCGCTGCATTCAAAGTTTTACAATCAGGGATTTATTACATAAAAATATACTAATTACAAATATAAGAGCTTTCAAATATGATTGGGGTAAAGATAATGTTGAGCCGATGACAACCAGTTTACTGCCTTCATGAAACAGCTGTGCTGTAACAAGCATGTTACAATTGTGTAAGTAATGAAATCTAGAAAAATGGATATCTGCTGAAATACATATCTAACAGTAATTTCCATAAAATTTACTATGCCTCGTACCATCGAACCCCGGTGCAAACAAATATAAACACATAATGTACAGTGTCCTGACTCGGTCTCGAACCCTGGTCCCATGAAGAGTAAGGCGTAGAATATTCATATACAAACAATATAAAAAGGAACACAACCACCATGTCCAAGGGGTCAATATCAAACGGGCCAGTGTTAAAATTAAAGTAGAACAAACAGAACAAAAATCTCTCCCTGCGTTCAAAACATCAAGGTCGTCTTCTCCCCCTTACACACTCGACAAGCTGCAGACAGCCATATAACCAAGTTTCAAGACTGTGACGTCAGGCACAGTAACCCTCACCAGTCGTGCACTCGACAAGCGGCAGCCCACACAATTTATGAGCCCAGCTGACTGACTAGTAGTTGAGTTCTAAGAAACTTCGCCTTTCAAAACACCTCACATAATCTGGCTGCTAAAAGCACTCTTTTAAATACACACGGGCTATCCGCCCTCATCTCAATATCACCAGCAATATAACAAATCTTATTTCCGCCTCCCATGGGCTCAGCCCTGATAATACAAAGGCACAAATCAGTAAGCTATAGTCACATGGCCATAATAAGGCATCTCAAATGCATCCAATACACTCTCAAACTGTGCTGGGGCACTCTCATATCAATTCATACAGTCAGCTACATGCATAATGTCCACATCTCTCAAACATTCGGACTCGCTCGCCCTGTCAGTAAAGCTAGGTGAATTACGGGGTAAATCCTGGTCTCAACTATACAGCCTACGTCTGCAGAGACAAATGCCTAAACGCGACACAATAAATAGTGCCTGCCTGTTAGACTAACCTACCATGACCAAGGGAGTTCGGCCTGACCCATGAAGATAACACGTATGCTAATATAATACTATCGAAATGAAATATAAACACACCGACAAGGAATCAACAAACTATCATCTAACCTAATGTACGGGGTTCGAGCTTGAGGCCTAGCTCTTTATTACCAAGAATTTTCCTACCATAAACTAACCTGTTGGCTGACGGCACCCCTATTCCTATCTAAATTTAAATGACATGCTTGAAACAGAATTGGAAAGTTCTGACCTTATAAGATTGATGACATGACGGAGCGGCCCTTCCTGTGGACCACTGAATTTACCACATCATGACAAACTGCGACGCTTGCAGCAGATACTGGTGAACAATTGGAGACATTCTATCTTGCGTGAGTCCTTCGTACAGCTCCTTAGATGGTTGGAAGATGTCCCCTTCGACGTCGCGCTGATCAGGTACGCCCAACGTTCCTGGATCGATTCCCGATGTCGTGCCGGCTTCAGCTCCCGTTGTGGCTTCTTCGCAGTGATGATGTAGAAGCTCGTTCTGGCTTGATGCAGGGGTAACTGAAAACAAATTCATTTATTACAGACTGTCCAGACTCGATGCCTGTTTCCACTACTATCGTGCCTCACACGTTACATTGACCAAGTCTTGTTCTGAATTTTAAACCTGGTACACTATAGTTTCTTCACCACTCTTAGTAACACTGTTATTCCATCCTTTCACTCGGACAACATGTAGTGCTATAAGAACTACCCTGAGCCTACATTTATTCTAGCATTACGTCAGTTACAACTTGACCTCACAGAAATATGAAGCTACTAGTTCATCAGTCTATTATAGGCAGTACCTCATCTCACCATAGCATATCAACACAGGTAATATCAAGAATTTAGCTGAATATGCAAGTTGATTACTTACTTCCTCGCAGATTCAGTAGTACTAGTTGTATGTGCAGCTCGAAGATAAAACGTTGTTCGCGGTGCCGACTTGTAGCATGACGACTTCGTTCAAGCAGCCTTACGGTCAAAGAATGAGGCTGATGTGCCAGGCGGCCTTGCATTTATAATCAGGTTGACGTAGCCACGCCGCTTGATCGCGTGCAGGATACGCGCGCCCGCGACTCGAAGTTTTCCCGCACAAAGCACGTCAAGTACCCTACTTAACGAATGCATTTATGATTGCAGCCCTAATGCATATCAAAATTCAGCAGAAATTATGCAGGTTGCAATTCTTGTTTCAGATCCAATGCATCTCTTCCGTAACCAAAGATATTAATTTAATTCTTTCTTCCCTCCGAAGGTTGGTTTTGCCGGGATCCGGGAAGCGTCCTCAATCTTCATTAAGAGGCTTGGCTTGGGACATAACTCCCTTTAATGAGGTTCTGGAGATTTTCATAATGACGCTCTAGCTCTCTTCACACGAGAACGCTTCTTCTGGAAACTTTTATGAAATAGACTATAAGACAATGACTTCATGGGTGATCTTATGTAATCCCAATATCCAATACTAAAATCTATACTATTGGTCCATGAACAGAATGGTTCATTATATAATGTATGTTATAATTTTACTGGATTTGCTACCTGTGTATTATTTTTCTTTATTTTCTTAGTATAATGAATTTAGGTAGTGTGTTCATAAACTTGTATAGTATTATATGAAGACATTACATAAAGGAGGTTTAGAGCCTCAGTGGCATGCAAATTATAAATAAATACAATTCAATTCTCTCTCTTTTCTTCTCTTTCCCGGTCCTGAATTTAGTGTGACGCTGTAATTCTGTTATTCAATACGAAGAGGTACTATATGATAGTGTCATGTGAAAACGACTGTCTATTCTATATATTGCAGAAGCGTATTTTTACTACAATTACGTGTATTGTTTCCAGCTGATAATCTCTCCAATTATTCAGTCTGTACCGGTGATTATGTCACCAGGATTATGACTTGAGATAAAAATTGATAAATGAACCCCTACTTACTCCCTTACTACTACTAACTACCTAAGCACTCCCATTTTCCTTGGAAGACCTGAAGATGGTTTTGCGTGGTCTCCCGTTTTCGCACCAGGCGAATGCTGGGGCTTTACCTTAATTAAGGCTGCGGCCGCTTCTTTCCCTCTCCTAACCCTTTCCTATCCCATAGTCGCCATAAAATCTATCTGTGTTGTTGTGACGTCAAGCAACGTTTATATACAGTATATCCGATATCATTAGTAGTCGTAAGGTCAAAGTGCATAAAAAAATATTGGAAATTAAACTTTGCACAAACTTTATAATGTACAGTTTTTCTACATAACTGATATTACAGAAAAAGTATAGCATTTCCAGTTCTGGTCTCACAAACATTTCTCTGTCACTGTACAGAGTTATTCACCTAAGACTAAACCATTAAAGGTTTCAGTATTCTGTTTTCCTATTCGTAAATGATACCCACGGACTTGTAAAATAACGTTCTTTTTTATTCTCGTGGGGTGATTAATAACCGAGATATTAATACTAACCCCATACTTTTAAATGGAACGGCACGAATACATACAGCCAAATGCGGTTTTTATTGATATCTCAAAAGGTAACTGTCCGATTTTGAAAATACTTACATATTTCAACTTGTACGCAGTTGAACTTTTTAGACCAACTGCACGAATTCATGCCGTTTCATTTAAAAATATGGAGTTAGTATTAATATCTCGGTTATTAATTTATTTATTTACTCGTGTCAGAAGCATACTTAATCATACAGTTCAAATAAAGTGATAATTAGACTACCTACAAAACTTAAAAAAATGGACAAACAAAGGAAAATTGACCAAATTTACTATACATCTAGATGGTGTTTTTCCAAAACTGAGCCACACCCGTGAGAATACGTAGCACATTATTTTACCGAGTACCGATATTTTTAATGGTTTAGACGTTATTTCTGTGTAACATCTTAAGTGAACAACCCTGTATACCAGTTAAGTAATATACTGTATAGCATTGTGCCCCGTCCACATATGCAAATTCTGTTTAGCGAGTTTCCCGGGGATGTTCACTGAAAGAAACAGCCAGACAGACAAAACTTGAACTGAACCCACTTTAGACCTGCATAACTGATCTCTAAAGTAGAAAAGTGAAATGACGTCTTTCCATCTATCTTCCTAAATGACATCACATCTAAACCACTGGGTAGAGTTTAATTAAATTTTTGTACAGATATTGTCAGAGGGATCCTTCACAAGACTATGTTTTATTTAAAAATGTAGACCTGGCAGTATATTATTTGTGAAAATAGCACAATAGCTTACTCCCAAACCAGGCACGATGCCAACTTTAGCAGAGCAATGATATTTTATTGGCATATTGGTAGTCTGTGGTTTGCCCAGGGCGGTAGAAGTACATATGCCCGTGTAAAGCTTTCCTCCTCCCAACATATTTCTTAGTAAGTGATCTGTCCTAATTGTTCTCAGATGCCTAAAAATGGCAGTTTCAACTGCTCTAAAAAACTCTAAAGTTACTCAAAAGTTTGAGAAAAATGAAATTAAAAATTATAACTTCCATTATATTTTTAGTGCATCATTTTCAAACTAAGTAAGCATTTGAACTTCAAACCATAGTAGCAAGAGAGGTACACAAAAATCGGGTATATAAGAAAAACTAAAAAATTGTGTCAATTCTCTCTTTGGGAAAATCAAACCATCATGAATATGTCTTATATGTCATATCATGGTCATCCAGCAATGGTTGTTAAGTTCAGATGATCACCATCCATAAGACATAGCCTTCCCGGTTGCTAGGTAACATTGTCTGGCCATCCATCCCTACTTCACATCACAGCCTACCCGGTTGCTAGGTAACATTGTCTGACCATCCATCCGTACTTTAAATCACAGTCTACCCGGTTGCTAGGTAACATTGTCTGGCCATCCATCCCTACTTCACATCACAGCCTACCCGGTTGCTAGGTAACATTGTCTGGCCATCCATCCGTACTTTAAATCACAGTCTACCCGGTTGCTAGGTAACATTGTCTGACCATCCATCCATACCTTACATCACAGCTTACCCGATTGCTAGGTAACATTGTAACGTTCCAGACGTTACAGTGTAATTATGTTAATTTTATTATGTGTAATTAATTCAGAAATTTAACGTCATGATATCTATTTTGGTATGTAATTGTATTATAATTCATGTTTAATCATTTGCTCACTATCATTTCATTACTTTGTAACTACGACTTGTAAACGAGGGCTGAATATTCTAATATTCACTTAGATTCTTGCGACATTTGTTTAAAATTAACTTGCAGTAGATTTCCTCTATATTGCCACATCACCGAGGAAGGAGGAAGGACAAATTTAGACACCAAGTTCTGGGAAAGCGAGCACGTGTTCACGCGTCCTAACGAAAGCTACCGTATTTCGACCAGAATAATTTAAACGGATCAACGCCTATATTTTGAAAGGAGCGTCATATTGCCATGGATACTGAGAGAATGGACCAATAGAAGAACAGTTAATATCAGAGTTAAGACCCGTCAACTCTAATATCTGGAGTGGGGAGAGACATGTCATCTGATTGGACCACGTGTAGCGACCTGTAATTAGCGCCAGTGAAGGTTATAAAAGGGCGTGTTGGAGCTCTTGGCTTCATCTCTCCTACAGGATCTTTCATCTCTTCTACCAGTTCTTGGCTCTTCTACGACTCTTCTACCAGATCTTCTACGTGACCTGCTACTTAATCTTCTTCGTTTGATTCTGCAGTAGTATTCTACATTAATTACTTCATTTACCACGACGTGGTACTTAGAAATTCTGAATGAGGGGTGTATAGCCACTCTCATCAGGAAGTACGTACAGCTCGGCTACAAGACCGGTTTGAACCAGTCTAAGTCAATAGGTAGTATTAATCTAGATAGAAATGGAACTTCAGAGAATATTTTCAGTAAAGTTGGAAGGATTCTTAATTGAGTATCCTCTCCAAATAACCCAAGGTGGTTCTGCTAACTATGACTTAGGGCTTATCTCCAATATATGGGATAAAGCATAATAGGGAGTGTTAGTTTTGAAGTCATCTTCCAATTAGTGGTGGGTGCAATTTGCAAGGCAGGAATGGTACTTAGATGCAGATGAAGAGATCAAAGACGACCGATGATGTTCCAGCTACAAGGATGGAAGCTTCCCAAGGACCAGCAGAACAAGACTAAATGGTGAGCAAACGAGTTAAAGATATTGCAAGTTTTCGCGAAGTAGAGTCATTCAATTTTCTGTTAAATTCATTTTTTTATTTAAATTCAGTTCTCGTTAAACCGTCGTCATTTATATTAAATATAATAAATAGTATTTTTCTAGTTCACTTTAATCAATCTGCCTTAATTAGCCTTTTGATTTTTAATTCTCCTGCTTAATGATTAGTGCACTTTCACCCCACCCCTGTGATAAGAGTCCGTCCAAGCTTGATTATAAATTTTTATCTTTGAGTCCTCAACTTAAAGATTGGCGCCCTTAGCTTGAATGGTTGCATTTCTCATTTGATGATTGTTCTCCGCGAGGGGAAGTCACATAAATGGCGCCCAACGTGGGGCGAGAAAATCATTAAGTACGGAGCAGTTAATGACAGTAACGATATCAGAATTCGTATTATGGGCAAAATTTGGATATCCACGTTTCATTAGGAGTGTTTGATTGTGGGAAGGGTCATGGCTGATCAGACGAAAGAGGAGAGGATGTTGCGCAGTGGACGGGCGATAAAAGGCAATAACGTATTGAGTTCAGAGGAAGAGTTGTGTAGTCTAGTAGAGGAAATTGAAGATAGAAGTGTAAGTAGTATGGAGAGTGAAGGCAAGCAGAAAGAAGTCAGTATGGAGTCAGATGATAGTAGGATGGGGGGCGAAGCGGAAATAAACATTAACAATGAAAGTAATAATAATGATCAGTTAATGGGAATGATGCAGTTAATGGTAAGTAAGATAGAGGACAGTAAAACTGAAATAAAAAGTGAATTGGAACAAATTAAAACAGATGTAGAACAAACTAACACTAAAATTGATAATATTAAATATGAACTTAAAGAACAGTTAGAGCAAACTAAAGCTGAATTAAGCAAGGAGATGAGGGAAAATAAGGAGGAAGCGAATCGGAGAATGGACGAACACAGTAGGCAATTACGCGATCTGGTGGTAAAAAATGAACATTTTAATAAGCGATTAGAGGACCAGAAAAGTGAATATGAACGGCGAGGGAAAGAGGTAGAAGAAAAGTTTGCGGGGCAGAGAAGTGAATTCCTGGAATTAATGGGGAAGGAAAACAACTCTACTAGGGAGGAAGTAATGAGGCAGGTCACTAGTATTGATAAGAGAGTTGAGACTCAAAGAGGGGAAATACGAATATTTAAAGACCACGTCCAACAAGAGATTGACACGGTAAAGCTTAGAATAGAAGATGAGACCCGGGCAAGTGAAGAAAGGTTTGCGATAGCTGAAGAGAATAAGATTGAAATTAGGACATTGAAAGAGAAGCAGGTTAATTTGGAGAGAGAAATTGATAGGAGAGACAGAGATGTAGAATGCCGGATAGAGAAAGCAGAAAATCAGTTAAAACAGGTGGCAAAGGATAAACAGGTTTTCACGGGAAGGCAATGTCTAGGAAATAGCTACATTAGGGAAATAGAACTACCTAAATTTAATGGGAAACAAACGAACCCGCTAGATTTCCTTAAGATGATAGAAAAACGATTTGAAAAGCGTCTAGAGGAAGGGTCTATGGACTGGGAAGACGTTATGGAATATATTGACCATGCTTTTGTAGGAGAAACACGGTCTTGGTTCATGGTATATAGGCAGACGATGACGAACCTGAAAGAATTCAGAAATAAGTTTCGAGAGAAATTCTGGAATGAAGCGATACAAGCTCGGGAGAGAGAAAGGGTGGTATTTGGGAGGTACAAACAGCATGAAGGAGTCACTATGACCGAGTACTTCCTGGCACATGTCATGATTTGTCAGAACTTAGATGGTATAACCGAGGGGTCTGATGTAGTAAGACTACTTTTAAGACATTTTCCGGACAGGGTGAGAGAAGCGGCCTGTATGCAAAAAGTTGGTACTATTCAGGAGATGGAGAACCTACTAGGCAGTTTTGATGCGTTAGGTAACCTTAGGAGTAGAACGGAGAATATTCAGAACTTTAGTCATCACAACGGAATGAGACATAACGGTAGAACACAGAATCACGAAGCTCGCAATCAGTTCAGACCTCAGCAGAACAGCAGGAGCGGAGTACAGGAATATAGGACAGGAAATTCCCAACGGAGGCCAGAGCAATGTACTAGTGAGTCCAACGTCAATACACAAAGGGAACCTTTAAACTAACTAGAGGCTGTAATGTTAGGTCAGAATTCCAGCCTAGTACGAAGGTAGCGAAGTGTCTTGCCATGAAAGTGTTACCATATGACCTCGATGTTAGAGACGACTTGTTGTATGAACCCGAGCAGAATAATGGAGATTCATGTAATAAAGTAGTCAGTCCCGTTGTTAAATTGAAAGTCTGGGGGGCGTGGGTTAAAGTTTTGATTGATTCTGGTAGCCAAATATCATGTATTAGTTCTCAGTGGTATGAGTCATTAGTGAAACAGGGTATTCAGTTGGAGGAAATGCCTGTTAAGTCTACTTTTATCATTACGGCTGTTGGAAAGAAGTCTAAGCAAATTTGTAAACAAGTAGCTGTCCCGATCTGCATTAATAATTCTATTAGCGTTCAGATATGTTTGGTAATTCCGCATTTGATATTTGATCTTATCTTGGGATCTGACTGGTTAACGTTAAAATTGGCTCAGTTAAATTACAATGATCTAGTGCTAAATTTGAGGTGGAATAATGAGGATATCAAGGTCAAGTTTGAGGAGGAAATTCAGAGGAAAACGGAAGTTAGTACAGTGTGGAGAATGAGAGAGGTTTCTAAAGTAAATGAAGAGGCTAGTGAGGGCCTGAAGTTGTGTCAGTTGTGGATTAATGAGGATAAAATATGTGGCTTGAAAGAAGCCGTAAGTAGAAGTGAAGTAAATGAAATCCAGAAGGACAAGTTATTTGAAGTGTTATGTGAACACGTGGAGATTTTCTCCGAGAAACCTGGTGTTACCCATCTGTATGAACATTCTTTTTCTGTGCTGGATAAGACTCCATTCAGCGGACCGCGGTATCCGATACCACACAAATATGCAAAAGCCGTAGAGGATCAAATTCAAGCTATGTTAGCAGACGATGTGATTGAATTATCAAACAGTCAATACGTTAATCCCTTAATTGTCGTGCCTAAGTCTGATGGATCAATACGTCTGTGTATTGAATGCGAGAGCGTAGTGAGAGTGTTAGGTTTGCCTGAGGAACCACCTCGTAATGCTGAATTTTACGTCCGACTGGCACGGGAGAACCTGATTAAATCTGGAGATAAACGTAAAAGGCAACAGAAACGTAAGGTACTGGATAACTTTGAGGTAGGTGATATGGTTTTGGTGAGAGTTCCCATGTTGTCAAATAGTGAGGATAAGGTAACTAAGAAATTTTTTCTGTTATATCAAGGCCCTTATAAAGTACATCGTAAACTAGGACCCTGTGCTTACAAGTTAGCGGATGGCGAGAGCATAATGAATGGTTCAGATAACATTAGTAGTTTACGGAGATACCTGTCGTGTGAGGTGGCTGAACCGGATTGTGAGATATAGGTCAGTAACTCGGGGAAGTTGCTACTTGTTATGTCAGACTACGAGCGGGATGAGTGTAAGTCTCTATTGTGGTGGTATTTCCTAGTTGTGTTTGTAAACAAGGGAGGTGTTTGTGTGGCGGTAGAATTACGCTAGTTCATTGACGATAGATCATCTGTTTTCCGTATGTGAGGCCATGAAATTTTATATATTTGTTTTTTGAGATGTTACAGAAGGCTAATTAAAGCTGACGACGGCAAATAATTAATTTTTCCGTATGTGCATTTCTAACTTGCAATAATTTTACCGTGAGCTTAAATCACGTGTGTATTCGAGTGAAGTGTATTGCATCCTGCTTCAAGATAAGGTTGAAACATTCGAAAGAGTGATAAAAGTGTAAATTGTTTGTATCATTTGTTTTCCATGTTTCTAATGTAAGAAATTGGAAGAGAACGTGTTATTGCTATCTAGCAAAGAATGTCGGAGAGATGGGGAGTAAAAGGACAGATAGACACTCGGCAGAGTCTGTAATCTGAAATTGTGTATATATTATGTTATATTTTCTAGGATAATCTTGTTTTTTTTAACAAAAGTGAAAAGTTGCTCATGTTGGGCATAAGTTTGTAGCTATACCTCAAGATGAACTGAAATAACAGACAGTCACAATGGTAAGCAGTCTAAGAGAGATATGGAAAGAGTGAGATATAATTAATTGTATGAAAATAATGTCGCTCGTTATGGGCAGGTAATAGAGGTATTTCAAGTCAATGTGGGAGTAAGTATGTGAGTTCTCAACTCATATGATATTTGTTAAGAACTCATGGGGGCGTATGTAACGTTCCAGACGTTACAGTGTAATTATGTTAATTTTATTATGTGTAATTAATTCAGAAATTTAACGTCATGATATCTATTTTGGTATGTAATTGTATTATAATTCATGTTTAATCATTTGCTCACTATCATTTCATTACTTTGTAACTACGACTTGTAAACGAGGGCTGAATATTCTAATATTCACTTAGATTCTTGCGACATTTGTTTAAAATTAACTTGCAGTAGATTTCCTCTATATTGCCACATCACCGAGGAAGGAGGAAGGACAAATTTAGACACCAAGTTCTGGGAAAGCGAGCACGTGTTCACGCGTCCTAACGAAAGCTACCGTATTTCGACCAGAATAATTTAAACGGATCAACGCCTATATTTTGAAAGGAGCGTCATATTGCCATGGATACTGAGAGAATGGACCAATAGAAGAACAGTTAATATCAGAGTTAAGACCCGTCAACTCTAATATCTGGAGTGGGGAGAGACATGTCATCTGATTGGACCACGTGTAGCGACCTGTAATTAGCGCCAGTGAAGGTTATAAAAGGGCGTGTTGGAGCTCTTGGCTTCATCTCTCCTACAGGATCTTTCATCTCTTCTACCAGTTCTTGGCTCTTCTACGACTCTTCTACCAGATCTTCTACGTGACCTGCTACTTAATCTTCTTCGTTTGATTCTGCAGTAGTATTCTACATTAATTACTTCATTTACCACGACGTGGTACTTAGAAATTCTGAATGAGGGGTGTATAGCCACTCTCATCAGGAAGTACGTACAGCTCGGCTACAAGACCGGTTTGAACCAGTCTAAGTCAATAGGTAGTATTAATCTAGATAGAAATGGAACTTCAGAGAATATTTTCAGTAAAGTTGGAAGGATTCTTAATTGAGTATCCTCTCCAAATAACCCAAGGTGGTTCTGCTAACTATGACTTAGGGCTTATCTCCAATATATGGGATAAAGCATAATAGGGAGTGTTAGTTTTGAAGTCATCTTCCAATTAGTGGTGGGTGCAATTTGCAAGGCAGGAATGGTACTTAGATGCAGATGAAGAGATCAAAGACGACCGATGATGTTCCAGCTACAAGGATGGAAGCTTCCCAAGGACCAGCAGAACAAGACTAAATGGTGAGCAAACGAGTTAAAGATATTGCAAGTTTTCGCGAAGTAGAGTCATTCAATTTTCTGTTAAATTCATTTTTTTATTTAAATTCAGTTCTCGTTAAACCGTCGTCATTTATATTAAATATAATAAATAGTATTTTTCTAGTTCACTTTAATCAATCTGCCTTAATTAGCCTTTTGATTTTTAATTCTCCTGCTTAATGATTAGTGCACTTTCACCCCACCCCTGTGATAAGAGTCCGTCCAAGCTTGATTATAAATTTTTATCTTTGAGTCCTCAACTTAAAGATTGGCGCCCTTAGCTTGAATGGTTGCATTTCTCATTTGATGATTGTTCTCCGAGAGGGGAAGTCACAACATTGTCTGGCCATCAATCCGTACTTTAAATCACAGCCTACCCGGTTGCTAGGTAACATTGTCAGACCATCCATCCATACCTTACATCACTGCCTGCACTGTTGCTATGGTTGCACTTCCATCACAGATTTTTTCGCGTCACGTTACGCAAATTTTTGGGTGAACCCCAGCCATAAGACATATTTATGTCAAATTTGTAATGTTTTAAATCGGGGTTATTTTAAAGCCTATGGGTGTGTGCTTGACATAATTGTTTTTGTAATTTACTTAAATTACTGTTGCCAACAAGGAATTGCTTGCCGCACTGTGGAAGTAACTATTTTTATATCGGTTTGTTTTCAGGCCGAATTTTCGGTACGGGAATGAAAGCTGGGTGGACTCGCGATGTCTTATTCGTAAGTTAGAAGTAACAGGCATGAAGGTAACGAGAATGATTGCTGGGAATAATGGCAGGAGGGTACTCGAAATTAGGAGATAAGGGCTAAGTTAGGGATAAACTCGGTAGATAAAACTGTACTTATCAATCGGCTTCGACGATGGGGTCATATAAGACGAATGGAGGAGGAGAGCATGACTAGGAAAATAATGGACTAGGCATTGGAGAGTAAGACAAGTAGAAGCAAACCAAGGCGTCGATTGTTAGATACAGTTTTTAATTATCTATAAGAGGTGTATAAATAAACTTATCTAAACTACGGGTACGTCTTTCTAATTTTTATCTCAAGATACTGACTTGAAAATATACCAGACGTTTTTCAAACCCGTAGTAGTTTAAAATGAAATGGTGTCTTTTCATTTCTCGCCCAATCACGCCAAAATATCTGGACCAATAGAGCTGGAATTGGGTGTGGATATACTTCATATATTCAGTTCGAATAAAGTACCATTTCTAATTTGGCAATACTTATCCTGTTCTAAATGGCGGTCGTAATATCGTCGCTGCCGGGACAAAACCTCCTTTGTGGCATATTTTAGCTCAGAACTTTGACCGGCAAGGTTCTATCATCTAAGGTGCAATATTGTGTGAATATTGTCAAGGTATTCTCCCTATTCATAATGTGTGTGCTGCCGGTCAGTATATCTCCAACAATATTATCACCTAGGAAGTTTTGTCTCGGAAACGAATTTATATCAGGTATTTACTGAAATCGCGCAGATTCTATCCTCTAAAATACCAAAATAATGGACAAATGCATAGTACTATCATCAACATAAAACTGAGAGTGATGGTTAAAACTCAAGATTCTACAAAAAATGTCATAACGTGTGTATTTTCTTTCCAGCTCTCTCTTCTCCAAGAAATTAGGCTTTTATATGTTGAAGCTTGCGATCCAAAACACCCGTCGACCATTGGAGTTCGGCTGGGTGTCTATCCTGTTCTTGGTACGTCCTGCTAATGAAGACTGGAGACCAGAGTGTTCAAAGGTTACTACTTAAAAATGGCACGTCGGTGACATATCCAACTATCGGTGGTGGTGGTGATTATTGTATTAATACGAAGTACAACTAGGCAAACATCCTCTACTAACATTCATCGGAGGGAAAAATGGAAGGTGTCAGGCAGAGAATGACAAGGGCCATGAAGGGCGTGAAAGTGAAAGAGTATGTAGGCCTCGTAAGCCAAACACCGTTGGGGTCGGGAAATAACAATAGTTTGCCAAGGGAGGTCGGATAGGATAAATGAATGTGAGGAGACTGGCACAAGCAAGTGGAAGGAATTCAAGTACTCAGCTAAGAGCCCTGTGGTAGTCAACCTACGCTCCCAAGTTTAGAGCTCCTGCGGCTTTTTAGTCACCTCTTACAACAGGCAGGGGATACCGTGGATGTAATCTATCACCCCTAGCCCGACCTGTCCCACTATCGGCCCGTCAACCACGGTTATCGTATATTCTGCTATTCAGAGATAAAAACAAAGTATACTGTACAATATTTAGTGTGCAGAAAATTAGTAATTTCATTTTTATAGATAAATAGAAAATTAGTATATGTTCTGAAGAAGTCACGACTTCATTTCTCGTAAATTACCAGCATTGTTGAACTTTCAGTATATGAGTTAATTTGCACCTTACGAAGAACGTGCTATGCGTTTTGTTATTGCTTCTTATATAATAATAATAATAATAATAATAATAATAATAATAATAATAATAATAATAATAATAATAATAATGTACCAGGCTTCCCCGACTACTTAAAATGCGCACCTTCTCTACGGCATCCATGCCAGCGAAGATGAAGTTTTAAAAACTTTCAAAATGTTTCTTCTTCGACGGTTAGATGGTTCTACCATTTATTTATCAGTGATATCTTAAGGCTAGACACAAACTAAAACCTTAGGAAATCTTGTTTTTGTTATTGGTAAAGCTTTTCCTGAGGATTGTTTTTGTTTCATGTACCAAAATTGCCTCCTCTACTGTAATCTACCTAATACATGCTTGTAACTGTGTTCTCTAGCCAATCAAACACGGAGGTGTGTATGGAAATTCAGCCTATTATCATATTGTATGCTAATTCAGTCTGAAACTTCCCATGAGGAACTATATGAGGAGAGCACTTTAGAGCTTGTCTAAATTGCTCCAGTTCTTGAGAGTGCGACTTGACGGAGGGCAGAGAGGGTTAGGGAGGCAGGGCTGGGGTCAGCTTAGAGAAACTCTAGCGATACAAGGTAGTGGCAGAATTTATATAAACATGTGATTGTGCCTGCGGCTAGCTAGAGGGGAAGGTTCCAGCCGTTTCCTTAACGTACTTTTTTCTTTTAGTAGTAGAAATGTAGGACTTTCTGCGTAGACTTCGGACTCTATTTCTATTCCCTACAGGGAAATTTCTAATGTAAGGGAGCACGAGTGGTAACCCTTAGTTGTCTCCCCTTCAACTTTTGAGTGGGGTGACTAAAGTTTTTAACCTCTAAATTTTGAAAATATTGTCTCGGCTTTTAATGTTTTTCCTTTTTTTAGTATGGGATTAGCCTCTGAATCAGTAGGCCTTAAGCCCACTTAGGTTCTCGTCCTTCCAGAAATTCCGATAAGGAGTTCTGGTGTTTCGCCTCATTGCCTTTTGTTAGTGGCTTATTAGGAGTAACCTTTCCTTTCTTTCATTACGCCTTGTAGTATGGGCAATTATGCCCCTGTTTATTCTGTATAATTCTTAGGGTAACTGTCTCTTCGTTTTATTTCCCTCTGGGGACACTAATTAAACTTATTGTGGAACCTTGCAATAGATCAGCCCACTATGGTGCAACCCCGTATGAACACTTTGACCGGGCGAGTTGGACATGCGGTTAGGAGCGCGCATCTGTGAGCTCGCATCCGGGAGATAGTAGGTTCGAACCCCACTGTCGGACGCCCTGAAGATGGTTTTCCGTGGTTTCCCATTTTCACACCAGGAAAATGCTGATGTTGTACCTTAATTAAGGCCACGGCCGCTTTCTTCCCATTCCTAGGCCTTTCCTGTCCCATTGTCGCAATGAGACGTGTCTGTGTCGGTGCGACGTAAAGCAACTACCAAAAAAAACGAACACTTTGAAGTGGGGTCACCCTGTGTGTTGCGTAGTGTAATTAAGAGTGTCAAAAGCAACTGATTGCCTTTTCGAGGCTAGACTCTTGTATTTTGGAGCCGATACTCCTATAAAGTGTACCTGCCAGGAGTAATTATGCTCTTTCGTATGTAATTTAACGACTGGGATTTACTCCCAAGTTATTTAGTACGTGATTTCAGTCTTCTGAGTCCAAGGCATTGTTAGAGATGACGAGCTCGTGGTTAATATTTTCAACTGTTCTTTGTTATACCATTACATTTCTGTCTCTCAATTTCAAGAAAGGAAAGAAATAAAATTTCCAAAATTCGTTACACTAAAATTCGCTATAAGTAATCCCCTGTCCAGCCATTCAACCCAATCGCTTCTTACCCCTCTGTGAGCCACGGAATTACCGGAACAATAATAATTCTTTCTCGCATTAACTACTTTTTCGGTTGACGGAAAAACTGAGGTGATAGAATTTGTCCAGCAGGGGTTCTTTTAAATCAAACGACACGAAGATGACGTACTTGAACACCTCCGTATATTGCCGGTCTGAGTCGGGATCGAACTCGCGAACGTTTGCTCAGAAGGTTAGCGCTCTACCGTCTGAAATATTCATCCTGGCTCTAAAAGTATTGTTGGTATTTTAATATTGCCAAGTCCATGATATGAACGGTATCAAACTGTTGCCCATATTTTATAAATCGCAGCAGTAATTCCCCTGTGAATATTTCACGCAGTTTGATCAGCCATAATTGATATAATAGACAGTTGCTTCATTCTTCGAAGGGTCAAACCTCTTATTCTTTTGATTACAGGCAGAAAGAGACTTACAGTCTTGTTGTTTTGCCCCTTAAAACAGCAATCACCATCAACACCTCTGCACTGAGCGACCAGGCCACGTAGTTCGAGACACATAGTGGTGGTTTTAAAAGGATGTACAACTGAGAAACCATCCTCTATTAACATTAATCAGAGGTGGGAAAATGGAAGGGATCCGACACTTCAAAAATGAAGGTATCGGCCAAAGAAAAATAAGGGCTATGAAGGGCGTAAAAATGAAACACTCCCCAGGGGTCGGGGTCGGAAAAAACAAGTGTTGACAAAGGGAGGTCGGACAGGATAGATGGAATTGAGGATCGTGACATAAATAAGTGGAAGCAATGACAGGACTCAGCTAAAAGCCCCGTGGTCACCAACACTCGCTCTCAAGTTAAGAACCCATAGGGCCCCTTTTAGTAGTCTTTTACGATAGGCAAGGGATACCGTCGGTGTTATTCTACCGGCCCCACACACAGATTTATCGGGACACGTAGCTGTGAGCTTGCATTTGAGAGATGTTGGGTTTAGTCCCCACAACCCATTTATATACTGGGCAAATTCTGGGGCCGTACCTTAATTAAGGCCACAGCTACTTCCTTCCCAGCCAGCCCCGGGGTGTAGGAGTAGCGTGCCCAATTATTATCCGGAGGCCACGGGTTCGATTCCCGGCCAGGGAAGGGATTTTTACCTGGATCAGGGCTGGTTCGAGATCCACTCAGCCTACATGATTACAATTGAAGATCTATCTAGCAGTGAGATGGCGGCCTCGGTCTGGAAAGCTGTAAGGATTCGTAGTGCTGACCACACGACACCTTGTAATCTGCAGACCTTTGGGCTGAGCAGCGGTCGCCAGGCAGGACATGGTCCTTCTGGGCTGTTGCACCATGGGATTTGGTTTTTTGCTTCCTTCCCAGTTTTAACCCTGCCTTACCGCATCGTCGTCGCCATAACACCTGTCTGAGTCTGTGCGACGTAAAACCAATTCCATCACCTCAACCCTTTTAACATCAACGTCTATCTCTCTGTCACACGCCTGCATATTTCACCCTACAGAACAAGTGAACACTCGTTTACTCGTTTGCTCCTAGGTAACCTAGACCTGTCAGGGAAAGCTGACGAATTATACCATGAAGTTAAGTTACTCCTGTACGGGTAATTGCAATTGTTAGCTTCCCATTACCGGCTGCACCTAAATAACTCACAAATCTGTGGCTTGGTTCTAAAAGGGCCAATGTCATTTTTTATCGAAATTGAGATATTAACTGATACAAACGCTTTTTACTCTGGCTCGCAACATGTTAAAAGGGCCAATGTCTCTGTTAAGTACTAAACGAACAGTTACCGTTTAATTAAATAAGCCTTTGCCAATAATATTAGATTACCAATAAAGATTAGAGACCTGGCAATTTTTAAAAAATACCATAGAAAAAATTAGTGTTTAATAAGGTGACTTCCACAAAGAAAGTATACAGTTATTTAAAGTTAGATGTTGAAAAAAATTGGAAAACTATAAGCAAAACTTCAAATGCTCATAGCTCAAAAACAGGTTTTTTGACATTGGCCCTTTTAGAACCAAGCCACAGAAATATTGGGCACTGAAAATGACTTTCTCGACCTTATAATCCCAGACACTTCACCTTACCAATGCACTGGCATCGTAACTCTTCTTCCTCGTCCTTTTCTTGCCATTATACAATTTATTGCGAGTGTTAATTGATATGAATTTAGCTCAGTTTTACCTTCCTGGCGCCAATCATGTACAGAGCAATCTATTCACTATTCCTTGTTTATCCTGTGGTTAATAGTATGATGCGTTGTATGTAGCTTAAGATAAGTGTATTAAGACGAACACAAATACCCAGTCCCCGAGCCAGACAAATTACTCAGATGCAGCTTAAATCACCGGCCTGACCGGGAACTGAACTTGAGGACTTCTGAACCAAGAGTCAGTACGCTAACCATTCAGCCAAGGATCCGGACACGTCATAAGACTGTAAATAAAATATTTCAAGCCTCGAATAGACAGAATTGTTTCAACTCAGTAAATTAAGTTGATACCATGAAAAATAAATAAATCCAAAACAAAAGTAATGGACTGCAGTCAAACGAAGTCAGGTGATGCACGTAATGAAAATGAAAATCCACAGCCTGTTTCCAGTCATTCTACCGGGTCAGGAATGAAATTAATGAAGTCCTCATCTAGCGGCAAAGATAGGAATCACGCCGGCTGCCGAAGCCTGTCGCACTCCTCTGGGCCAATGATTAATGACTGACAGATGAACTGATATTGGAGAGTGTTGCTGGAATTAAAGACGACAGGAAAACTCGGAGGACCCGGGGAAAAACCTGTTCTGCCTCCGCTTTATCCAGCTCAAATCTCACATGGAGTGACCGGGATTTGAACCATGGTACCCAGCGATGAGAGACCGGCACGCTGCCGTCTGAGCCACGGAGACTCTACCATTAAGCATAACTTCCCATAAATGAAATCTCGTCGAAGCGATTTTTCCTAATGGCGTCTTGATGATATAATCATGTGCATCGTAATTTTAATGCAAACATTGTGTCCCAACCCGTATTATGTTTGAAGAAGACTACGACCACAATATGTATCTTACAGCTCTTTGGTGACCTCGTTCAAACGATCAAGACCGTACAAACAGTAGGCTCAGAACTTCACACAACTCTCCCACTGTGTACATTGTCCATAATACTCTAGGTGAAGGCCATTACTAAACTTACTAGCGTCTAAAGAAACAAACTTCAGAACAAGAACTTTATATCTTAACTTCTTATCCCACCGAGCTCGATAGCTGCCGTCGCTTAAGTGCGGCCATTATCCAGTATTCGGGAGTCAGTGGGTTCGACCCCCACTGTCGGCAGCCTTGAAGATGGTTTTCCATGGTTTCCCATTTTCACACCAAGCAAATGCTGGGGCTGTACATTAATTAAGGCCACGGACGCTTCCTTCCCACTCCTAGGTTTTTCCTCTCCCATCGTCGTCATAAGACCTATCTGTGTCGGTGCGACGTAAAGCAACTTGTAAAAAAAAAAAAAAAAAAAAAAAAGCTTCTTATTCCTGTCACCACTCACAGCCATCGTAGCATCTTTGAAAGCATACTAGACCTAAATTCTGAACTGTCTTCACTTCGTAATTGAGATCTGCAGAATGGTCTCAAAATCAACTCTGAAAAGACCCCAGTCTTCATTACAAGACAGCACACAGGCTTCAGCTAATTCCTTTCACCTCCTTACCCAACTTCTTTCACCATCATCCATTTCATCTTCATTAGCTCCTGAACTGTGGCTGGCGTCAATAATGGTATCCGGCCGTAAAAACATGCCTTATAATTTCATCTCACCTCATTCTCAACCTCGTATCAGGAAACAGGACTTAGATATACATACATTTCTTAAATTATTAATTTACTTTAAAATGTATCTTTGTTTTTATATATTATTTTATATATTTACCTTGACTCTGTAGAAAGTAAAATATTGCTGATTAGTAATTACAGAAGGCTATATATTTATTAATTCCTTGTTTAGAGAAGCATTACGAAATGTGTCCGCCTCTGTGGTGTAATGGTTAGCGTGATTAGTTGCCACCCCCAGAATTCCGGGTTCGATTCCCGGCTCTGCCACGAAATTTGAAAAGTGGTACGAGGCATGGAACGGGGTCCACTCGGCCTCGGCAGGTCAACTGAGCAGGGAGGGAGAGGGGGTGCTATTCCGACCTCAGCTATCCTCGAAGTGGTTTTCCGTGGCTTTCCAGTTCTCCTCCAGGCGAATGCCGGGATAGTACCTAACGTAAGGCCACGACCACTTCCTTCCCTCTTCCTTGTCTATCCCTTCCAACCTTCTCATCCTCCCGCAAGACCCCTGTTCAGCATAGCAGGTGAGGCCACCTGGGCGAGGTACTGTATCATGCAGTACAGTGGATAGTGCATAGACGCAGAATACGAGGCTCGTGGCGAACGTTAATTTAGCAGGTAAATTTTCGTAGTGTGGCAGCTCAGTGCGTATTACATCATCTCTACCAGTGTAGCGGTTCCATGTGAGTGTTAGTGAAGTGATTAGTGAAAGCAAAAGGCAAACATTTTATAAATTAATAATGCCACGCAAGGTGAAGCAAGTGCCAGTGGAAGCCATAGTTAAGCAGGCAGTACAGGAAGCGCTAAGCAGCAAGGAGACACTTGGCACGCTTGCCAACCTTATCCAGGACCAGGTAACGAAGTCAGTTGTTGATCAATTAAAGGAGACTATTAATTTTAATACGGGTGTAGTTGAAGAACTTAGGAGAACTGTTGAGGAGCGGGACAAAACAATCAGTGATTTAAAAACTGAAATGCAGGATAAAATTGACTGTTTGGAACAGTATCAAAGAAGGCAGTGCCTACGTGTGTTCGGTATACCTGAAACAGCGGACAAGAACACTGATAAATTAGTTGTTGACATTGCGAAAGAAATCGCGGTCAATCTCTCTGTTGATGACATCAATAGGTCTCACAGGGTTGGGAGAAAACAGGATGGTCGTCCGCGACTTGTAACTGTCAAGTTTGTATCATAATACACTGACTGACAGAGCAAATGCAACACCAAGAAGGAGTGGTCAGAACTTTATGCCAATTGCAGGGTAGACTGACGTCACTGAGGTGTGTTCATGATGTGAAATGCGCCGCTGTGCTGCGCACGTAGCGAACGATAAATGGGACACGGCGTTGGCGAATGGCCCACTTCGTACCGTGATTTCTCAGCCGACAGTCATTGTAGAACGTGTTGTCGTGTGCCACAGGACACGTGTATAGCTAAGAATGCCAGGCCGCCGTCAACGAAGGCATTTCCAGCAGACAGACGACTTTACGAGGGGTATGGTGATCGGGCTAAGAAGGGCAGGTTGGTCGCTTCGTCAAATCGCAGCCGATACCCATAGGGATGTGTCCACGGTGCAGCGCCTGTGGCGAAGATGGTTGGCGCAGGGACATGTGGCACGTGCGAGGGGTCCAGGCGCAGCCCGAGTGACGTCAGCACGCGAGGATCGGCGCATCCGCCGCCAAGCGGTGGCAGCCCCGCACGCCACGTCAACCGCCATTCTTCAGCATGTGCAAGACACCCTGGCTGTTCCAATATCGACCAGAACAATTTCCCGTCGATTGGTTGAAGGAGGGCTGCACTCCCGGCGTCCGCTCAGAAGACTACCATTGACTCCACAGCATAGACGTGCACGCCTGGCATGGTGCCGGGCTAGAGCGACTTGGATGAGGGAATGGCGGAACGTCGTGTTCTCCGATGAGTCATGCTTCTGTTCTGTCAGTGATAGTCACCGCAGACGAGTGTGGCGTCGGCGTGGAGAAAGGTCAAATCCGGCAGTAACTGTGGAGCGCCCTACCGCTAGACAACGCGGCATCATGGTTTGGGGCGCTATTGCGTATGATTCCACGTCACCTCTAGTGCGTATTCAAGGCACGTTAAATGCCCACCGCTACGTGCAGCATGTGCTGCGGCCGGTGGCACTCCCGTACCTTCAGGGGCTGCCTAATGCTCTGTTTCAGCAGGATAATGCCCGTCCACACACTGCTCGCATCTCCCAACAGGCTCTACGAGGTGTACAGATGCTTCCGTGGCTAGCGTACTCTCCGGATCTCTCACCAATCGAACACGTGTGGGATCTCATTGGACGCCGTTTGCAAACTCTGCCCCAGCCTCTTACGGACGACCAACTGTGGCAAATGGTTGACAGAGAATGGAGAACCATCCCTCAGGACACCATCCGCACTCTTATTGACTCTGTACCTCGACGTGTTTCTGCGTGCATCGCCGCTCGCGGTGGTCCTACATCCTACTGAGTCGATGCCGTGCGCATTGTGTAACCTACATATCGGTTTGAAATAAACATCAATTATTCGTCCGTGCCGTCTCTGTTTTTTCCCCAACTTTCATTCCTTTCGAACCACTCCTTCTTGGTGTTGCATTTGCTCTGTCAGTCAGTGTATAAGAGAAACGATATGTTCACGAGCAAAAAGAAACTTAAGGGCTCGAATAAAACCATCCGCGAGGACCTAACTCCAGCAAGACTCCGACTTCTTCAGGACGCAGTCGCAAAATTTACTGTCCAGAACGTATGGTCTAGAGATGGGATCATTAATGTAAAACAAGGGAACCGTAAAATAGCCATAACTAATCGTTCATATTTGAACAGTATTCACTGGTCATGAGCACATTCTCTGCAATATAAGGACCACCGTAGAAATTTTAGTTCACTTAAGTTAATTTTCCACATAGTTGTAGTTTTGACTTAGGTACTAATCGTATAGTTGTAGTAGGTACTTCTTACTATCAGTCGTCATGATTTAACTTTCTAGTTGGCAGCATTAAGCAATCAGGAAACAAATGTCTCTAATTTCAGCCTCCTTTCACCACTGTCCCAGGCAGGTCATTATCCCGTCGTGCCATCCCCCTCGCAGAATACCGCTAACCGTCTCAAAGACATTCTTTCGCTCTACCCTGCTTCCATACAGATAGCATATATCAATACACAGAGCATTGTCCCACATTTCTCATAATTCTCAGAAATATTTTCAACCTGTAATCTACATGCTATAATGATTTCAGGGTCATGGCTGCGTCAGTCTATCCCCTCATTACTGATTAAAATGAGTGGGTACATGTTAGTTAGAAACGACAGAGAGGGAAAGACTGGAGGCGGAGTCGGAATATTCATACGTGATGATTTGAAATATAAGGTAATGTTTAAATTGCTAAGTGTATACTCTCACAAACCGGAGTTCTTGTTCGTAGAAATTGAAGTTCGTCGTACGAAGTGTTTACTCGGTGTAGTGTATCGCCCACCGAAGAATGGAAACTTCACGGATCTAGAGGAAGCGCTACAGGATTTAATATCCAGGTATGAACATGTCATTTTAACGGGGGACTTTAACACAGACCTGGCAAAATGAAACTCCTGAGACTAGGTGACTAACATGCTTGTTTGAATCCATTAATATGACAATTCTGCCCTAACAACCCACACACCATGTTGCAACCTCGCACAAACTCCTCGACCTAATCATTGTAAACAATAATGACCGTATATTGTCATATGGACAGACGCCTGTGCCAGGCCTTTCCCGCCATATTTTTGTCGCTGCATACTCTTTGAAGTATCCAAAATACAAGCCTAAGATAATCACATACAGCGATTTCAAATATTTGAACGAAGAAGCCCTCATTGAGGACGCTCTGAACACACCACGGCACATTGACGACAAAGTATCTCATTTTAACGAACTTCTCTTAACTTGATACGACAGACATGCCTCATTAAATACTGCTCGATTAAAGTGACCCTCTAACCCTTGTCTCAATCAAGGAATTCGAGATCAAATGAAAGACAGAGACACAGCCTATAATTACTATGTGAAATACCCAGCAGAGGACAATTTTGAGAACTATAAAAGACTCCGAAATAAAACAACGCAGATGATAAGAAACGCCAAAATACGTACGAAATTGTAAATACACATAACTCTGCTGTTGTATGGAAAACTCTTCGTGATTTGGGTTTAAATAACTGTAATGTACCTTTGGACAATCTGAATGATTATTTTAGCTCAAGAAGCGTCCAGACGAAAAGAAATACCAAGCGAGCCACTATTGAAAATAGCTTCAAAGGAAAAGCATGGCGGAGAAATATTCTCCTTCTCTCATGTGACTCCAGGTGATGTAAAGAGCGCCCTCAATGACATAAAATCAGGGTCTACTGGGCACGGCGGAATAAACCTGCCCCATTTAAGAAAAATTCTAGGACATCATTCTTCCTATAATAACGCACATTATTAACACCTCGCTTATGACGGGAATCTTTCCTGAGAACTGTGAAAATGTCATCATACGACCCTTGCCGAAAAATGGTACCCCCACAAACATTGACGATTACCGCCGTGTTAGTATCCACCCTGTACTAGAAAATTACTGGAGAAACTAGTACAGAAATAAATGACAGACTATCTCTAACAAAATAACTTACTCGACAGCTATTAATCAGGGTTTAGATCAAATTATAGTACTAACAAAGCATTAGTAAAAGTAACTAACGACATTCAGCTAGCAATGGATAACGGCCAAATGACAATGCTAATGCTTCTCGACCTTACAAAGGCATTTGACTTTGTGGACAAGGACATTTTACTAGCCAAATTAGAAATTATGAAATTTTCTAATAAATTATGCTGGGTACGTTCCTACCTCAGTGGACGTAAACAACATGTGTCAGTGGGAGATAATATGTCTAGATGGTGAAATGCTGAGGGTGGCGTTTTATCACCCCTTCTGTACTCCCTGTACATGAATTACCTATCAGAACAACTGACAAACTGTGACTATCACTTATATTCAGACGACATCCAATTATATGTCCATACCAAGCCGAATGACATAGAAGAAGCAACCATGAAATTAAACGAACACCTATATAACATTAACGAATGGACTGGTAACCACTGCCTAAAGGTAAACCCATTAAAATCACAAGCCATCATAATAGTATCTAACAAAGCACATGCCAAATTAGAAAGCAGCAATATACCGGTAATAATAATAATAATTTCGTGTAGCTATTTCTAGCCAAGTGCAGCCCTTGTAAGTCAGACCCTCCGATGAGGGTGGGCGGCATCTGCCATGCGTAGGTAACTGCGTGTTATTGTGGTGGAGGATAGTGTTACGTGTGGTGTGTGAGTTGCAGGGATGTTGGGGACAGCAAAAACACCCAGCCCCTGGGCCATTGAAATTAACCAATGAAGGTTAAAATCCCCGACCCAGCCGGGAATCGAACCCAGGACCCTCTGAACCGAAGGCCAGTACGCTGACCATTCAGCCAACGAGTCAATATACCGGTTATCTATATCAATGAAACACTTATAACACTGAAAGACTCCGTGAAGAACCTTTCAATAAATTTTGAGAAGTATTTAAGTTAGTCAGAGCACGTAGCAAAAATTTGTCGACGTGTATTCGCTTCATTGCACTCACTCTACAAAATGAGGGACTTTCTACCTGTCAAAATCATGAAACTGCTCGTTCAAGGACTAATACTACCAATACTTGATTATATGATGTAGCCTGTAACAACATAAGTCGTTTACTTGGTTCTAAACTTCAACGGGCACATAATGCCTGCATTCTATTTGTTCTAAAGATTCCGCCCCATTCCCACATCAGCCCATTCCGCCATCAGCTGTCCTGATTAATATTATGTGATAGACGCAAGTACCATGCTGTTTCCCTTATGCACAAAATACTGCGATTAGATAAACCAGATTACCTCAGAATTGATTTCAACTACCTCTCTCCTTCAGGTAGAGCGTCCTCAAAGTCATCAATACGATCCCTAATGTCCATCCGCACAATCACGACAGTAGTACGTGTAGCAACACATCTGTACCGGGGACCATACGTTCGTGGAATTCTCTCCCAGCTGAAATTATATATAAGTAACCTAAATCTATTCAGAACAACTAGCTGGAAATGTTTACCTACATTAAGATTAATTTATTCTAAGAAGCACCCTCAAATGATAGATTATTAAGTTAAAATATAAAATGTAAATGTAAGGTTAGTAACATTATAGTTTAAATTTTCGAGATATAGTTTTAATAATATTAATATTTTATGGTTCGTTCGTAATCTGTTTACGCTCCAGGGTCGGTTTTTTCCCTCGGACTCAGCGAGGGATCCCACGTCTACCGCCTCAAGAACAGTGTCCTGGAGATTCAGACTTTGGGTCAGGGATACAACTGGAGAGAATGACCAGTACCTCGCCCAGGCGGCCTCACCTGCTATGCTGAACAGGGGCCTTGAGGGGGATGGGAAGATTGGATGGGACAGGCAAGAAAGAGGGAAGGAAGCGGCCGTGGCCTTAAGTTAGGTACCATCCCGGCATTTGCCTGGAGGAAAAGTGGGAAACCTCGGAAAACCACTTCCAGGATGGCTGAGGTTGGAATCGAACCCACCTCTACTCAGTTGACCTCCCGAGGCTGAGTGGACCCCGTTCCAGCCCTCGTACCACTTTTCAAATTTCGTGGCAGAGCCGGGAATCGAACCCGGACCTCCGGGGTTGGCAGCTAATCACGCTAACCACTACACCACAGAGGCGGTATTATTTTATGGTACTTTAAATTACATTTTACGTTAACATTAAATTGTATTAAATTTATTTTTTGTTTTAAATAGTTATGCTGCTCGATATATTTTGTTTAAGCAGGTGTATACTTATACGGTTTGCCATAATAGCAGGCTTCATAGCATGAGCTTCGACAAGTACAGAAAGGTATTATAAATAAATAAATTAAATAATTAATTAATCACTACTCATTTGCATTTAGGGCAGTCGTCCAGGTGGCAGATTCCCTATCTATTGTTTTCATAGCCTTTTCGTAAATAATTTCAAACATACTGGAAATTTATTGAACATCTCCAATGGTAAGTTATTCCAATCCCTAACTCCCCTTCCTATAAACGAATATTTGCCCGAATTTGTCCTCTTGAATTCCAACTTTATCTTCATACTGTGATCTTTCCTAGTTTTAAAGACACCACTCAAACTTATTCGTCTACTAATGTCGTTCCACACCATATCTCCACTGACAGCTTGAAACATACCGATTAGTCGAGCAGCTCGTCTCCTTTCTCCCAAGTTTTCCCATCCCAAACTTTGCAACATTTTTTAACGCTACTCTTCTGTCGGAAATCACTCAGAACAAATGGAGCTGATTTTCTTTAGATTTGTTCCCGTTCTCGAATCAAGTAATCCTGGTGAGGGTTCCATACATCGGAAGCATACTCCAGTTGGGGTCTTACGAGACTTACATGCCCTCTCCTTTACATCCTTACTGCAACCACTAAACACCCTCATAACCATGTGCAGATATATGTACCCTTTATTTACAATCTCGTTTATGTGATTACACCAATGAATGAAAATGAAAACTTACAACCTGTTTTCAGTCATTGACCGGGTCAGGGATGGAATGAATGAACATGGACATTATCCTTGTAACCAACAATATTTACATACTGCTGACTGAATACTTCTGCCTTTTGAAGATCCTCGCATACACACTCCCCTTCTTCATTAACGATTCCTTGAATGTCCTTCTTGGAACCTGTTTCTGCCTTAAAGTACCTATACATACACTTCCAGTTTTCGTTAAAATTTGTATGACTGCCAGTTATGCTTGCCAATATGTTATCCTTTTTATTTCTAGTTGCTTTACGTCGCACCGACACAGATAGGTCTTATGGCGACGATTGGATAGGAAAGGCCTAGGATTTGGAAGGAAGCGGCCGTGGCCTTAATTAAGGTACAGCCCCAGCATTTGCCTGGTGTGAAAATGGGAAACCACGGAAAACCATCTTCAGGGCTGCCGACAGTGGGGCTCGAACCCACGATCTCCCGGATGCAAGCTCACAGCCGCGCGCCTCTACGCGCACGGCCAACTCGCCCGGGCATGTTATCCTTAGGTGACTACTTTGCTAGGTACAATTTCCTACCAAGCTCCTTCAATTTTTCCTTACTTCCACAGCCATTTCTAACTCTATTTCATTCCAACCTGCACCTCATTCTTAGCCTCTTTACTTCTCTGTTATAGTATACAGGGTCTTTACCATTCTTTAACACCTTTAAAGAAACAAACCTGTTTTCACATTCCTCAACAATTGCTTTAAACCCATCCCAGGGTCTGTTTACATTTTTATTTACCGTTTTCTTCTAATCATAGTTACTTTTTTAAACTCCCTCATGCTATTTTATCAGCCATATGGTACTGCCTAATAGTCCTACTTTTAAGACCTTCCCTCTGTCACATTCATTTTTAACTACGACAAAAACAGCTTCGTGAACGGTAATACCATTTATTACTTCGGTTTCCCTATAGAGCTCATCTCGTTTTCCAGCACCACGTCCAGAATATTCTTCCCTCTTGTTGGTTCCTGGTCCTTCTCCCCAGTTGTATCCCGGACCCAAAGTCTAACGCTCCAGGACACTGCCCTTGAGACGGTAGAGGAGGGATCCCTCGCTTAGTCCGGCAGAAAAACCACCCTGGAGGTCAAACTGATTAACAAAGAATTACGAAGTACGTTAAACGAACTGTTTACGTATGTTATTCATTTATAATCAATACAATTCCAGTTATTAAACAAAAATATATAAAAAAAATCCCCACCTCAGCTCTCTTTCAAGAAGAAAATGAAAATTATTTATTGTCCGCCTCTGTGGTGTAGTGGTTAGCATGATTAGCTGCCACCCCCGGAGGTCCGGGTTCGATTCCCGGCTCTGTCACAAAATTTGAAAAGTGGTACGAGGGCTGGAACGGGGTCCACTCAGCCTCGGGAGGTCAACTGAGTAGAGGTGGGTTCGATTCCCACCTCAGCCATCCTGGAAGTGGTTTTCCGTGGTTTCCCACTTCTCCTCCAGGCAAATGCCGGGATGGTACCTAACTTAAGGCCACGGCCGCTTCCTTCCCTCTTCCTTGTCGATCCCTTCAAATCTTCCCCATCCCCCGCAAGGCCCCTGTTCAGCATAGCAGGTGAGGCCGCCTGGGCGAGGTACTGGTCATTCTCCCCAGTTGTATCCCCCGACCAAGAGTCTGAAGCTCCAGGACACTGCTCTTGAGGCGGTAGAGGTGGTATCCCTCACTCAGTCCGAGGGAAAAACCGAACCTAGAGGGTAAACAGATGATGAAATGAAATTTATTATTCGTAGTTACCTTGAAAGGGAATCATTTGCGTAATGATAAATGCATTTATAATTGCTTATCCGTAAAACCATTAAGTCAAATATTAAAGAAGAAATTGTTTTTAATTTTAAGGACTACAAGACTTTACCCTAAGAAATTTAATTTATAAGTGGGTATATGAAGTTTATAATGTTCCGTTTACACTGTAGAGACGTACAGCACACTAATCCGGGAAAAATTATGTCACCAGTTATCGTTCGCCATGACTGCCATGGTTGCCGCAATCCTCCCACAGTGGTCAGCGTCCAGAGAGGACTGATGTAGGTGTTTCGAGTTGACGCCCTATAGGCGACCAGCGCATCTGAGAGGATGAGGCTCTACCGAATTCTAATTTTGATGACAGCACAAAAACACAGCCCTGAGGCAGAGGAATAAATCTTTGAAAGTTAAAATTCTCGACCCGCTCGGGAATTGAACCCGAGACCCCTTTTACCAAAGGCCAGTACGTTAACCATCCAGCCGTGGAACCGGATGCCAGTGTCCTTGACACACCCGCTAAGAAAAATGAAAAGAAGTAACCCAAGATATACTCACCCGCAACACAATGTTGTAGGAAATCATGCCAACGACCACGAAGCGTGTGTTGCGGGTTAGTATTTCAAATCATCGTGACTAGTAAAAAAGACAAACCCCATGAAGCAATTGCCCCATGGGGCCTTGGTCTCCCAAGTGACCGCTGCTGAGTCGGAAGGCCTGCAGATTACGAGGTATCGGGTGATCGACATGACGAATCCTCTCGGCCGTTATTCTTAGCTTCGTAGATCGGCCGCTATTTCACCGTCAAATTGCTCCATAATTCCAATCACATGGGCAGAATGGACCTCAAACCAGTCCTCAGATCCAGGTATAAATCTCTATCCTTTACGGAAATTGAACCCAGAGCCTTTGGATAAGAGTCAGGCTCGCTACCCCTACACCAAAGGCATTGTGGCTAATAATTTTAAAATGTTCATTCCCCGCCCCGAGGATAAAGCCCTGTCTCTAGCCAGGAGGTGCGATACAGGTGGGTATGGTGTGATGGGTGCAGGAGGTTATATCTTGACTAACACTGGCACTGACCTAGAATGACAATGGTGTGTGACCTCCGACGATGTCTGGTGCAGGTATTTTGAGTTGACGCCGTATAGGCGACCTGCGCACCTATGATAGATGGTAATGATGAAGGCGGCACACACACCCAGTTCCAGAGCCATCGGAATTAATCAATAAAGCTTAAAATTCTTTAACCGGCCGGGAATCGAACCCGGACCCTCTGGACCAAAGTCCAGCACGCTAATCATTTTTCCGCGGAGCCAGACTGAACTAAAGTGTCATGGTTGTTAATTTAAAATACCAACAACGTGACCATCTTAAACAATAAGGGTGTTTCTAGCAGTCAGTATAATTGGCGGGTCATGCCTTCAGATCAAGACTGGCAAAGGAACCTTGGGACTTGAAGGAATGTACTAAACTTTTATCTTTATAAATCTACAGATTGTATGGGTAAACTCTTGAGGTTTGGAATGAAGGACACTCGAAATGATCGATAGCTGCAAAAGACTCCCTGTATACCAATCCAGACTAATGCTCGGGATCAAGAACAGAACTACGATTGACCGAATTAGTTGACGAAGAAGGCCTGTCACAAGGAAGTAAATACAAGTGAAACTGAGCCAAGCTTACTAAATATCGATCCCTCACATGCCGCTACGAGTTTTAAAAATCCAAGTTCTTCAAAAATCGTATGAACATCAGTTCACAACCCTCCGACCTCATGAATCTCAGAAAATCCTTTCTTTTGAAACCTTCAGTGTGGTGGGTTGGAATTTGTTGGGCAAAATGTAATTTTAAAATATCCTGTCGACTACTTAATCTTAATGGCATACTGTGCTGAAACGCAGCGATTTAATATCTTAGTACGTTTCCAAGAACAGAGTGGTATCAGTAGGGAGGAAACCTAAGAAGATTGCAAGTTAGGTAGGGAAGACGAATCTGGAACAGGTGGATCATTTCAAGAACTTAGGATTTGTGTTCTCCCAAGATGGTAGTATACTAAGGTGCAGCAAATGTAATGCAGTGAGCTCACAGTTGCGATGAACTGTATTCTGTAAGAAAGAAGTCGTCTTCAAACACTCCGTTTTCAGACCAATTTTGCTGTACAGAAGTGAAATCTGGGTGGACATAGGATATTGTATTCATAAGATGGAATAAATTGATCTGAAAGTAGCGAGAATAATATCTGATACAAATAGTTGGAAACAATGGCAGGAGGGTACTCTGAATGAGAAGAAAAAGTTAGGAATAAGTTCTGTGAATCAAGCTATACGTATACACCGGCTTCGATGGTGAGGTAATGTATGGTGAATGGAGGGATATAGGTTGTCTGTCTGTTAGGTCATCAGCCCAGAGGCTGGTTGGATCCTCAAATAGCACCACCAAAGGTTATGCGGTTATAAGGAAACCGCAAAAACCAATGGCAGCCCCGAAATGAGGCGTACTAGGCAAGACGAGGAGTGAGGTAGTTTGCCATTGCTTTCCTCACTGGGTCAGAAAGTGCTATTACAGCACGACTGACCCTATGAGCAACACCTTTCATAACACTCAGATGCACTAGTCGTGCTCCGAATGTCATTACTCAGCACTACCCATACCCCAGCAGCTTCCATATTGTCACAGCCATGGATGAGACTGGGACTTCGGTGGAAGCTACACTTTACTCTGGCCTGTGCCAAGAGATGGATACAAAAGTACTGTACCCATCAAGAAATGACAGCAGGCAAGGATATAGGTTACCTAGTAGAATAATGATATCCGCTATGAAGGGTATGAAAAGTAGATGGAAAACATGGCGATGATAGTCAGATTCAGCTTTTTAATGATAATAGGTTTGAAACTAAACAGGAGTACAGAGCTATACTTCATTGCATGTTAAGAAAACAGTATTCTTCTTATAACAACAGAGTTGCCATACCGAACGGCTCTGCTTAACACAATTACGGGTAAACGACGGCACACAAATGTGTGAAATTTAGTATTTAAGACAAAGATACAAAGCGGAATAAACTAAGCAGCAAATTATTTTTATGAACTAAAGGGGACGGGGGATTCACAGGGGCTATTTTTGGTTTGTGCAAAATCAGAGTTAAACTACGGCACATAGAAAACCTCAGCATTGAAGTGTAAGGCAAACTGGGGGGGGGGGGGGGGGGGGAAATAGAAAAATAACATTTTTATGGGCTCAAGGGGAGAGGGATGCATTTAATTGCATTTATACATTTCCCCGGGCAACGCGAGGTACTACTGTGCTGTCGTATCGTTCAAAAAACAATAGTAGAAATTAAATGCGGTCGTGAAAGAATGGTAAATTTAAATTCACTTAAGAAAGAACAGCTAAATAACAAAACCAAGCACAAATAAAACACACAGCATTTCTTTTTTATCAGTACAAGTTATGCTATGACGTATCGCTGCACACCACAACACCAAAATCTTCAGTAACGACTTCTGTACAGTACGAAAATAATAGAACACACACACAGATGCTATGGAATATGCAACCAAATCTCACTCAACACAAGACACAAGACACTGATTTTAAAGCCTAAAAACACACACGCAACAAATAAATGCTGTAGATGACTTCATTATAGAAATGAGCTGCCAGCGGTTCACAGAGTGAGGGACTACACGACGCTTGTACCAGAGCAACACAGGGGAAGGAAAATGAAGGTAGACTACGAAGCGATGGCTGTTCCTGCCATTGTGCTTCCTCCCTACGAATATATTTATGAAAAAGAGAATGTTATGTGGTTCTTTTAATAACTCACGGGCAAAAAACTTCATCTTTTTATCTGTCTTTCATAATACATTACAAAGTACAGTATAGTATCACTTAATCACGAGGAATTATGGGTATCTTAGAGGGAGTGTGTAGGTCCGTAAGATCAGTACTGTTTTCTTAACGTGGAATGAGCTGTAGTTGCAAATACAGGATTGTGGAGGTGTTTTGTTAGTTCACAAAGACTTGCAGACTGAACGGTGAGAGGCATAACAGTCTATAATGAAGGTGCAATGATCATGCCAAAAGTTTGCTTATATGAACCAAACCTGCATCGTATTCATCCATGTGACTAAATTGCTCAGGAGGTAGTGATCAACCGTAAATACTTTAACTATTCGAAGTGTTTTGGTGGCTACAAATTATTATGGCTATCGATCCTCAGGTATCTATTTGCCCAATCTACTGCCATGGAACTGTTGTTGTTGTTGTTGTTGTTGTTGTTGTTGTTGTTGTTTAGTCTAGCGATGAGTTAGGTACCTCAAGGCATGCACACAGAAGCTAATCCAGCGTCCTCCTGGATTAACAGTAGAAATTTGCATGATATACGTTCGCAGGATGATCAACTTAGAACCTTAGATTCTTCCACAGGACCCGAACTAGGTCTAAATTTTCTTCCAGTAAATTTTGCCAGACTCCTTCGATTACGACCTCCATTGATCAATGCTTGGTTTGTTCTCTTACCATATCAGGTTTTCCATGGAATAGGTTACATTTCATTCTCTCGCCTTGTATGATTCTACCCCTCTAAGTGACAAAGACACCTATCGTAAGAGGTGAGTTAAAGAGGTGACTAGGGTTTCTCAACTTGGGAGGCATGTTCGTAACCATAAGGTCCGTAGGTAAGCTTAGCATTCCTTTCGTATACCTGTGCCACAATCTTCCTGTCCGACCTTCCTTAGAACCAACCCCAAAGGTTTGCGAGACCAAGGGTATATTTGATTTTCACATCCTTTGTAGACCTTACCTTTTCTTTAACGATACGCTAATTTCTCACCAAGTTTACACATTACCTTGTATGACGCACGAGAACAAACGAAAACTCGTTTGTCCTCAGATGATCTAGACCTCTCGAGAGAAGTGAAAAAACTATAACACGGAGTATATTTACTGCTGGTAGAGTAATAGAATAATTGTAGGGGAACCATGCCTGCCTCTTACCCGGGTTTGATTCGCGGCCAGGTCAGAGATTATTCCCTAAAACTTAGGGCTGTTTCGAGGCCCACTCTGTCTACACGATTATAATTAAGGAGCTATCTGACGGTGAGATTGTGAACCCGGTCTAGAAAGCAATTCATCGTACCGACCACAAGAAACCCCGTAACCTTCAGGCCTTTGGGCTGAGCAGCGGTCACTTGGTAGGCATGGGCCGTCAGGGCTGTTGCGCCATGGGGTTTGCTTTAGTTTGGTTTAGAATAATAGAACACACACACACTCTCTCTCAAAGTGAGTTTCCCCTTAACCATTACTAGCTCCGGGCTATTAGTTTACTACTACTGTGCAGTTCAAAAGGAGCTTCCTAACCTAGACACTATCCCTCTCAATTTATTAACATAGCTCTATTAACACATAATGTCTTTGACAGAATTCAACTGAGCAAGGCACTACTTAAGAGCTAATACTCAACAGTAAAATTGATTCCTGAACCAGAAATACTCTAATCAGTAAGTAGGTTCTGAATATGAAATTACATCTGCGTGAACGAACATGTTCTTGCATTAACCTCATATCCATAAATAAGTAACCTCTCTTATTAATATATATTTTCCAATAATAAAACAAAACTTTTTTGCATGACTCATAACTTATAACTTGTGTTATTTAAGTCTGAAATCTGTCTAAGGCAAAATCTTCCAGATTTAATCATGGATCACTCCAGATAACAAATTATCTTATGCCTCGTTGAAATTTATTCCACAATAGTTGAGTACCAAAATTCAACTTGTCGAGAACACTAGCTACACTCTCGAACCGAAACACACTTAACTGAAATTAGGGGGTAAATACCGGAGCATCCATGGCTTATATGGCAGTTCGCCGGCCTCTCATCGCCTGGTTCCGTGGTTCATATCCCGGTCAATCCATGTGAGATGTGTGTTGGACAAAGAGGAGGCGGGACAGGTTTTTCTCTGGGTACTCCGGTTTTTCCCGTCATCTTTCATTCCAGAAACACTCTCCACTATCATTTCATTTCATCTGTCAGTCATTAATTGCCCTACAGGAGTGCGACAGGCTTCGGCAGCCGGCACAAATCCTACGTTCACTGCTAAATGGGGGCTTCTTTCGTACCATTCTCGTTCTATAAACATACTCTTGTCTTAATTATTTCCATTATAGGCTTATTGCATAATGTACACTAGTTACACGTTACCACCTTCAAAAGTGAAATGTGAACCATACCCGGACGTACAAAAATAAAGTGTATAACAATATAGTACGCCCCTCGTACAATTCTTTTTAAATTCTGAGCAATGTACAGAAAAAACTCTTATTTTATATAGATAGACAGATAGATAGATAGATAGATAGATAGATAGATAGATAGATAGATAGATAGATAGATAGATAGATAGATAGATAGATAGATAGATAGATAGATAGATAGATAGATAGATAGATAGATAGATAGATAGATTTAAGCAATATTCAAATAAATAGACATGTATCCAAGTTCAGGACAAAGTCTATATGCCGGAGTGGCGTGGTTATTTCAGACATTCAAATTTTGAGTGATGTGCCCAATAAACAAAAATATAATTAACAAGACAAGTGGATGAAAGAACGTCTCAAGTAGAATACAGCATTTCACAATACCTTCAGGAATTTCCAATGACGAGGTTAACATAGCATCACTCGTAACCAACTACAACGAAAAATATTAACAGATATATGTATAAAACGGACGATTAACGTCTATGCTTACATAGCATTACCAAGTAATAACAACATTTTCTTCCCAGCCATTTTGAAAGGAATTACTCCTTTGCAGAGTTTTACAACAGGGACCTTCCTCTTCATGACTGATGAACGCTGATTGTTTGCACCACATTAGGATGCAAAACGACTTGGTTTAATATTCTTATTTGGTATTTCCATATTCACATGATTGTCAAATTCATCTCTTGTGCGATATTTTGAACTTGAATCCAATGCAAGTAATATTTGAACATTGAATTATATTACGTTATGTTATGCTCGAACGTTTCGAAGGATGTTTCGTTTCAGAATACCATGCATCAGTTCTGTTAATTTTATTTCAAATCCGTATTACTAACTGATCAATGATCAAGCTACGGTACTTTAAGTATTTTATTTTATTTACAATCTCAGGTCCCATGGAATTACATGTGTAATTAGCTGTATGATGTAGATGTTGATTCCCATAGGGAATCTGAAATATTTGTCCCGAATAAGTAAATTTATAATACCAATATAAATGGTCCGTTATTAGACATTATAAATTTTCCAGCTAACTCATTCCTGGTTGCCAGCGTTTCGCCCCCGTGTGCTAGACTGGGCTCATCAGTTGGTACCTAGCACACCTACCAAGAAGCATGGCTAGTGCATACCGTTGGAGGCCACTGCGTAGGCTACTTGAAGCCACCGGCAGTGCCAACGCACTGTGAGAGACTTTGTCTCACTACCAAAAATTGATGCCTGCCTGGCCATCAGATGATGTAGATGTTGATTCCCATAGGGAATCTGAAATATTTGTCACGAATGAGTAAATTTATAATACCAATATAAATGGTCCGTACCAACTGACGAGCCCAATCTAGCACACGGGGGCGAAACGCTGGCAACCAGGAATGAGTTAGCTGGAAAATTTATAATGTCCAATAACGGACCATTTATATTGGTACTAATTAGCTGTATTCAATACCCAGCAAAGTTGGCTGAGTCGTTAGGGGCGCGCAACTCTAAGCTTGCATTCGGGAGATATTCGGTTTGAAGTCCACTGTTGGCAGCACTGAACATAGTTTTCTGTAGTTTCCCATTTTTACACCAGGCTAATGCTGGGGCTGTTCCTTCCTTCCCGTTCCTAGTCCTTTCCTGTCCCTCCTTTCTGGTTGCTTGTGCTCAGCCACATAGAAAAACCTACAATATAACAAGATATTGGCCAATCCTGATCTACCCATCCATAAAGATGTTAACATCAGATTCATACGCCTCAAATCAAGATCTCCTATTCAAACAGCGAAGGAAGTTGTTGGGAGAAATTAAAATCCAAAAACTTTTTTCTAGTTGCTTTACGTCACACCGACACAGATAGGTATTATGGCGACGATGGGACAGAAAAGGGCTAGGAGTGGGAAGGAAGCGGCCGTGGCCTTAATTAAGGTACAGCCGCAGCATTTGCCTGGTGTGAAAATGGGAAACCACGGAAAACCATTTTCAGGGCTGCCGACAGTGGGGTTCGAACCTACTATCTCCCGAATACTGGATACTGGCCGCACTTAAGCGACTGCAGCTATCGAGCTCGGTAATCCAAAAACTGATTGGCAACAAGAGTGAAACTGTGTAGCTCCGACTCAGTACCAGACATTTTTCAACTTTAAAAATCTTCCAGCTGGCTTTGATTTTCCCCACAGGACATGCGTAATCTTCAACAGAGTCCGCACTAGCCATGAGAGATGCGGATCAATGATGTTTAAGTGGGGTATGAGATCTTCCCCAGCCTGTGACTGTGGTGCAGTTAAGCAGACTATCAACTATATTGTCACCGAATATATTGGCAGAGCGTCCGTTGGATCTACACAGGGTATCGTGATGGCTTCTACTGAGTCCATACGATGGCCAGAAAATTTAGAGCTAAATCTTTGAACACCCTTTTGCTTACATTATTGTTTCGCCTGTTATAATGTGTATATGTTATACCGTCTTACTAATAAAACGTCCTTATACAGTTGTTTAACACTTGTATAGTTATACAGTGCATAAAACCTGTATACGCGTTCTGTATTTTTCTTACTAATAACCGTGGTATACGCATTGTATTACTATACAGCACGTATACACTCGCTCCAAGGCGTAGGAATCTCTTGCTGCAGTTCACTGACGTATTTTGCACGTTCACCGCCTTTATGAATGCTTCTGCTGGTTATCTACGAGTAAAACTTTCCGGAAAGTCGCGCATTAGCACGGCATATCGAAAAGGCAGTGGGAACACAAAGTGAGAAAGCTGGAAATTGGTTTATATTGATATCAACATTTCTTCACCTTCCATGTGTAATGAACGCCAAAAGATAAATGGAAAAGCGTAAGAAGAGTTCAAAAGCTCCTAACTAGGATAGTACGGAAAACGTAAGCAATTGTAATTGAATCGGCGAGTTGAAAAGGGTACACATTCCAAAATCCTTACTTTTCAGGAGAAAGGAAAAACTGTTTTGTAGCTAAAAGAAAGGTTTGATCAAAAGTTTCTATTAGGCATTTATATATCTAATTTCTGCGTATTCAATTACAAAGTATGGAAATCATATTACGTACGGTTTTCAAATTATACCGTTTTTTATGTCAAGGAATATGTCCCTTTTTATACTCAAATTTGAGAAATATCTTTGTAGAGGCAGATAATGTGTAATGAACTAGCAATTTCAAAAGTCCATTAAGCAGTAACAAATTATTACACAAAAATACGCCCAACCATAATATCTTTAAGGTATTTTACTTTACGAAGATGTCTAGCCTCCATAACCTCTGAATGGTGTATGCCTTCCTGTGAAGATCATCAACGTTATCGTCCATTCTTTCAATGTGTGTTCAATGTATAAGCGGAATATTTCACCACGATACTATAGACAATAAATACCAGGAAAATAAACTGCTCACTCGTTTCTTTTTCCGCTACTTGCTGCTATACAACGCTTAAACAAGGGTCCTCGTCTGTGTAAGCAATACAATGAATAACTATAACAGATGTATACACAGAAGGCTTATACACGGTTTATTAGTAACGAATTTCACATAAACGGTGTATAAGCCTTGTATAAAAGTTATACAGCTTTTATTAGTAAGACGGATAATGTATTAGTGCTAATAACAGTCTCCATAAGACCTATCTGTGCCGGTGCTACATAATGCAATTTTTTAATAAAAGGCGGTATTTTATGATCATTCACAACTTAGTTGATGATCGCTTTCAGTTGTGAAAATAATCATATAATGGAAGCACCATAGGTTATTGTTTGCTACATGTATGCGATACTCTTTGACAAAACAATCTTCATCATCATCATTTGCAGCTCCAGTTTCCCGCTCGACACTTTTCCCTGTCAGAATATACTGCCTACATCTGATGAGAATTCGTACAAGCTTGTAGGTACAGCAAACGAGTAACGGATACTACACTGATTACAAACATCAGTCGTGCATGTTCATTATTAAACTATTCCTTATGTAGTACTCATAATGATACAAAATGTGCAACTAAAGCACAATTGCCCTACCACTTTGAAAGTTCATAACAGCACCTCAGTGAGCAAGAGTCATCGCGGAGGGAAGAGCGATGTTTATTGTCAGGCCTTGGGACTTGAGGCAGGCGCATGCGCACCCTTTACCCGAAACTACACGACTTCTCGTCAGACGCCCATAGCTGTTTCTATTCCTCTGTGTCTCCCACTTGACATTCCTTTCGCTGACCTCCGATTTCACGGTGGCAATCCATCGATTCCTTGGCCTCCCTATTGGTCCCTTTCCCTCACTTCTCTGGCAAAGTAATTCCTTGCTGTTCTCCTTCTGTCCATCGTCATTACATGTCCAAACCATTGTAATCTGCATCTTTCCAAAAGCTCGATAACAGGTACAGTATTTTGATGCCAGTTTGCTTCATCTCTAATCCTGTCTTTCCTGGTCTTGTGGTTCATTGTTCTGATGAATTTCATTTCTGTTGACTGGATTTTACTATTACCCTTGTTGTGTAAGGTACATGTTTCGAGCCCATAGGTGAGAACTGGAATGAAGTACGAATAAAACATGATCAATTTTGCTTTCTGAGATATTTTCTCTTCCCACAATAGATTTCTCACTTGAAAATAAATTAGAGAAGCCTTTTGTCATATTAAGTATTTCTTGTTGCATTGTTTTATGGTTATTGATAAAACAATAACACGGCGATAAAAAAAACTCGTCATCAGTAGAGTATGAAACCCGGGCACTATTGGAACAAAAGCGTCAGAAAATGTTTATTATTATTATTATTATTATTATTATTATTATTAATATTATTATTATTATTAGTATTAGTATTCGCCTCTGCGGTGTAGTGGTTAGCGTGATTATCTGCCACCCCTGGAGGCCCGAGTTTGATTCCCGCCTCTACCACGAAATTTGAAAAGTGGTGCGAGGGCTGGAACGGGCTCCACTCACCCTCGAGAAGTCAACTGAGTATAGGGGGGTTCACTTTCCTCCTCAGTCATCCTCGAAGTGGTTTTCCGTGGTTTCCCACTTCGCCTTCAGGAAAATGCCGGGATGGTACCTAACTTAAGGCCATGGCCACTTCCTTCCCTCTTCCTCGTCTATCCTTTCCAATCTTCCCATCCCCTAACAAGGCCCCTATTGAGCATAGCAGGCGAGGCTGCCTGGGCAAGGTACTGGTCCTCCATCCCAGTTGTATCCCCCGACCCAACGTCTCACGCTCTAGGTAGATGTGGGGGCCCTCTCTGAGTCGAGGGAAAAACCAACCCTGGAGGGTAAGCGTACTGAGAAAGAAAAAGAAAGAAATTATTATTATTATTATTATTATTATTATTATTATTATTATTATTATTATTATTATTATTATTATTATGCATACACTTTTTCCCGTCACTAAAGCTATAGGACGTGTCTCTCTCTCCTGCAACTTCATCCTCTCAGAATTACGCATGCTGATGGTGCGGGTTATGTCGCCGGCTGGTACATGAATTGCAACGATGCTATATTGTGATATTAACAGCGACATTTGCATGACGATGGTGTACTCACTGTTGTAACTCCCTCTTCAACATAGCAGTGTGCTCCACTCAGGAAATATACACTCCTAATTCAAATAGTTTTTGTTTATTTCCAAAACGAAAGAGATTAGTTTTTTGTTGCATTATCTCCGCAGTATATTCTCTCTTACACGAGGCCAGAGTTTTGTTGTGAAATGGCTCTCCTAAATTGAATTATGTGAAGTCGAGCCCAAAAAATAGGTCGCAGTGCTTTAAATTTAATCCCTTCCACTGCATGGTCTACTTTTAATTGTTTTAACACTGGCTGTCACCTCGTTCACGTTCTCACCAGATTCTACTTCATTGAATGATAATCTGTGGTTGTGTAAATCCTGCAAACACTACGTGCTTTACACATTTTTGTAAATTATGAAATAAAAATATTATGTACTGTGTCACTTCAAATATTACAGTCCTCAACAGATGGCAGAGGTATAAGAATATTGCTCTGAATATGTTTTCTGGAGGAAGAAATTCCTGAATTGTATAAATTTAGAGCGGAGAAGTTTCTTTCGTTGTCCACTTCAGTGTTAATCTTAATGAACAAGTAATGGCTATAATTCACGAAATTAAACCAAGCAACAAGGCTTGTAGAATTACATGGTTGTTGATATCCCGATCATTCTGCAGCCATAAGATCTCCAATATTACGCGGAATACGAAACACAAGCAATGCAAAGTCATCTCCAGGCAAGCCGTGAAGGCCGTTGTAGGGGTGGAAGGTAAAGGCTTCCACTATCCGTAACCTCGGCACTTGGTGGGGTAGACCGGCCGCTTTTACCCCAGGAATTAACCTGTTACTCATTTTTGGTGTAGGATGAGTGAACCTCAGCGCCATGTGCACCTCCGGAACTGGAAATCTCGTTTCTTTAGTTTTTTCCCTGACAGGGAATCAAACCCACGTCCTTCCGGGTGAAACGAGCACGCATGCCTTTACTACCTCGTCCAGGCAGCCCCTATGAGAAACACAAAGACGTGGTTTTTTTTTAATTTCACTTGCATTGACTCCGTTCAAGCCATTCAGCTATCACAACCACGCAGGAACCGATTATAAGTGTTTTAAAAGTTGTTTTAAACCCATGATATATTTTATTCATGAAGCAATCATTACTGTGTGATGTTACTTAAATCACTCCACCATTTTGAAATCCTTAATGTCCCACTATCGGTAGCCCTGAAGATGGTTTTCCGTGGTTTCCCATTTTCACACAAGGCAAATGCTGGGGCTGTACCTTAATTAAGGCCACGGCCGCTTCCTTCCAACTCCTAGGCCTTTCCTATCCCATCGTCGCCATAAGACCTATCTGTGTCGGTGCGACGTAAAGCCCCAAGCAAAAAAAGTCCTTAATGTTCCTTAGCAAAGTAGTCAGTCTGAATGGCTCAAATGATGAGGCGGTGGTTTTCTGAGCCCAAGGTCGTGGGTTAAATCCCGTCTCAGTCTATTGGTATTTCAAATTTCTCAAATACGTCAGCCTCTTTTCGGTATATTTTCCAGCATCTGTATCATTCTGCAATGCGATTTTATTCGACGGAAATAAGTATCACACGAGAACACGTTCACCTTCTTATATAAATTACTTTATTGTCACTGTGAGTCACAACACACAGTTATACATTGTAGCAAATGACACTACAACACTTAAGAGCGGAGTACCCTGAAGTCGATTCTGACAAGTACATATCAACAACACTGAATTCGCGCACTATAACATGCACTCTCTTGAATTCACCGACTCCGCCTCGAAGCCCAACAGTCACACGCAGTCGAGTCCAACCCTGACTGTGAGTCCAACACTTGACTGAGTCCTGACCTGACTGCTCGATATATATACTATTCGATCAACCATCTTGAATTATCGATTTCTGGAAGAGTTCTTACAACACTCTAATGGAACACACTCGAAACATCGATCGATCAGCTAGTCGAATGGGTACTCGAACTTTCGTTTTCTGTTTACTAATACACATAGAAATTTTTCCAACTTTCCTAACGTCTCTCCATGTATATGGATAATAAACCTTACAGTAAGTTTCCAGAACCCTTCATATATACCAAATTATAGTACAATAAGTCTAATATGCGAACATTATAGAGTTTTCTACCGCTTTCGACGATATAGATTTTGAGGTTAAACTTATACACAATATGTATACAAATTGTATAATATATATATTTTTTTCTTTTTTGCTTGTTGCTTTACGTCGCACCGACACAGATAGGTCTTATGGCGACGATCGGACAGGGAAGGGCGAGGAGTGGGAATAAAGTGGCCGTAGCCTTAATTAAGGTACAGCCCCAGCATTTGCCTGGTGTGAAAATGGGGAAACCACGGAAAACCATTTTCAGGGCTGCCGACAGTGGGGTTCCAACCTGCTATCTCCCGAATACTGGATACTGGCCGCACTTAAGCGACTCCAGCTATCGAGTTCGGTATAATACATATTTACAGGGAAACCATACACTAGTCATGTTTAACATTTAATAAAATATAATTTAGCATTAAATAAACTATAATTAAAATATATTAAACACAATAATTGAAGGGTTTTTTTCACCGTTTACTATGTCGTACCTACGACAATTATCCCCCCCTAAAAAACCTTCAATACCGGGCGAGTTTGCCGTGTGGTTAGGAGCGCGCAGCTGTGAGCTCGCATCCGGGAGATAGTGGGTTCGAACCCCACTGTCGGTAGACCTGAAGATGGTTTTCAGTGGTTTCCCATTTTCATACCAGGTAAATGCTGGGGCTGTACCTTAATTAAGACCATGGCCGCTTCCTTCCCTTTCTTAGGCCGTTCCTGTCCCATCGTCGCCACAAGACCTATCTATGTCGGTGCGACGTAAAGCAACTAGCAAAAAAAGTACTTCAATATCTATCCTGTACATTCCTTACTCCAGATCTTAAATTATATCAAGGTGTCCTTATATCTATTTCTTCGTCTTTCTCAGTCCTCACTATATAATTACACTTAGACTTCCTCAATCACGCTGTCTTCTCGTTGGCGCTGTCACTTCGAAAAATGAAGGTGTTGACCAAGGAAAGACAAAGGCCACGAAGGGGATGAAAATGAAATTCTCCGTAGGATTCGCAAACCTAAGAACAAGAGTTGAGTAAGGAATTGTGGGATAGGATAGATGTAAGTGGAAGCAATGCCAGGACTGATCTATGGAGCCCGTGGTCACCGACCCACCCTCCCAAGTTGAGAGCGCCTGGGACCCCTTTTAGTCGCCTCTTACGAAAGGCAGCGGATACCGTGGGTGGTTTTTTACAATCCCCGCCCACAGGGGCTTTTTTGCCACATGCCGTGTAAGGTAAGAATAATACAGATAATGAACACATTTTAAAATTATTAAACGAAATCAAACCCCAAACCCCATGGCACTACAGCACTTGAAGGGCCTTGGCCTACCAAGCGACCGCTGTTCAGCCCGAAAGCCTGCAGATTGCGAGGTGTCGTGTGGTCCTTTGGGCCTTTATGCTTGGCTTTCTAGACTGGAGCCACTATCTCATCGTCAAATAGCCACTCATTTGTAATCACGTAGGCTGAGTAGACCTCGAACGAGCCATCAATTCCAGGTAAAATCCCTGCCCTGTCCGGTAGCTGAACCCAGGGCCTCCGAGTAAGAGACAGGCACGCTACCCATACATCGCGGGGCCGGCACATTCATTCGCTACACCTACACACAATTAGTTCAGTCGAAGTAAACTTCGGAGAAGGTCAGAAGCAACGGAGATATGTTCGGAATGAAGGTTGGCAATGTATCAACCCTTTCTCTCCAACTAGAATTGGAATTTGGATTCTCCCACAAGAGTTGTTACTGAGCAGGTTTCACGTATCAGAACCATAGCTGCAGGAATAGAAATATAAGCTAGGGTTTGCTGAATACGTTTCATATCGAAACCTAATCATGTGATCAAAATGTGACGTGCCGAACGAGTTGGTCGTGCAGTTAGGGTCGCGTGTGAGACTGCATTCGGGATGTAGTGGATTTGAATCCCATCGTCGGCATCCCTGAAGATGGTTTTCCGTGGTTTCATATTTTCACACCAGGAAAATTCTGGGGACCGCCTCTCTGGTGTAGTGGTTAGTGTGATTAGCTGCCTACCCCGGACGCCTGGGTTCCATTCCCGGCTCTGCCACTAAATTTGAAAAGTGGTACGAGGGCTTTAACGGGATACACTCAGCCTCGCGAGGTCAATTGAGTAGAGGCGGGTTCTATTCCCACATCAGCTATCCTGGAAGTGGTTTTCCGTGGTTTCACGCTTCTCATCCAGGCAACTGCCGGCATGGTGTCTAACTTAAAGCCACGGCCACTTCCTTCCCTCTTCCTTGTCTATCCCTTCCAATCTTCCCAACCCCACGCTAGGCCCCTGTTCAGCATAGCAGGTGAGGCCGCCTGGGTGAGGTACTGGTCATTCTCCCCAATTGTATCCCCGACCCAATGTATCACGCTCCAGGACACTGCCCTTGAGGCGGTAAAGGTGGGGTCCCTCGCTGAGTCCGAGGGAAAAGCCAACCCTGGAGGGTAAACAGATTAAGGAGAAGAAGAAAATTCTGGGGCTTTACCTTAGATCTGTTTTGTTAAGAATGAAGCCATATTTTACAGTGTGGACTCAGTTAAATGTGACTTAAAAACTTTCCAGTCTGTAAACACACAACAATTTCAATATAAATTATAACACTATGAACATACATGTAAAAAATACACACTATTATACAAAGAATGACATGTTTCGTTCTACAAAAACATCCTCAGATTCTAACAAATCACGCATGTTTTAAGTGTATAATAGTGTGTATTTTGTAGAGGTTTGTTTGTAGTGTTATAATTTACATTGATATTGTTGTGTGTTGACTGATGGAAAGTTTTTATGGTGGACTTTACCTTAGGGTCAGAACAGCTTCCTCCCCTATCCTAGCCCTTTCACATTCTTGTGCCGCCGAAAAACTTCAATGCGTTATTGCGACGTTAAACCACTAGCAAACAAAAATGACATTTTGATTTTCCTCTCTGATTTTACCTTACACATTCTAAAATAATAATTACGTAATGAGGACCCTTCCCAACTTACAGTTCTCTGTCAGATATTAAAAAATATTTAAGTCCCTTGTAAACGATTATAATAACGTAACACTCTGATTTCTCCGCTTGCCTTCTACTGCTTTATTCCCATGGAGCTCAAACTATAATGCCCTTAATTGACGTCGTTAGTGAAATGCCACGCAATAGGTCACTCGTGGAGGGAAGAGGATAAGCTGAGACACTTGCCGCTCGTTAATGAGTGCATACTACAAGCATACAGGTACAGCCCTTTGTCAAGGACTTGTTAGCGCTCCTCTTGATACACTACAGTGGTGCATGTAAAAGTTTTCCTTAATATAGTAACTGAAATATTTTGTTCATGTTCTGAAAGTACAGAATAACGCACCACCACATACAGAGCTTTCCTCTGAGTAAAGTTGACTTCCTATTTTTAATATTTATAGAATTTTTAAAAACTTTTGTCTGTAATTTGAAATGTCAATTAAAATAATAAATACAGAAGAACATTTCAGAAATAATAATAATAATAATAATAATAATAATAATAATAATAATAATAATAATAATTATTATTATTATTATTATTATTATTATTATTATTATTTTTTTTTTGATTCGTTGTGCCCAGCTGTGGAGCGCGTTTGAACTTATTTTGCACAATGTTTCTTCTTCTTTTCTTCCCAGTATCTCTTCATTTTTTCACTGTGTTCCTTTCTGCGTGTTTCTGTCCAGCCTGTATTTTTTCTTGTTGGTTTCTCTGCAAATTTATGTTTGTTTACTAAGCTTCTAAATTTCATTCTATCTTGAATGGTTTCGTCCTCGATACCCATTTCTTGTAGATCTTCATGTATTTCTGCTAACCAATTGTTGCGGATTTTCAGGGTTAGAGCTAGGTTTAGAATTTTCTTTGTCAGCCTGTTGTAGGTACCATCCCGACATTTGCCTGGAGGAGAAGTGGGAAATCACGGAAAACCACTTCGACGGTGGCTGAGGTAGGAATCGAACCCACCTCTACTCAGTTGACCTCCAGAGGCTGAGATGACCCCGTTCCAGCCCTCGTACCACTTTTCAAATTTCGTGGCAGAGCTGGGGGTTTTGCCTGTTCCCCTATCGGGCGCGTCCCAGGTGGCGGATCGGGGGGCTCGCCGGACTTGTCCGGAGGGCTTGAGGGAAATAAAATACCTCTCGCGGACCAAAAACAGGCACAGCCAGAAAACATCTTGAGGCAACCTCTGAGGCTCAATACCTTAGTTGTAACTATGAGATTGACAAAGATCAATCTCCCCATTATCTTCAACTTACTAGCATGATGGCAACGTCAGTTAATAATAATAATAATTATTATTATTATTATTATTATTATTATTATTATTATTATTATTATTATTATTATTATTATTATACTCGGTCCGCTAAGAACTACAGAACTTTGGAAATCAAGAAGTGATGAAGAAATATTTCGGAATATAGAAAACATAACAGACACAATGCGCAAGGGGAGATTGATATTTTATGGATATTTAACAGAATGAATGACAACAGATCCGCCTCTGTGCTGTAGTGGTTATTGTGATTAGCTGCCACCCCCAGAGGGCCGGATTCGATTCCCAGCTCTGCCACGAAATTTGAAAAGTGGTACGAGGGCTGGAACGGGGTCATCTCAGCCTCTGGAGGTCAACTGAGTAGAGGTGGGTTCGATTCCTACCTCAGCCACCGTCGAAGTGGTTTTCCGTGATTTCCCACTTCTCCTCCAGGCAAATGTCGGGATGGTACCTAACTTAAGGCCACGTCCGCTTCCTTCCCTCTTCCTTGTCTATCCCTTCCAATCTTCCCATCCCCCACCAAGGCCCTGTTGAGCATAGAAGATGAGGCCGCCTGGGCGAGGCACTTGTTATCCTCCCCAGTTGTATCCCGCGACCCGATGTCTCACGCTCCAGGACACTGCCCTTGAGGCGGTAGAGGTGGGATCCCTCGCTGAGTCCGAGCGAAAAGCCAACCCTTGAGGGTAAACAGATTAAGCAGAAGAAGAAGAAATATATACCGAGTGATTCACCAGCCCATTATTTTTCTGAGGTAGGCAACCCAAACAACACGTATAACCTAAAGACCTTATAATTGAATTTTATGAACACCAAATAACATGAAATTTCTCCTCATGGTCAATAAGGCTCTCCCCTACCTCTGTGTCATCATTGTAAATTGATCCATGGACCAAGCAAAGGAAAAACTACAATGCACAATTACGCGCCAAATACTACGGGTCATTCTACAAACATGCTATTCATTGCGCCTCGAAATAACACAGGTACTCGTAATACTATTGAATTAATAGGTTATTTCACGTGCTCTGTAATGCAAAGAAGTTAAATGAACACTAAATAATCATCGAAGACTTTGACACCGATATTAACTTTCGAGGTGGAACGGCTATGCTTAAGTACTAAACTTCTAGCAAGCAGCATGCATGTTGACGTCGTGGCTCTATCGGTTAAGGGCCGGTGCGCGAAGTGTGTAAGTATCGGCAGCGTAGGGGTTCGAATCCAGCATGAATCAAAACTTTTGAACGATAGAGGTGCTCCATTTTGCAGTGATACAACAATAATCAATTTTTTTAAATGAGCCTCCGTGGCATAGACGACAACGCGTCGTCCTCTCACGCCGTGTGAGATTTGTGCTGGACAAAGCGAAGTGGGACAGGGTTATCTCCGGGTACTCTCGTTTTCCCTGTCAGCTTTCATTCCAGCAACACTCTCCATTATCATTTCATAGCATTTATCGGTCATTAATAAATCACCTTGGGAGTGGCGACCCCATCGTACTAATAGTCTGTACATGGTTCATTCATTACACCCCTGACCCGGTGAAAGACTGGAAAACAGGTTGTAGGTTTTCATTTCAATTTTTTTTTTTTTTTTTTTTTGCTATTGCCTGCGCTCTGATTTGGCAGCCTTCTCCTAAGGGTGAGTGGGGGAAGGGTTGGGAAATAAATCGGCCTTGGTCTTTTATTAAGGTACTGTCCCGGTATTTGCGTGGTGGTGAAAATGGGAAACAGAGGAAAACCATTTTCAGAACGGACAGTATAGGATTGGAATTCACAACAGCCCAATGCACGCAAATAGTAATCCACACCTTTCAGGTCACATCAAGGCACTTATTAATTTCCTCACGATGCATTCCTATGAATAGTACGTTGAATTGTTGCTCATTTATGGAGGAAGTATGGTCGAATGACTATGTACGCCACGTGCTTCGTAATGGCAAAAAGTTAAATGAACACTGTAAAGTTGTCAACATTTCTAACACTTGTTACTCTGATTATGCAGAGCACGCTACTTCCTACCTACAGACGATCATGTCGCAGTCCAACCTGGCTATGTAACATCGGATAAAAACGGTCCTTTTCAGGACCAAATAAAAATTCACTCTTTGGAACAAGATAATATGCGGCCATATTACAGTCACTGTAAACGGCGTTAATCGGAAAAAGAGTTCACCAGCCTGTGTATCGAACCTACTACCACACAGCAGTAATGCGTCATTTAACCACCTTCGCTAACGCGATCTGCGGTGTGTTGTTACGCTGTTGTCCTTATAGTCACTTTCTGTCCAAATGTAAGATAGTGTTATTCGCAGCTGTGATCGTTTTACACATTTATTATAGTTTAAGTAATAGACATAACACTGCCGTTAATGATTTCTACCATATCCGCGAGCATTATATAAACGGTATGGTTGTACTAAGGCCATAAAGAAGCAGGTACTAATGTTTTTCGGATGACTATGATATACGCGTTAGTTGGGCTAACTACCTTCAAAAAATAAGGGGCTGATGAACCACCCATTATATTTCTACAAGCAGAGCATCTGTCCGGCATTCCGAATGATCACAAGGGTCCAGAAGGTAAGGTAAGGGTTATTCTGCCTGAAGACAGGTCCGAACCTCCGCAGAGGTGTTCCTGAGCCGGAGTTTACGTGCAGTAGGGTGGCCAGTTCCTTTCCGCTCCTCCATTCCCTTACCCACCACCAACAGCGCCTGGCAACCTATCCAACTCCTGACCACGCCCAATGTTGCTTAACTTCGGAGATCTCATGGGATCCGGTGTTTCAACACGGCTACGGCCGTTGGCGGGTCCAGAAGAAACTGGCAAAAATACAAATACATGTAAATACCGAAAATTACACTCTCCATTTATAACCTAATGAAGCAATATTTTAAAACTTGCCACACAAATGGTAATGAAAAATAATAAGGGAATCATTCAAAATATTCGGACAGTGATGCCGACTTCTTTCAGGATGACTACCACTTGCTTGAAAGTCGTTCCCCGAGCTCCCAAGTACTTCTTTATCACCCTTTCCTTTGTGTTCAGGCAATAATAATTTCGTGTGGTATTCCTACCCTGGTAAGGGAGACCCTCTTCCAGAGAGGGTGAGTGGTAACTGCCATGTATTGGAACTGCGTGTTTTCGTAATGTAGTGTTGTGTGTGAGCTGCAGGAATGTTTGGGACGATACGAACACAAGTCACCGAGCCAGGGGAAAGAACCATTTACGGTTAAAATCTCCGGCCCGGTCCGCCTCTGTGGTGTAGTGGTTAGTGTGATTAGCTGCCACCCCCGGAGGTCCGGGTTGGATTCCCGGCTCTGCCACAAAATTTGAAAAGTGGTCCACAGCCTTGGGAGGTCAACTGAGTAGAGGTGGATTCGATTCCCTCCTCAACCATCGTCGAAGTGTTTTTCCATGGTTTCTCACTTCTCCCCCAGGCAAATGTCGGGATGCTACCTAACTTAAGTCGGCCCCGTAGTGTAGGGGTAGCGTGCCTGCCTCTTACTCGGAGGCCCCGGGTTCGATTACCGGCTAGGTCAGGGATTTTTACCTGGACTGAGGGCTGGTTCGAGGTCCACTCAGCCTATGTGATTAGAATTGAGGAGCTATCTGACGGTGAGATGGCGGCCCCGGTCTAGAAAGCCAAGAATAACGGCCGAGAGGATTCTTCGTGCTGACCACACGACACCTCGTAATCTGCAGGCCTTCGGGCTGAGCAGCGGTCGCTTGGTAGGCCAAGTTCCTTCAAGGGCTGTAGTGCCATGGGGTTTGGCTTGATTTGGTACCTAACTTAAGGCCACGGCCGCTTCCTTCCCTCTTCCTTGTCTATCCTTTCCAATCTTCCAATCCCCCACAAGGCCCCTGTTCAGCATAGAAGGTGAGGCCGCCTGGGCGAGGTACTGGTACTCCTTCCCAGTTGTATCCTAACCCATTGTCTCCTAGAGGAAAACCAACCCTGGTGGGTCGGAAATCGAATCCAGGACCCTTTGAACCGAAGGCGACTACGCAGACCATTCAGCAATGGAACCGAACAGTGTTTAGGTTATATCTCTCACTGAACTGAGGTATGCATGGATGGTAGATAGCCTTCTTCTCCTCGTCAACGCGTGCCTGCTGATTGCCTTGTTTCATCCGCACCATTGGGCCTAAAATCAGCCCTCGATGTTCCTTCATCTCGACGAATACTGCCGTCGTCTGAAGTACAGTACGCCTCCTTGTAAACTACCCAGTGCAATTTTCGTACTGATGTGGCATTGAAGAGTGCACTCTATGATGACGAGAGATTCTGAACAATTCGCCTTTAGAACACTTTCCCAGCACATGACCCAACAACGCCACCGGTCCTCTACATTCTGGATATCTGCACAGTATTCTGTGTTGGTTCCTTCCAGGTACCGATCTCACCGCTGAGATGAGATGTTGATTGAATTAGCCCATTGGGAGTACAATAAGCAAAAGTTATCAAATTTTAACTACAGAATTACAACATTCTCTCTCAGTCTCTAGAGCAACTGTTACAGATCAAATCAGTTCTTATGATGTAGTTTTGACAGTCCTACGAAATTTGAATCATAAAAGGAATGCGCGCATAATATTGTACGCAGGGTGTAGCGGCGATTTGTGGGGGCGACGGGGAGAAGTCTTCCCCCCCCCCCTCCCACTTTGTGAAGAACATTTTTTAATTCCATTTTTGCCTCCTGATTACTTTTTGAGTTTCGACAGACTGGAAAATGTACGAGTTATTTAAAAAATCGCCTGGAAATAGAAATTATAAAAAAGCAATTTGTAGAGTCCCTATTGTTTTACAACTAATTCCTTCCCTTAATTTCCTTAATTATTGAGACAAATACTTAGCAGAAATACTCACAAAATGTCGTTCATTGCCGCTAACCGATTCACACAGCGCGGCAGCGTGTAGCACTTGCTGCGACGAAGGGTAGCGGGGGTATATTTTTTGACAAGGTTATGGACACAAGTATGGTTCACCCTCTTGTCGCTCGCATTCGTCATTCTAGCAGTCTCGCTCAGTAAATGTGTCTGTGTAGTTCTATCTAGTGTCTGTAACTTTGTTAGTGTGTAGTCAAATACTAAATGCCATATTAATTATATAATCACACCGAACGTCTATTTAATTGTAATCCATGTGTAATTATTGTCCTTTTGGTGAAAGTTTTATTGTATAGTACTATTATTACCGCACTACAGTCGGTAGGCTCAATCTTTACGTCTCTATCGAAATTCACTCAGAGAGCATAAAAAGGTTTACCATTTTGTAGCTATTTTTTTTTATTTTCATGCCCCCACCCTCTTTTCTGCTCTAGCCCTTAAACCCGGGTACATTTTGCTGTCTAAACATTTTAGTGCCCCGCCCCTCCTCAGCCACTTTTCTCAGAAACAGTTTATTGAATCTCGAGTTAAAATATTTTTGTGGATATCCACAGGGTCTTTATTTACATAGAAGGTGAATTATGGTTTTGATAATAAATATAATTGAGTCTGAAAGAGTATTAAATGCGAAGAACATACAATACCAAGAGTTCACTTTTAACTGACTATACATACAGTATTAAGTCAGCAGTATTAAAGGTAGTTAGATATAAGGATAATGTCCAGGTAGAGGAGGCGACAGATACCGGCGAATTACTAAAGTATACCTATGATGATAAAGACATATAAAGATACAAAATTTGAAAGCTACATAAGCAGATGGTATTGATAAGATTTTTCGGCTATGGCAATGGGTTGGGATATAGTGTCATATCGGAAATACTAATTTCATTATTGTTTGCATGAAAGAGCGATACAAAATGAATGGAGAGTTGCAATAGTAGCCCCAGTGTACAAGGGAAAGGATGATAAACATAAAACGGATAATTACAGCATGACATGTTGTTTGTAAACTCTCGAAAATCATTCCTCCTTATTATGTTAGAGATGTTTGTGACCTGGTTTGACAGAAGGAAGTTTGGGCTCGGGAAAGCTTATTCCAGTGAAGCTGCACTTGTAGGATTCCGGCAAGATATTTTAAATTCGGGACGAAGACACGAGTTTACATTTGGTCGTCTTCAATGGCTGAGTGGTCAGTGCCTTAGTCTTCGACCCCCGGGATTAAATCCCGGCTGTGTAAAGGGATTTCAATCGTAAACGTTTAATTCCCTTCGCCCGGGGACTAACGGTGCTGTCCCAACATATCTGCAACCCGCACAACACACACAATACAATCCACTACCACGCTAACGAGCTGTTTCCCACACACGGTGACGCCACCCAGGTTTTCAGCGTGTCTGCATTACAAAGGCAGCACCAGACCAGAAATAGACAAACGAAATTATTTATTACCTCTAAGTGCACAGGTAGGCAGTTGATAAACTAGGCATTCCTGTTTCGGTGGACTGATAGCTAATCAAAGTGTCTGATAACCAATGAATGTTTTTGAGAAAATTAAAGGACATAATAAAACAAAACAAACCGAACCCCATGGCGCAACAGAACCGAGAGACCATAGCCTACCAAGCGACCGCTGCTCAGCCCGAAGGCCTACAGGTTTCGATGTGTCGTGTTGTCAGCACGACAGATCCTCTCGGCCGTTATGCTTCGCTTTCTAGACCGGGGCCGCCATCTCACTGTCAGATAGCTCCTCAATTGTAATCACGTAGGCTGAGTCGACCTCGAACCAACCCTCAGATACAGGTAAAAATGCCTGACCTGACCGGGAATCGAACCCTGGGCCTCCACTTAAAGATGCAGGCGCACTACTCCTACGCCAAGGGGCCGTCGTAATAATAATAATAATAATAATAATAATAATAATAATAATAATAATAATAATAATAATAATAATAATAATAATAATAAAAATAATAATAATAATAAAGGCGTGTGGCCTCCAAAGAGCTTCGGTGCAGGTGTTTCGAGTTGACGCCGTAATGGGCGACTTGCGCATCTTTAAGGATGGGGCCTTACCTATGATGATCCTAATGATGAAGACGTCATACACACACCCATCCCCCGAGGCATCGGAATCAACCAGTTAAGGTTAAAATCCCCGACCCGACCGGGAATCGAACTCGGTACCCCTTGGAACAAAGGCCAGCACGCTAACCATTTAGCCATGGAGCCGGACATTAAAAGCACATTAAAATTGTCCCTCAATGTTTACGTCTGAATAATTCAACGGTATTGAACTTTATTGTTAGCGAGAAACTTGGCCATGTGGTTTGCGACACGTAGCTGTGAGCTTGCATTCGAGAGACTGTAGGTTCGAATGTCACTGTCGACAGCCTCGATGATGGTTTTAATTGGTTTCCCAGTTTCGCATCAGGCAAATACCGGGGCTGAACCTTAACTAAGGCTATGCTCTCTGCCTTCCCACTCCTAGCCCTTTCCTATCCCACTATCGTCATAAAACCTGTGTGTATCGATGTGACAAAACAAATAACGCGATGACCTATTGTTCCCCCTTTAGTCTCCTATATGTCTGTTACTAGACCAGCCTCAAGCCAATGTCCTATGACGTCATAATAGGGCGCCCTGCCGCCCGATAATATAGAGCGGGCGCTGTCCTATTAGCAGTGCCGGCCCGTTGCATTTGTAATCATTGCTGTTAAAACATGAGCAAAATAACCAGAAACTAATGTTAATATACCGTGCATTCATTTAAAAACTTCCCACTTGGAATAAATTTAAAAGCTCTTCTATTTCTTTCTCTTCGTCCAGCTATGGATCACACTATTTCAAACGTTTTCTCTCTTGAGTTTTAACACTCATCCAGTACTCCCGCATCCTTCTTCGGTGAGCTTCTTACCGTCCTTCGATCCACGTCTTGCCTGTCTTCATTTTAGGTATTATTCTAAAACTCTGTAGACGTTCAAGTTTCTTCCTTAAAGAGTCACGTTGCAAGATGTCATTACGTAAGATCCGCAATTCTTGTAAATCCTTTTCCAAATCGGTAAACATTAATAATGTTACTAAAAATGGCTTTCACGGCCGCAGATCTTACGATCATAGGAATAGAACCAGCTTTTGGGTGGTTAGGCCGTGTGCGAGTGCAGAGTTTCGTCCAGACGTGCCATTCGTGCTCATCATTTGGATTGGCACGCCCCTCCAAGACTTTGCAGACCAACCGTGTGGTCCCGCCATGTTAGCAATCCAACCCGAATGGCACATCTGGGCGAAACTCTGCAAACGCACACGGCCTAACCACCCAAAAGCTGATTCTATTCCTGTGATTAATAATGTTATTGGATTTACGTCCCACTAACTAAATGTTATGGTTTTCGGAAACGCCGATGTGCCGGAATTTAGTCCCGCATGAGTTCTTTTACCTGCCAGTAAATCTGCCAATACGAGGCTGACGTATTTGAGTACTTCAAATACCAGCACCTTCAGTGAACCAGACCCGTTTAGTTTTCTTCTTCAGAAAGTAGGCAAAAATTCCAGCAGAAAATCTTTCTAGCCTCATTCATGTTAAGTGACCACAGAAAGGCATCCTTCTTTCCCTAATACTGTCTGTTCTTTCCACCATATGCAGGTATATTTCATGATTGTACCTTCTCCTATATTCTCCATTTTCCTTTGCTGGAGCCAAGATCTTCCTTAGTATCTTCCCTTCCTTGGCTTAATTGTCCTGCCAGACCTTTCTTATTCATTAGAGTCATTCTGCTGCATACAGAGCTTCAGTTCGAATTACTGTACATTAATTTCCAAGCTGTGATTTGAAAGATATTGACCGTTTGTAGCCCATTTTCATTTTGTTGATTCTTGATTTTAATGCCTCCTTCTCAGAAATATTAGATTCTATCCACTCGTTTATGTTTTTGAATTTCTCTCCCCGTTCTATTTTTTCCAGACGGTTTTTGTTTCTTGTTGAGGAAAAACATGTCATTTTAGGGACAGTACATAGAACTCACTCACCAGTTGTTTTTAACTTTCCTATGAAACAAAATTTACATGTTTTTCTCTATGAGAACACCAAATCAACACTTCTAGCCCTTCAGGCAAGGAACTCAATGTTGAAAATATTCTAGGGACACGAGCTTCTAATTTTAGGAAATAAAATATTATAATAAAGTAAGAGAATATATTCTTTATTTATTCCATAAATTGCAATCCTATTCTTAATCATCGTTATCCAGTCGATTACATTAGCAGTTTGCATTTTTCTACCACGACGAGCGCTAATGTGAGCCAATGCATTGTTTCACTTAAGCACAACTACGAGCGCTAATGTGAGTCAATGCATTATCTCACTTAAGCACTACTACGAGCGCTAATGTGAGCCAATGCATTGTTTCACTTAAGCACCACTACGAGCGCTAATGTGAGCCAATGCATTGTTTCACTTAAGCACCACTACGAGTGTTAATGTGAGCCAATGCATTGTTTCACTTAAGCACCACTACGAGCGCTAATGTGAGCCAATGCATTGTTTCACTTAAGCACCACTACGAGTGTTAATGTGAGCCAATGCATTGTTTCACTTAAGCACAACTACGAGCGCTAATGTGGGCCAATGCATTGTTTCACTTAAGCACCACTACGAGCGCTAATGTGAGACAATGCATTGTTTCACTTAAGCACAACTACGAGCGCTAATGTGAGTCAACTCATTGTTTCACTTAAGCAATACTACGAGCGCTAATGTGAGCCAATGCATTGTTTCACTTAAGCACAACTACGAGCGCTAATGAATGCAGAGTTCCACTTAAGCCCTTATAACTACATTCGGTACGGACAATTTTCAAAAATCATAAAACACCTGAGGGTATTGAATCAAACAGAAAACAAGTAAAGAAACAAGCGATTTTAGGCTGTTTCTTCCGGAATAATTCATTTAGGCCGGAAGTGATTTTCGAATTTTTTTGTTTGATATAAATATCGAAGACTCACAATTTGAACAATTTGAAATCCGTTCTGGCCTTTTAGCACAATTCAGGAAAGTGAATAATTTTACGTTTTTTTCCTAGTATGGGAGACCCCTACTTTATCTGCTATGAAAGGTTTTTGAACATTCAAAGCAAAGGAACTTCTGAATTTATTCAAGTTAAGAAGTTTTGAAATTAACATACGACATATTAGATGCTTATAAAACCAATTGATTGAAAAAGAATTATACAAAGAGACTGAAGGAATTGTAGAGTCGATGAAGAAGAGAGAAATACAATTGTATGGTTATCTCCTGTGTATGAATCAAGAAAGTTAGACTTGAAAGTTCCATGTACATTTCGATGGGAAAAATATTGTCCCCAGGTGATTTATGGAGACGTATCGATACGAAAAGAATGGCCGTTAATCAGGAAGACATTCAAAACAGGAAAAACTTCTAACAATTAGTTTCAGACTTTAGAGGCTTCCGAGGATAAGTAGGAAATAAATCTTCAAAAGTGGTCTTCTCAGAGAAAAGAAAGAAAGAAAGAAGGAGATAAGCCAATGAATGGAGATGTATTTGCAGAATATCACAGCAAGTGGAGAGAAAGAATGATCCAGGATCCCATAGTTGATACTCCGTGGTCCATAGAGGCCATTACAGACTACCGTTCAACATTCAATCTGCAAGCCTCTGTGAATTAACTAAATACCTCCACAGTCATATATTTGTAACAATCTCTGTGGCCTCTTTTAGTTCCATACATCTTATCTTATCTTTAAATTATTAACTATCGTCGCCTTCGTCTCCCTGTACCACTCTTAGCCTCCATCTTCACTATTCCGTTAGTTAAACTTTCCACTTCCTCTGTCGCACATGACCGCACCACCAAAGTCGGTTAGTGCGTACAGCTTCAGCTATCGAATTTATTTCTAACTTACAACATAAGCCGAGTACCTTCTGCCATTGTTTTACCTGTTTATGCCAGCAATCATTCCCGCTTCTTTCATGTTTGTTAATTCTAACTTATGAATAATATATCCTGATTCCACCCAGTATTTATTTATTTATTTATTTATTTATTTATTTATTTATTTATTTATTTATTTATTTATTTATTTATTTATTTATTTATTTATTTATTTATTTATTTATTTATTGATCATAAATCATACACAGTTTATTGGTTGTCTAGTGAAAAAGGACAAGTTCCAAGTATTGAAGCACAGTCTCATTAAGGTAATATTTACAATAATTTTATTATTCAATATCTACACTCGTACACTAATTCATTCGCTTGACAACACTGAACCTGTTGCACACGACCAAATGTTTGTCAAATTCAAGACTTCACAAGATTTCACAAGAATTATCAATACTTCACAAGTTTGCTTCTCAAATCGCTTCTTATACTTGAGAAGTCTTCGGGAGTCTTCAAAAATCTTGAATATGAATTAGAATATGTTTGATGAAAGAATTACCAAGTCTTTGACAGAACTGGCCAATGGAATTCGAGTATTAACGGTGTGTGCCAGGCTGCTAGGCATGCTGGGATTACCGGGAACGGACGGGAATCAAAACAACAAAACTGGCTACGCCTTCATGACCGAGGGATGTTGTGTTTGTATTAATTGCTAAGTATGAGGCACATCCCTGATTATATTTCTTGGACTCTATCGGGTAGAGGAGATTGCAAGAGAAATGGCTCAAGGAAATGGGCAGCTTTTATGTTTATTACCGTGTGGTGACCTATAAGTGAACACTATCAGCAATATTCGATTTCAACGATCTCCACTTATTATCGTTATTATTATTATTATTATTATTATTATTATTATTATTATATTTTCATGTATTAAGATATGGATTTCCGTTGCATTACTATTATTTTCATTCAATTAACGCGAGAAAATGCAATATACGTAACCTCTGCAGATGATTTTATAGCAGTCAGTGCATCGCAAAATTTACGTTTAAGATCTTTTCTTTCTTTCTTTCTTTCTTTCTTTCTTTCTTTCTTTCTTTCTTTCTTTCTTAATCCGTTTACCATCCACCGTTGGTTTTCCCTCGTACTCAGCGAGGGATCCCATCTCTACTACCTCAAGGTCAATGTCCTGAAGCGTGAGACTTTGGGGCGGGTGGGTACAACTGGGCTAGAGGACCACTACGTCGCCTAGGCGGCCTCACCTGCTATGCTGAACAGGGGCCTAGCGGGGGGGGGAGGATTGGAAGGGATAGACAAAGAAGAGGGAAGGAAGCGGCTGTAGCCGTAAGTTAAGTACCATCCCGGCATTTGCCTAAAAGAAAAAAATTTGGGAAGCCACTTCTAGGATGGCTTACGTGGGAATTGAACCCTCCCCTAATCATTTGACCTCCCGAGGCTAAGTGGACCCCATTCAAGTCCTCGTAACACTTTTCAAATTTCGTGACAGAGCCGGGAATCGAACTCGGGCGTCCTGGAGTGGCAGCTAATCACGCTATACGTTGAAGATAATCACATTAATATTTTTCCCATGTAAAGTATGGTTTATTGCGCGTTTCTCTTCCTTTTAGGGATATATCCCACTGCTAGTCCAAGAACCACTATATTGATGTTCGCCTTTCCTCCGTGTTAAAACAAAATGCTATCAAAATTTGCAAAATCTTTTCAAATCTTTTCAAACTTTCAAGAATGTTGAACAATCTTTGACAAGATTTGACAAGATTCAACAAGATTTCTTTGAAGTACTGAATTGAAAGAAAAATTTGATGGCGTACAACAAATTGCATTACATTCCCTTTTTCGGACTGCACGTGCTGAAATTCGGGGAAAGAATAAAAATAAGAAACTAAACACATTAGTAGTGTCCATAGCCCGAACCACCGGATATAATTTTCTGAACCCACTCATAGTATATAACTGATTAAACTTGGATGTGTGTTACAATCCTATTGAGTTTATTATATTATCGTGTCATTCTCAGCAGAACTCTCTATATAACTTATTTCCTTCCCGTCGAGTTTTGAGGGCTACTTCCGCCTACTCACCTCGTGGCCAATGCGGTCAATATTAATAATGTGTTCCATCTCGCCTCGCTTCCGCTCGATGAGACTCCCTGATGGTGAAGTGAGGAGAACACACAGTCAACAGGTGAGTGCTGTGATCATAACTACCCCACTGCTTGGCTGAGTCGTTAGTTCCCAAGTCGTCACGTGTAGTAATTTCTGTAATCAGGAGCTGGTTGTTTTATCCGTCCAAAACCTTCCTCCAACTCACACAACCACTCCCCCATACACACACACACTCCACTCCACACGCCGACCACCCTCTCACTTGCAAGAGCTGCATCAGGCTGTAATAGACACACGAAATGAAGGAAAGTAGTATTTTTTTATTACTTGGCGAAGGAAGAGTTTAAATTCACATCATGGCAGGGAAAATGGTTTTAGAAAAAAACGCTAACAGCACAGCGAAAGTGGGAATCTAGAAACATGATACGTGATCTCGGTGACATGATCAGTTACAACAATCTAATGGGGTATAATGTAAGCCCAAAAATCAGAGGCTAAGCCCATATTAAGATACAACTAGGGAGAGAAAAATTAAAGCCGAAAAAAGTAGAGAAGGATAAATTTAGAAAACCTAGGCGCAAAGAAAGTTACTGATGATGATGATGATGCTTGTTGTTTTAAGGGGCCTAACATTGAAGGTCATCGGATTCAAGAAAGTTACTTGAAGAAAGGGAAACGAGGGTCAACACTGGTGCATCCTTTTGAATATAGGCTTCTACATAAACCTCGCTAAGTATTAAATAAAACGGAGACCTACATAAATTAGATTTACAACCAAAGGAAACTTCCTACCCTATCCTACAAAAGAACTCCGTCCGCCATCCTTACTTAGCGTAAGTATCACTTAATTAAGAGCTTACGCGCTCACCATGGCCCCTAGTGGCCAGCAGAAATTCTGATTTAAAAAAGGAACTATAAGCAGGCTTGGTTAGGGTAGATTAATTGACGGGCGAGCTGGCAGATGGCAGCTGATTAGGCGCAGATTTTGACAACTTATGAAAAAAGCAAGGTGTACCAACTCCTAAACTTCCATTACTATCTACAAATTCAAATATTCGCTCCTAGATGGTAACAGCGATCGGTGTATAAAGGGATGCCTATTGACAGGCTAACTGACAGAACCAACGCCAATGGTATCTGGTCGGAGTTCAAACTTGCCTCGCCAAGATGGCATCAACTAAAGAGGAGGAGAAAGATTATTATATGCTGACACTAACTGTATTAACTACGAATTAAATACAATGTGGACAACGAACATGTTTGCTACTTTGAGTAAATGTATATTTCCATCCATATTTTTTATCATTTCCTCACTCATCTTCATTTGTTGGAATATTTAAATCATTTCATGGGTCTTTTATCTGCAATTATTAGATCCGTGCCCTGATTATGAGGGTATTCACAGTAATTGTTCTCAACCATTCTCAAGCAACCTTTCTATATACGAACTGTCCATACTGTATGTACCACAGGCGTCACGTTCGGAGGTCACGTGATCGTCACCGACAACATTTCACTTCGTATGGTGCAGGTCTGACTAACCCAGCTCAAATCCCAGGACTCTATTCTCTACCCCTGTGTCAGTACCATCGTACGTTTCAACATTGATCTGTTAGGTTTTACCTTACTCTGTATGCTCTAGAATTTTCCAGCCTGTATAGTTGTAGTCTGAACACTCCAAAGTCAAGTAGCAATAGCCGTGCTTAGTTCACGGTGTTGCTACTGATCAGTGGAGAAACAGGAAGAAATTTGCCACTCTATTGGAAGTAAACTCTGATTCTAGACTCCTGTTACGTAGTCTTTGGCTTAGATAGAAAAACTGATAGGATCTCCAGTTTTCAAGACTGGATAATTCATTCTGATGATTGATTGATGATTGTTGTTTTAAGGGGCCTAACATCGAGGTCATCGGCCCCTAATGGTACGAAATGAAAGAAAAAAAATGTCAAATTCATCCACTGACCAAAAAAACAATGACATAAAGAATGAATGGATGGACATGAACCCCACAAAAACAAAAAAAGAGGAAACAAACAAACAAAATACAGTGGATCAGACTCAAACAAAAATCATTAATAATTGATTACTGACCAAGGGACCACTCATAAAGCACAATGATGCTTGATGTCTAAAGGGGTACAAACTCCATACCTAAGGCCCCACAGAATGGTACATGTCGCGAGTAAAGTAGAACCATGGTACTTGTCATGTTGCGGTACTAATCAAAAGTAGCGAAACTCACGGTGTTCCACACAAGACGGTACTACTCACAAGTAATGTGCTTCGTACAGGTAACGCAGACCTTTGGTGTTTCTCACACAATGGCGCCACTCATAGCCAACGCAAACCAAAGAGTTTCCTCACCTAGGTGTACTAGGCACGGATGCCGGTCCCACGGGCTCCGTGGTGTTCCTCACATAGTGGATACAAATCAAAGGCAACGCAGACCCACGGTGTCGCTCATATAGTGGTACAACTCACACGCTACGCCCAGACCCGCGGTGTTGCTCACATGGGTACGACGCACGGGTACTGGAAAACCCACAGGGGAACCAACTCTCTGCGGCTACTAATCACAAACCCATTTCGTACCGAATATAGTGGTACAACTCGCAAGTACAGGCAACCCATGGTCTTCCCCGCGTGATGGTACGAATCAAAAGTAGTTTCATGGTTCTAATTCAATCATCCCTTGGTCGCCCCTTTTAGTCGCCTCTCACGACAGGCAGGGGATACCATGGGTGTATTATTCGTCAGCCTCCCCCACCCACAGCGGGTGTGTGTTTGGTCCGCGAGAGGTATTTTATTTCCCTCAAGTCCGCCGGCAAGCCGGTTAGGACCCCCCTATCCGCCACCTGGGACGCGCCACGTGGGAGTATCACCTCTCCCCCTGCTACGCCTGCGTAGCAGGTTCGTGGGATAATTCATTCTGCTTCCTCTGTAATTTAGTAGCTGAAATAGAAATACGAAGGGCGTATTTATAGCTTTACACTTTATTTTTCTACCCAAATGAAGTACATTACACATCAATTGTCACGTCCACCTTCTCAACATAATCTGCTTGTAACTGTATGCACTTTTGCTCTCAATGTGTCAGTCTCTCCATTATTTCAGAGTGCTGCGTATCCATGCCTTGACAGCTTTGTCCAGTTCTGGAAAATCCACAAGATGGCGACCACGCAGAGGTTTCTTCATGTTCCTAAACAGGTGATAATCACTTGGTGCCAAGTCCGGAGAGTATGGTGGGTGTGGCAGCACCGTAAATCCCATTTGATCAATGGCAGCGGTGGTCTCTCGGCTAGACATGTCTCATCACCAGTCACAAGGCTAGCCATGAAGTCAGCTGGATCTTGATCATGGCATTGTAAAAGTTCTCTGCACGCGTCCACACGCCTCTGCTTTTCGTCTGCAGGCAAGAGTCTAGGTACCCACGTGGACGACACCTTCCCCAGCTGTCAGAGGCCACGCACGATCCACTGCAGGGTCTTTCGGCTAATTCCAGTGGCTGCCTCCATTTCCGTAAATGCATGCATTTGTTTCCTTGGATGGGCTGTTCAACCCGGGCAATGTTGGCTGGTGTTGACACTGTCACATTCCTTCCAGAACTGGTTCCCTTGTCCACCGATGTGCGCCCTGTTTTCCAACCTTCCACCCAATTGTAAACTGTTTTCCGTGACGGCACATGTTCTCCACTGACTGCAACCAAGCGCCAATGAATTTCTGCAGTGATCACGCCTTCCTTTTCTAGGAACCAATTCGTATAGCGCTGCCCCTGACGGTTGCTTTCCATGTTGTCTGCTCCTACGCTGACAGTGTTGTTATTAAATGGCTATGACGAGTGCATTCGTTGCCCCTGTGCGTGTACTGCTACCAAACGGTGGAACAAGACACTAGTCACACGTCACCACCTTCAAAAGTGAACCATACCCGGACGTACCAAATATATAAAGTGTAAAACAATATAAATATAGTTCGCCCCTCGTACAAATGCTTATATGCAACTTTCTACTTTTCTATCATATATCCTTCATTAATAATAATTATTCTGTGCTACGTTAATGTCAAGAAGGACTTCAAAGGAATGAGCCTACGGTAGAAGAGATCATAAACGAGACCTTTTCAGGACAAACATCGTGACGGTTAGGACTTACCGAGATGAGAAATGGACAACTGGTGAAAAATGGTCGGATGAACGCCACGATCGTCACAGCGATTGTATAAAAACCTTCGGGATCAAACGCCATAATGTATAATCAAACTTACAGTGGTTCCTAGTAGGCCGATTAGTGAATAATAATAATAATAATAATAATAATAATAATAATAATAATAATAATAATAATAATAACCCATATAAGTAACTAAAACTCCAAGATCAAAAGATTGAAATAGTAAAAGAATTCAAATATCTCGGAGAATGGATTATTTGGAATGCAAAGTAATGGAATCCAGGAAAAATAAACTAGCACTGGCCTGCCAGCTAACAAAAGATACGTACGACAATAAATCCTATTCTTGGGGGTCCAAACTTAAACATGATAAAACAAGTGATTAAACCAAACGCACTCTACGCAGCAGAAACGCTTAACATGAATTTCAAAGGCCAGCTAAAACCAAGAAAAATTTTAAGAAAGATCATAGGACGAACATTTCAGGGTAATAAGGTAATACACTCTACACTCCACAAGAAAATTGAAATACTCTCAGATTGATGGCGCCAACTGCTGCTGTTGTGTGAAACGCCTCTCCAGTAATCTCGTTAATTAGCAAGATTAACAGCCAACAAGTGCCATTTGTGACTTTCTCAGTGTAACTAAACTGTCATTGACCTGAAGCATCATTCAGTATGTCCGCGAAAGTAGCTATTCGTCGTGTAGCGTCTATTGAAGATGTTATGAAGGACTTCCAAGGCCGCCTGGAACACGTCGCAAGCTGCACCTGCCGCGCGGATGAGCTGCAGCGGCTAAAGGCTGAGTTCTCCCAGTTCCAAGAAAAGGTGTCTAGTGAGTTGAAAGACATAACAAAAAACTGGAATTTACTGAACAGCGCCTCGAACAACAGGCCGAGCTGCTTGATGAAGCTGAACAGTACAGCCGGCGGAACTGCTTAGTGCTGCATGGTATTCCAGAGGAGCCGGCAGAGAACGTTTATGATAAAGTTATCAACACGATGAAGGGCAAGTTAAATGTAGATATAACTATGTCTGATATAGATCGTTGCCATCGTTTAGGAGTGCTAAAACGAACCACAGCTCAGGTTGTTGCTACGGGTAAGCGCCCTATAATTATAAAGTTCGTGCGTTACCATGACCGGGACAGAGTTTGGAGGGCCAAGCGGCTGTTAAAAGGAACTGGCCTTCTACTGACTGAATCCCTGACAGGTATCAGAAAAACTATTCTAAACAGGGCACGTGATCACTTCGGACTCCGACGGGTGTGGACACAGGACGGCCGCATTGTTGTTTTGAAAGACAATGGACAGAAAATGTTTGTTAGCAGCATGGCACAATTAATAAGCCTTATGTGAGCGACGAGATTGACTAGGAAAAACAATGAGTGATATAATAGCGTATAATGTTTGTGTATGTGAATGTGATAGTGTGTGTGAGAGTGATTGTGTAAATATTTCTGGAGGTGCTTATGAAACAACTAGGGTGAGTAGTTTGAATTTTTCTGTTGACAATGGCTAACGTAAATGAGTCAATTATTTATACCGAACAGCATGTCCGTGATGTCATTGACACTATCCCTCTTCATTGTCGTCCGCCTTCACCCTTACCTTCCCCTTCACCAGCTGTGGCAGGAGACATTCTTAAGGAAATGTTAGCTCCCCACCAACAATATTTTCAGTGTTGTCATATCAATGCACAATCGCTTCTTTGTCACTTTGACGAAATACAGGCTCTATTTAGTAACAGTAACTTGCATTGTATTTGTGTAACAGAGACATGGTTACAGCAGTCACTCAAATCTGATCTCGTAAAGCTGAATAACATGACGTTACATCGCCTAGATCGTTTAAATCGTGTAGGGGGCGGTTGCGCTATATATTGCCGTAGCGACTTAAAAAGTAAAATAATTATGACCTCAGATCCTAAGACTCCATTTCGACCTGAATTCATGTTTGTTGAACTCTTGGTTAATAATCAAAAACTACTGATCGGAGTGGTATACAAGGCGCCGGACATACAACATATATCTGACCTAGAAGTGGCATTATCGAAGTTAACTCCGCTGTACGAAAACATAATCATTCTTGGTGACTTCAATACTAATCTCCTAGTTACAAGTAACGAATCAACATACTTACAAAACTTATTCCATGGCATGGATTACAATATACTGACACTAGACGCGACTAACCATGTTCACAGAATAAACCACACGTCTCACACACTGATTGACCTTATTATAACAAACAATCCGCAGAAAGTGGTAAAACATGGACAGCTTGCTGTACCAGGTATTTCGACCCACGATCTCATATACTTATGTTACTCTCTCAAGGCACCAAAGTACAAAACCAGGTACATAATGCGAAGAGACTTCAAGCATTTTAATACTGAGATAATACGAAATGAAGCATATCAATTGCCGTGGCATGACATTCTACTGACTAATGACATTGATGATAAGGTTGACAGACTGAACTCTTTAATATTAGGACTGTATGACAAACACGCTCCGAAGAAGCAAATTCGAGTTTCTCACCCTTCGTCTCCTTGGCTAACAAATGAAATTAAGTCGGTCATGGCAAATCGTGATGCTTGGTATAGGCGATTTAGGCGAACTGAAAGCACTAGTGATTTCGAAAATTACCGTATTCTCCGAAATCAAGTTAAGAAATTAATTCGTAACAGCAAGTATAAATATATTCAAGAGATAACAAACAGACGAAATTCAGCACTAATATGGAAACATTTGCATCAGATGGGTATAGGTCGCAGCCTGACCATGCAGACACCCAGTATACCACTTGATGATCTAAATTCTCATTTTACGAAAGCAGCATACACTAATAATGATATTACTGACAATAATGACTATGATGCTAACTATCCTAATAATGATAATAATAATAATAATCATCAACCAGTTGATGACCTAACTAATGATGATATTAACGCCATAAATGCTCATTCCCGAGTAAATCAAGTAAAATTCACTTTCAAAAAAGTTGGGGCGAACGATGTGAAGCGTGTAATTTACTCCCTCAAGTCTGATGCTCCCGGTAATGACGACATACCATTATCTTTCATAAAAAATATTATTGGTGCCATATTACCTATTCTGACGCATATATTTAATCATTGCCTTGTACAGGGAGTATTCCCAACTGTGTGGAAGCACGGTATCGTCATTCCTATTCCTAAGAAGAATTCTCCCAGTTTACCATCAGATTATCGCCCTATATCCATTCTCCCACCCCTTTCCAAAGTACTAGAACGCTTGGTACACGAACAAGTCCTCACTTACTTGACTAACTTCTCACTGCTTGACCCTTACCAATCTGGTTTCAAGAAAGGACACAGCACAACGACTGCCCTACTGAAAGTAACTGATGATATCCGACAGGCAATGGACACTCGACAAGTGACTGTACTGGTTCTACTTGATTTTTCTAGTGCTTTTGATACTGTTGTTCCTCAACTGCTACTTTCAAAATTGGATTCATTAAATTTCAGCAAGACGGCAATAAACTTTTTCAGTTCGTACCTCAAAAATCGCCGTCAGTGTGTCAAAGTAAATAATAGCTGATCTGAGTGGCTTAACAAACCCCTCGGTGTCCCCCAAGGGTCTGTACTTGGACCATTGCTGTTTGCAATTTACTTACACGATGTTGCCAAATCGATTACACATTGCAAGTATCATCTTTATGCTGATGATCTGCAGATCTACTACCACTCAAGAACTGATAAAATTCAGAGTGCTGTAGAAAAAGTTAATGCTGATTTAAGTCTCATAAGTAATTTTGCATTGAGTAACAATCTCAAAATTAATCCTCTTAAAACGCAAGCAATAATCATTGGTACTTCAAAAAACTTACACGTCTTAAAACAATACGAAATTCCTCCTGTAGCACTAAACAATACCATTATTCCATTTTGTGAAACAGTTATGAATCTTGGTGTGGCTATAAGCGAAACATTGAACTGGTCGCAACATGTGATGAAAGTGTGCCAAAAGGTATATCAAAGCCTGCATCCTCTGAAGCGGTTTAAAAATATATTTCCTCGGTCCTTGAAAATAAAGCTCATTCAATCACTCTTGTTTCCAATTCTCGAATACTGTGATACAGTTTTTATTGATATCAATAACGAGCAAAGCATGAGACTGCAACGTGCCCAAAATGCATGCATCAGGTATGCATTCGACATACAACCATACGCCCATGTATCCCCATTCTATACACAATTATCTTGGTTACGACTGAATGACAGACGTAGACTCCACGCAACTACTTTGGTGTATCAAGTGCTTTCTGAAAACACTCCTCCTTACCTATCCACCAGATTTCGCTACCTTAGTTCCCTGCACCTGTTCAATACCCGGTCAGGCTGTACGCTAGAAATTCCTGTGCATCGAACCGCAACCTACAATAGATCGTTCACTATCACCGCCACGAGCTGGTGGAATGAACTCCCCAATGACATCAGGGAAGCTAAATCTAAGACAAAATTTAAAATCCTTTGCCAGCGTCATCTTTTAAGCACTTCCAGTCTTTCTTGAGTGTGAATGGGATGCATGAATGAGAGTGAATATGGTTGTTTATTGCAATGTGTTCCTGTATATAATTTAGTTATACTTTACTCACCTTAGTTTAGTTAGTGATACTTAAGTTGCTTTAGTTATACTTTAGGTTGTAAAGATTTCATATGTTTAAATTTTATGTAAAATATACATTGTATATACATGAAGTGGTTAAGTGTAAGAAAGGGCCGGGAGCCCTAACTTCGCCACAATAAAGACGCTTTAATAATAATAATAATAATAATAATATGCTAAAAAAATAAGGATAAATGTTTACTAATAGATTAACCAAACAAATCTTTGACTTCTTCCGTAACCGCAAAACAAAACCTAACAGGTTTAAGGAAACTGAAAAAGACCTAGTATAACTAAAAATTACAGAAAATTCACTATTCGATCAAACAGCTAAAGTAACAACTAAAGCCAAAAATGTAAGGTTCCAAGACAAATCTACATTAAAAGCCAAACTTATTATCTCGGAAGGCGAGAGGAAACGAAGATCAGAAGGAATGAAGAAATACTAGGCACTAACGAAAGAACAAAACACAGAGAAATGATTGAGTCAATACATCCCAAAGAGGGTGAAACTAAAGAATAATATTAATTTTGGTTTTGCGTCCAACTAATTACTATTACTGTTTTCGGAGACGCCGAGGCGCCGGAATTTTGTCCCGCAGGAGCTCCTTTACTAGACAGTAAATGTATTGACATAAGGCTGACGTATTTGATCACGTTCAAACACCACCAGACTGAGCCGGAATTGAACCCGCCAAGTTGGATTCAAAAGACAAGCACCTCAACCGTCTGAGCCATTACTCCTGGCCCCTTTATTCCTATTACAGTTAATAATAATAATAATAATATTAATAATCATAATAATACACAGAGAGAGGTAATAAGAATCGGGCGTGATAGACAAGTGGCAAGGTGACTGGCTGCTGTTCGAATCCCGGCCAATATGTGGATTTTTAAAATGGAAAGTTACGTCCCTGTGGTTCAGATCCCACGTAAAATCAAAAGTCCCGTGACAGTAATCATGATATCATAAGTCAAGTAAGTTTGCTCGCTACTGGAGATCACACATTTCTTAGTAGCTCTGGAGAATTTACATTCCATTCGCTTTTAAAAGGTTTTGAAATTACAATGTGTCAAATTGAAAGAATTGCCTTCTTATGAAGTAGAAAGTAGTTTCAAGGTATCTTGGGAAGTAGTACGACGTAATCCTGCTATATCTCATCCAATCGGAAGTTCTGGAGACAGGTACCTCTTACTTAGTGATATATAGGCAATATCCGATGAGAGGGGGCTGTACCGGAGAAGAGAACAAGCCGGAGATTGAACGACTCATATCCTCAACTTTGCGTAGCGATCGTAGGAAGCTCTATAAATACACACAAAGCCCATTATAATCTTCTTCCAAATCAGAACTTCTCTAAACTTTCACTGAGATTCTCTCCCTTATTCAGCAGTCCCGAGCGACCCTCCCAACATTCCTCACTTTTTCCTTTCAGAGATATTTGGCAACTGAATGCTCAGTAGATTATGTAAATGTAACAGCAACATAAATCCCAGATTTTAATTTATTATTGATTATTATTCAATCCGTTTACCATCCATGTTTGGTTTTACCCTCGTACTCAGCGAGCGATCCCACCCCTAACCGCCTCAAGGTCAGTGTCCTGGAGCGTGAGACTTTGGCTCGGGGGATACAACTGGCAAGGAGGAACAGTGTCTCACCCAGGCGGCCTCACCTGTCATGCTCAACAGGACCTTGTGGGGGTGGAAAAATTGGAAAGGATAGACAAGGAAGAGTGAAGGAAACGGCAGTGCCCTTAAGTTAGTTACCATCCCGGCATTTGCTTGGAGAAGAAGTAGGAAACCACATCGAGGATGGCTGAGATGGGAATCGAACTCTATCTATTCATTTGATCTACTGAGGCTGAATGGACCCCAGTCCAGCACTCGTACCAGTTTTCATATTTCGTGGCAGAGCCTGTAATCAAACCCGAGCCTCCAGAGGTGGTAACTAATCACAAAATCCACTACACCACAGAGGCGGACAGATTTTAATTTATTTCGCCTTAAAATCTGACAGTTTTCATTTCAACCAAAAAGTCATAATGTAACAACATGTACACTCTCCCTATCTTTACGTGGCTAAGCGGGATTAAATTGGTTATGATTACGATATTTATTTATTTATTTATTTATTTATTTATTTATTTATTTATTTATTTATTTATTTATTTATTTATTTATTTATTTATTTATTTATTTATTTATTGTGTCTGTAAGATCATCAGCAAAAGCTAAACTTTTAACCTCCAGGTTCTGTCTCTCCCTCCTGCACTATCCCCTGTCCCTGTGTGGCCTAGCTCAGCGAAGACGCTGTGTGGTGCGTCCGAAACAATGGGTAAAAAAGGTATATGTCTAAAATGATCGTACAAATATTGAGACAGGTTCTATGATACTTCTTCGTGAATGAGAACTCGGCAATATAAAGGGATAAAAACAATGGGTTTATAAACTAAAACATAAAGAGATGAAAATAAAAGCACGTACATATCCCTTACAAAGCTCAAACTGAATTTACAGGTATACGGAAAATTTTTCAACTTGAATCCATTAGTCATTAAAATACAGTACATCGGGTCACGCCCGTGAGAAAAGAGTTCTAAATAACATGGAATAAAATGAATTTACGTCCTCTGGCGGAGATCCCGATAAATTTGACTGAAACGTTAGCCCGCAGGCTTCGATTTGATACCGTCTTTAGGCATGTAAAAAATAATGATCGACTCGAATTATAAGGGCCTAATTACTATAATTATACACACATATAATAACACACTTGTTTGGGACTGGTCCACAGAAATACCCTTCCAAAATTTAAACTGATTCGACTGACGAGAATCGAACCCATCTCCAATTGAATCAATCGCTTCCCAAACAACAGCCAGCGGGCTTATATCACCTTTAACAAACACATCGATTTAACACCATATTCACAAGACATAAACAACAACAACAAACAAATCCCACAAACACTGTACCTGAAAAGAAAGACATAAATATTTATAGTTGACTGGATGGAGATAGCAGGAAACGATCCCACGAGTTGTCAATCATCCGGTAGTAAGTACGTTGCGTTCCAACACGCAAGCATTGTTCCGGTCTTCTAGTTTCCAAACATGAGATCAGCTGGTCGCAGAGGGAAAAGTATAATCTTTGTTTGTGTGGCTCAGGCACCCGCCGTCCAATACATTACCCACGGCTAACAGGATTGTGTGTACAACTCACTTTCTCTGGACTCGTCCTCATGGAGACACTAATAACATTGCTCTATACCTAGCAAATCAACTTGCCGAGTGGAGAGAAGTTCGGCGCTCTTGCTGTCAAATGAATCATTCATTTCAACACACGGTCTGGGGTACACATACTCTCAGACCCTGTGCAACCCATTAAGTCAGTCACAATACGATCTTCAATTCTAGACCTACACACAATAACCATGGATCATCATGGTCTCGTGCTCAATAGTCCCCGGTTCAGTTCTGGAGCACATTTATGGTTTGCCTGTCACTTTCTTAGGATGACCCTTACTAAATTCAACGTTGAAAGTAAACTCTCTGCTTTAGTCCTGCCAGCTGTAATACGAGTACATGTAAGACTCTACTCATTCGCATCCTAATTCTCAGTCTGATGTATCATTTTCTCCAGATTTCCTTTCGAATCTCGTGAGGCGCAATGCCCTCCAATGTAATGTGATGATCTTAACCATACACAAACTTGAATGTCCGAAAGGTACTTTTGAAACACTTTAAAGCACACCTATTAAAAGAAATCCTAATGCAACCCTCGTACCCGTTCTAACCTACCATTAATGAAATAAGGGTAAAGAAAATATACACAGCCCCAGATGTATTTATTGGATATGATGAGCAAAGCACAAATGCCTGTCTGGCTTACATTTACAGCTTATATATTTAAAATAGCCCTGAACCAATATGAATCAGTCAAACTCCAGAAGCCATCTGCGACGCCCTCTTAGCCGCTACATATTTGCGCCTAGTACATGACAGCGGTGCTGTCAGCGGGCCTTGAAGTCTCCGGGTCGAATCCAATGGGATTCATGACGTGTCGACTTCTCTCTTGTTCCGTAGATAATTGCCTGGAAACTTGTAAACAGGTTAAGGTCTTAGATCTTTACTGCTTAGCTTGTATCCGAAATACACGTTCGCAACCTAGGTTAGGATATATTTTATGATATCCGCTATCACGACATTAGTCCAGTCAACCATTAGCAACCTAATTACGAGTTATCTCCCGGTTACGTTTCAGTCCTTCTCAGCAGTATCTGCGATTACCGCAATCGAATTTGTGTGACGGTACGACACTGTAAAATTTACAATATTTAGTACAGTTAACACTGTTCGGATCAGCTGAAATAAACGTACAAGACTCTCTTGCATCACTGCCTGATAAAACCATTGTCTATCTCGACCTCGCAGACGACACGCACGGTACGAATATCTATGACACACTGGAGAGGGGTTAAACTTACGCTTTCGCTGTAATAGCCTGAGGGGAAAAACGCGCCAATAGTTATTCCCAGCCTAACAAGAGTCTCCCTTTGTGTTCCTCCAGCTACCCCGCAATGGATATTTCTAATAAGTTGTAAATAAACAAAACAGGCACAGTTACATCGTTTTAATGGCTCATTCTACTTCGAAAATATCAACGTGAATTGTCCTCATCATGGATCTGTGGGATATGGCTCCCCGACTTATATGCGGGATCGAATTCATATGATTCCAGACTTGCATATTTTGTGTTATGGAATACCCTGACGTTGTTCGGTAGTTCCCCGATTTCAAATCTCTCGCTCTGTCTCTTGCATGCTGTTTGCTGACTCTCTTCTCCTCGCGTACCCAAGCTATCGACGGGGATTACATTAGTAAAATTACGGCATCCTGCCTCGGTTCATCTGAGGGAAAAGCGCAGCACCCTGCTTGCTTCGGGTTCGGCACGTTTATACTCACGGTCACCGAGCGTCCCTAAGCTCGTTCTTTGGCACTAAATTCAAAATGTTCCACAAGTTTTAAATCAATTAAATTGGACCATTATATGATACGGTTCACTCCCTAGGTGCATTCCCTTTGTTCCTTCCACTTCCAAATAATAATAATAATAATAATAATAATAATAATAATAATAATAATAATAATAATAATAATAATAATAATAATAATAACAATAATAATATACTCACAAATTTAGAGTTCATAACAATTTCACTGGTGCATGTGAAGGTGATATTCAAATAAATAAATAAATAAATAAATAAATAAATAAATATTCTCTCCTCAACCACACGCTTACCCATAGCAAAACTAACAAAATACATTTTTGTGTGCAAAATCAAAGTTCATATTTTGTAAAATCTCAATGCTTATTAAACTTATGTGGTTTAATAGTGTTTGTCCTGTTTCTTAATTCATTTTATTATTATTATTATTATTATTACTATTATTATTATTATTATTATTATTATTATTATTATTATTATTATTATTATTATTATTCATCTCCCAATTTCTTGGAGTAGGTACTGTCTGTGGATTTGGCCCGGTTTAACGGCCGGATGGCCTACCTGAAACCAATCCTATGTGCAGGGATACATTCGCTATTGCGTGTTTCTGTGCTGGTTCGTAGTGCGGTGTGTTGTGTGAATATGAAGATGTGTATTAAGACGAATACAAACCCTCAGCCACCGAGCGAGTTGGCCGTGCCGTTAGACCTTGAATTCAGGATTTGGAAGGTTCGAATCGCACCGTTGAAACCCTGAAAAGGTTTCCGTGGTTCATCATTCTCACACCAGGCCTAAACACAAGCCACTGCAGCTTCCTTCCCAATCCTAATCCTTTTCCTTCCTTGCGCAAACGAAAATCTTCCATGCGTTAGTGCGACGTTAAGTCACTAGGAAAAAAACATACTCCCCCAACCAGAGGCTTTAACAATAATAATACTCTAAAGGCTCAGCCACCGAGCTCGATAGCTGCAGTCGCTTAAGTGCGGCCAGTATCCAGTATTCGGAAGATAGTGGGTTCGAACCCCACTGTCGGCAGCCCTGAAGATGGTTTTTCGTGGTTTCCCATTTTCTCACCAGGCACACCTTAATTAAGGCCACGGCGGCTTCCTTCCCACTCCTAGCCCTTTCCTATCCCATCGTCGCCATAAGACCTGTCTGTGTCGGTGCGACGTAAAGCAAATAGCAAAAAGAAATGCTCAGCCTTGTCACTGCAACCATTCTCCTCTCAATCCTGCTGTTCTCGTCACTTCCTTGTAGTCCTTACATTCCATCTACAGTCACTCCCATAAATATTCGGCCACTGATAAAATCCGCGAAAAAGTGATGACAATAACGCGCCCATGAGCCGAATGTGAAACCAAATGTGTCCAAGTTATAAAAATGCATTTGGTTGCTTAGACCGAAGAGGAATCACGGAACATTGATGTACAGTTTGCTGTAAAAGAAAGGACATTGCGCACATGGGTGAAATAAGACGCCTCAAATATATTCGGTCACCCGGAAAGGCTGGGATTGCCGTTGTGTTCATTGACAGAGACAGGGCAGATAGCGTTGCAAAACGTTCAGTTCAGGAGTGCGGTGCCACGAGATACGTCGTGCAGAAATCATTTGCTGCAGTGTTGCGGAATGGTATTAAACGGGATTCAAAAGACAACACAGTACCACTTTTGAAGAACGCCAGCTCGTGATATTCCATCGTGCTCGAGGTAAATCGCATAGAAAGATATCGCAGATGCTTAACATAACCAGAACAACAATTGGAGATATAACAAGAGGATGCAAAAATTAAGACAGAATTGATTCAATTCCCCAGACAGGCAGACCAAGAAGGCTGACACAACGAGAGGAGCGGTTGTGCTTCAGAATGGAAAACGAAATCCGAAAATTAGTGCTTCGAAACTGGCAGCAGCTGTTTTAGAGGAGTGTGGAAAGAAAGTGGGTACTGATACCGTGCGAAGAGCACCGCGAAGGAATGAGTTCGTTCGGAGAAGAGCAAGGTGGAAACCATACATTAGTGCAGTAAATAAAAACAAGCGGCTAGAGTTCGCAAAAACCTTCGTACGCAAACCCAGTACTTGGTGGGAGGATGCATTATTTGTTGATGAGTCAAAGTTCAACGTCTTCGGGTCCGATGGAAAGCAATTTGTGTGGCGGAAACGTCACGAGGAACTGAGAACAAGCAATTTACAAGCAACGGTAAAAAAATTGTGGAGGAAGAGCAATCGTGTAGGGATGTGTAGCATCGAAAGGGGTTGGCGCACTGAGTTTCATTGAAGCTACTTTGACAAAACAGGGGGTATTTGGCTATCCTCAAAAACAATTTGCGACAATTTGCGGAACAACTTGGTATACAGTGTACTTTCATGTTCTACCAAGATATCGTACTCAAGCACAAGTCGTAACTTGTCAGGGAGTGACTGTTATACAACTGCCCGAAGGTCTTGAAACTCCACCACAATCACCCGACCTGAACCCCATCGAGAAGGTATGGAGTCGAATGAAGGCAGCTCTGCAATTGCGGCGGCCAAGTTCCATCAGAGACTTGAAGAGGAGACTGCTACAAGAATGGGCGGCATTAAGCCCTGATTATATAAAGAAAGTTATCGCCAGTATGCCGAATCGACTGGAATAGGTCCTAAAACATCAAGGTGGACCTACAAAGTACTGAATGTGTAACAATGTTGTGAATTATGCAAGTTTATGTTGCTTTTTGTATAGTGGCCGAATATTTTTGAGGTGGCACTGGAATTATTGCTTTTATTTAATGTACGACAGAGGGCGTACTAATGACTGTCAGAAGATTTTGAATTACATCACAATGTTTGTAGAACGTGTTACTGTGTTTTCCTACATGTTTCGTTGTATTAAACGTTATCTTTATTGTGTAAGAATAACTACCCAATAAAAGTGTGTGAAAAATCAGACTGACCGAATATTTATGGGAGTAACTGTAGTTTCTCAAATTCTCGAAGTATGTCTTCCTTGGTCTTCCTCTTCCTTTCTTTCCCAGTATTTTTCCTCCAAAGACATGTAATAGAAAGTCATTATGTCTCAGGATATGACATACAAGATGTAACTTCCTTCTTTCCATATCCTTTATCAGTCTTCGTTGCTCCTTGGCTTCCTCTAAGACACCTCGATTCGTCCTTTTTTGTCCAGCATGTCCTCATAATACGCAATTAAAATCCCAGGTCCGGCCGGTAATAGAACCCCCGAGCTCGATAGCTGCAGTCGCTTAAGTACAGCCCGTGTCCAGTATTCGGGAGATAGTGGGTTCGAACCCCACTGTCGACAGCCCTGAAGATGGTTTTCCGTGGTTTCCCATTTTCACACCAGGCAAATGCCGGGGCTGTACCTTAATTAACGCCACGGCGGCTTCCTTCACACTCCTAGCCCTTTCCTATCCCATCGTCGCCATAAGACCTGTCTGTGACGGAGCGACGTAAAGCAACTTGTAAAAAAAAAAAGTAATAGAACCAGGGACACTCTGAAGCAAAGGTCACTATGCTGATCATTCAGCGAAGGACCGAGCATTTTTTTTAAACGAATGTTAAGCCATATTTCTACCATCCAATGCCAAGCACTGAAAATGTATTTAGTTCCTCTGTTTATATATATAAAATGGCTTGGTCCGAAAGGGGAGTCACGTTGGTCTCCATCATTACCTTGACACTTAAATACGAAATATATAATATGTAAAATAATAATAATAATAATAATAATAATAATAATAATAATAATAATAATAATAATAATAATTTTTCCTCTAAAAATGAATTAAGAAACAGGACAAACACTATTAAACCACATAAGTTTAATAAGCAATGACATTTTACAAAATATGAACTTCGATTTAGTACACCAAATGTCTAAAATTGTTAGTTTGGCTATGGGAAGCGAATATTATGGTTTTTCGTTCCAAAAATAATAGATTGTTACCAGAAAAATATTTTTTAAATATTTATAAAGACTAATATATTTTTATTTATTTGGATCAGTCAAAATGTTAAGAGATTTGAATGTTTTACGCATCGGGATATTCCAAGCTGTACGATTACTGTAGCTACTGCCAGACTTCAATCTTAGGGATGTCCTTGCTCACGAATTCTCCGAGGTAAACAACGTTGTATTTGTTTTAACTTAACTGTTAAAAGTTTACACTTCCCTCCAGCAAGAAAAATCATAAAATAAAATCTTTTTAATACACTAGCTACCACTAGCGAGTTCGTCTGCAAAGTATAAGTAAATGGACGCTCTTGTAAAATCATAAAGCAGATATAACAAGCAAGTATATTCTCCTTTGCACATATGCAATGCTGTGCATTTAAGCGTTAAAACAACTCTGCTTCCAAGTACTTTCGAAATGTGTAATCTAACTTTACCCGTTAGATGTGCCCTATCAGAACACTATGATTTCATCTTGACTGAGCTAGCCGTAAGGGTACAGATAATTTAGATGCCACCCGAGTTAGCTACGGATCCCCTGCTTGAAATGCCAATATAAAATACATGCCACATGACCATGAATTTACAGCCTCCTGATTCACGCTAGCTGGCAACGGACTGTCAAGCGAAAAGGTTCTTCCGCTGCGGATTTTTACAGCCAGACCACCAGTAAACATGCCGGTGTATCTATTTAATTTACGATTACAAGCTGTGGAAATGCAGTCACTAAACTACTCATCAAGTCAAAAGACTGAAGACATCTGTTCACTTATTCCTCTTACGTGCAGGCATCATATTCTGATCGGCAACAATCCTGAAATAATTACTTTTATCCTTTAAACAGCTTCAAAAAAATATGTACAACCTATAAAATAATAGACTTTCAAGACACCAACCCAGTGACCTTGCATAACCAAGCGTTCTGCCCAGCTGTTTGGCTGAATATTCGCTGTACTGGCCTTCGGTTCGGAGGGCTCCGGACTCGATTCCCAGCCGGATTTTGGATTTTAACCTTGAATGGTTAGTTCCCTTGTCTTGGAGACTGGGTGTTCTTTCCACTGTCCCCAACATTCCTGCAACACACACCACACACATATAGCACAGCACCATATTCCACCACAATAACACCACAATACATGGTAGATGCCACCCACCATCGTCGGAGCCTTACTTGGGCTGCATCATGCTAGAAATAGGCCTAAAACACTTTCTTCAGCTTATCCCAGTTATTTCTGGGGTCGCTTGAGCCACCTCGGGTCATTTTGGTTTTGGCTGGGTTTTTAAGAGCGGATGCCCTTCCTGGCGTCACGTGATTCTTGAGATGAAAATTTCGACCCAGAATCGACCGGTATTCGACCCTCAGCCTTCCGGGTGGGAAGCCAGCAGCAAAGCCACTGAGCTATTCACGCCCGCCAGAAATAGACCTAGCCACACAAAATTATTTATTACTAGCTGGTGTACCCGTGCTTTGCTACGTAATTCTACATTGTATACCGAATTCTAGACGAAGTTGTATAAACTTTGTGAATAAGATTTTATTAAATGCATAAAAACATACGTATTTAAAATTATATTTTAGTAGCCTTCCCCTAAACTACCATTTCATCCAGCGTGAATAAAATTGCTTATAGCCTAGACTTTAGTGCTTTATTCCCCCACTTTACATACCGATTTTCATTCAATTCTGATCCCCCATTTTCTCGTGGCTCGGCACTGAATGGACTTAGCAACAAAAAATCTAAATTCATGAATTTCTCTGTTATCATAGCCGGTACGGTAAAAATTTACAACACATAAATGATCTGCAATTTAATTCTATATAACTTTAGATATGAATTATTTATCGATAGGACCACTAATATCATAGAATTTTGAGAATAAAATTTTAGGCCTCCCCCTAAACTACCATTTTACTCAGCATGAATAAAATTGTTTACAGTCTAGATTATAGTGTCTTATTCCCTGACTGTGCATGCCGATTTTCATGAAATTCTCTTCAGCCGTTTTCTCGTTATGCGCGTACATACAGATAAAATAATAATAATAATAATAATAATAATAATAATAATAATAATAATAATAATAATCATCATCATCATCAGATAGACAAGACAGAGATGACAGAAAATTAAAAATGCATTTACTTGTTACTGTGTACACGAGCGATACAAAAATAAAATTATTTTTAAGTTCTGAGCAATGAATAGATAAAACTGTTATTTTATTTATTTATTTATTTATTTATTTATTTATTTATTTATTTATTTATTTATTTATTTATTTATTTATTTATTTATTTATTTATTTATTTATTTATTTATTTATTTATTTATTTTTAATTCATTTATTTTTTGTTACTAAACGTTCTAATCAGAGGATAGGACAGCACATTAGCATGTTCGGTTCACGATCAGCTACCTCCTGTACTTGATTGAGTCGTTTGATTTCCATTTTCATTGTTGTCGGGCGTAGTCCTCCAGAGTGTGTCTAAATTCGAGAGACCCCTATTGGTAGATTTCCCGACTCGTCAAAATATTCAGGGCAAATCCAGTCACTCCAGTGCATCTTGAAATCTATAGAAACGGAAAGGGTGTTAGGCACGAATTGGGATATATTTCTCTTTTCTTACTTGTAATTCAGCGTCGCATTGATACAGGTAGGTTTTCGGCAACTATGGGAAAGGACTAGGAATTAAGATATAGCCCAAGCATTTATCTGGTATGAAAATAGGAGAGCATGGAACACAATTTGCGAGGCTCTCGATAGTGGGTAAGCTTACAGCTACATGTACCGTACGGCGCAACTCGTTCGGTACTTTGCATGAATTAATTTACGTTCAGTGCAATACCACAGTGTACAGGGAAAAGAATTGTGTTCAATATCTCCACGGATTTAAGATCAGAGTACCTTAAAAGAGTGTATAGTTTCTGTAGGTTAATTCATGGAGAAGGAACATTTTAATCATTTTTATCCGAGCACGTCTTCTGTATAGACTGATTCACAACGAGTTACCATCACTTGCCACGCTTTCCTCGTCCTAGATCATACTGTCAGCAGTAAGATCTGTTCAAACTGTTTTTACACGCGAGTTCTGAACTTTCCAAATGAACTGAAATGTCGTATGGCTTTTAGTGCCGGGACATCCCAGGACGGGTTCGGCTCGCCGGGTGCAGGTCTTTCTATTTTACACCCGTAGGCGACCTGCGCGTCGTAATGAAATAATGATGAAGACAACACATACACCCAGGCCCCATGCCATGGGAATTAACCAATTAAGGTTAAAATTCCCGATCCGGCCGGGAATCGAATCCGGGACCCTCTGAACCGAAGGCCAGTACGCTGACCGTTCAGCCAACGAGACGGACAACTTTCCAAATAAAACCATATGAGAGTTTATAAGCTAAAGAAAGGATTATCCACTACGAGGTGGGTTTCATAGAAGAACCTATCTTGCTACATATTTGGAATGCCATTTTTAGGTTCTCTTCCCATTTTCCTTCTAATTATAATTTCTTTCTTTCATTAATTTTAGTTTCAGATAATTTAGTTAGGTTAACAGAGCTGATTGTAAAAATGCATGTAAACTGTGTAAATAAAATTGTTCATGTATATCTATATTTTGTGGGGGGGGTTTTATTATTACTTACTCTTGCTCATATTTTATGATATCTGAAGCCATCCCATTTCAGTTTCTACTCTGTCAATTTCTAACTAGTAGGTTCTTCGGTCTACCGAAACTTCTTTTTGTAGTGCCTTCTCCTTTACTGAAGGTTGGCCACAATCACAGCGAAGTCTGTACGATGTTCGGCTGTCCTCATCGGTCTACTGGAATCTAGTCCTGTCCAATCCCATACGTTACTCAGCTAAAAGTGTTTACTTCGCGACTGCTACGTCCGTCAATTTTACTCTGCATGATCAGTTTAAGTAGGTTGTACATTTCATTCCTCATAACATGCCCAAGGCAGGCTGACTTTTTTTTCTTGATGGTGCACATCAATATTCGTTCCCTCCTCATGCACCTGAGTACGACAGCATTGGAGACGTGGTCAGTCCACGAGACACGTAGCACCTACATCTCGAAGGCATTTATTCTCTTTATGGTGTTACATTTCAGATTCCAGGTTTCAGCGCCGTTCAGAAGCACTGAATATACATGACATCTGATGAAGTTGTGGCCTGTCGCCAAGCTGAGGCTTCTGTCACACAGTAGATTCCTCATTTTCAGAAAGCTAGTACGAGCCATTTCTATTCGTACGCGGATCTCTAAATCAGGGAGTAATCCAGCTGCCAAGGTCCTTAAACTTCCGTACTTGTTCAACTGGTTCACATAAATGGCCATAAGAATGTGCGTGTTACATCACATCGGTATTAATTTTGAGACCACGTTTATCCCCTTCTGCTACGATTCTGTCTACCAGATGCTGAAGACCTTCGGTACTCTCAGCCAAAATGAATAACGTTATTTGCTTTACGTCGTAATAACTACTACTTTTACGGTTTTCAGAGACGCCGAGGTGCCGGTATTTAGTCCCGCAGGAGTTCTTTCTACGTGCCAGTAAATCTACTGACACGAGGTTAACGTATTTGAGCACCTTCAAATACCACCGTACTGAGCCAGGATCGAACCTGCCAAGTTGGGGTCAGAAGGCGAGTGCCTCAACCGTCTGAGCCACTCAGCCCGGCTCAGCCAAGATGGCAATGCCATCTGCATACCTCAGATTGTTGATCAACCTACCGTTAGCCTGTACTCCATCCTCCACTTCTTGAAGAGCAGCTCCGAAGATCTGCTCAGAGTACAGATTAAACAGAAGGGGAGATAATACACATCCTTGCCGTACTCCCTGTTTGATCCTAATAGTGCAGTCTCGGAGTTTCCAATTCTTACGCAAGCTTCTTGATGTTCATACAACTTTTTGATAAATGTAAGATCTTCACTATCTATCCCTATTGTTTTAATAAGTTTCAATAAATAAATATACTAACTGTCTAAAAGATCAAACGTATGGTAACAGAACTATGCCTGGGAAGTAAAACAATTGTCTGGTGTGATAATAGGAGAACATTGAACACCAGCATTGAGGCTGACAGACCTTTCAGGTAAAATTCTGTTACCATACGTCTTCTATCTCATGTAGTTTATACATTTATTTATTTATCGTAACATTTTGGTCATATTACACAGTTTCTGGTGTCGGGAAGGTACATCAATGGGCAGTTATGCACGTGTACTTTCAAGCTAGTCTGGTGACCGCGCTGAGCCGTATGGAATTTGTGCTACTTCTTAAACTAGCCAGGTGCGGCTGAACAAACAAACATCGAACAGACGTACGTAAAGAAACGCCTCACGCTTTTATATTCCACAGCATTGCTCTGCCGGTCTGTTTCACGTCTCGTGTCCAATGGAATGTTTATATGTCGGGTGGATACCGGATATTTCATTACCAACTTTCTGCATATACAGTAAAGAAAACCAATTAAGTTAAAATTGTATACACAATTCTAGCGCTCCAGACCTATGACCTAGATGTTACGTTCGTTGAAACAATAATGCCATCATCATCATTAACAACAACAAGAACTCGTGTTACCATCTGTATAAGATAAACATAAGTTAAGAAGAAAGTGATTAATCTTCTTCTTCTTATTATTATTATTCTTTATCCGTTTACCCTCCAGGGTCGCTTTTTCCCTCGGACTCAGCGAGGGATCCCACCTCTACCACCTCAAGGACAGTGTCCTGGTGCATCAGACTCTGGGTCGGGGGATACAACTGGGGAGGATGACTAGTACCTCACCCAGGTGGCCTCACCTGTTATGCTGGACAGGGGCATTGTGGGGGGATGGGAAGATTGTGAGTGATAGACAAGGAAGAGGGAAGGAAGCTGTCGTGGCCTTAAGTTAGGTACCATCCTGGCATTTTTCTGGAGGAGAAGTGGGAAACCACGGAAAACCACTTTCAGGATGGTTGAGGTGGGAATCGAACGTACCTCTACTCACTTGTCAGTTGACCTCACGAGGCTGAGTGGACCCCGTCCCATCCCCCGTACCACTTTTAAAATTTCGTAGCAGAGCCGGAAATCGAATCCCGGCGTCCGGGGATGGCAGCCATCACACTAACCACTACACCACAGAGGCGGCAGAAAATTATTCATATTACAATAAAATATATTCGTCCATTTCATGTAGCTTCATTTCTGAGAGACTGACTGAATGCTGTACTTGATAGAGGTATTATAATAGCATACTCGAGTCGAAAACATACAAATTTACAGTCAATGTACACGCATGCACAGAAATGGTGTCCTTGTATACACAGAACATGACGTCCTCCACCTCTTCTCTTAACGCATTGTGGCAAGTAGACAGCCCGCTACAAGACTGTTGTGATTGAAATGGACACAGTGGAGGAAGTATAGCAATACACACACACTGCGCCTTCAGCACTACCCGTTCACTCCCTTCCCCTCCTTTTCCGTACTAGAGTGGGCTTCAACACAACCCCTTCATTCCCTCCTCTCCTCTTCAGTACCGATTGTCTATGTCGGGACACCATTTCTGTGCATGCGTGTACAAGTCGGTTTGAAGTATAAAAACATAACATGTGAGATCATATTACACATGCCCATTATTTTGCAATGTCCACTGCACTCTGAGTGGCTTGTAAGGGATCATCCTCTGTGCAAGATGTTGGGCACAGAGGGCACTGAAGCATATGGCTCGTGGATCCTTCTTGTCCACATTCATATCTTATATCACTTATGCTGTCGGGCTCCATGGTAAAATGCCTAGCATACTGGCTTTTTATCACAGCGGTCTCGGGTTCGATTCCTGGCAGGGTCGGGAATTTTACCCATCATTGGTTAATTTCGCTGGCACGGGGGCTGGGTGTATGTGTCGTCTTCATCATCATTTCATCCTCATCACGACGCGTAGGTCACCTACAGGCGTCAAATTAAAAGACCTGCACCTGGCGAGCTGAACATGCACTAAAAGTCATACGCCATTTCATTTTTCTTTTATCACTTGTGCTGAACCCCCATTTCTTTAAGTTACCCTGGATCTTCCCATTCCTGATCGTAGTCTGTTCACGGAGTTCCACACAAGCCAGCTTTTACTATATCCAGGCGGTAACTATTCTGCAGCTGGCATCCATCCGCAGAGGTGAGGGCTCTTCTTCTTCCAAAGCTCCGATCTCGCCTTCTCTGCTGAGACAGTAAGGACCTCAGATGTCCTCACGAAGCTCTTCCGAGATCTCAGCCGTAGCTGAGTAGCCGTTTGAAAGTGCTTAAATGTGAGAAACTGGAAGCAATAGATTTACTGGAACACCAAAAATTCCCTGTTTCAAGGGATCCCTCAAACATATCGGGCGAGTTGACCGTGCGGTTACGAGCGCGCAGCTGTGAACTTGCATCCGGGAGATAGTGGGTTCGAACCCCACACCCCGCAGCCTTGAAGATAGGTCCATGGTTTCCCATTTTCATAACAGGCAAATGCTGGGGCTGTACCTTAATTAAGGCCACGACCGCTTCCTTCCCTCTTGTAGCACTTTCCTCTCCCATCGCCGTCATAAGACCTATCTGTATCGGTAAAGCACATTGTAAAAGAAAAAATCTCGAGCATCTCTTAAAACTGATAACAGTTAGTGGAACGTTAAATATACTATCGTATGAGCGTCCGCCTCTGTGGTGTAGTGGTTAGTGTGATTAGCTGCCACCCCGAACGCCCGGGTTCGATTCTCGGCTCTGCCACAAAATTTGAAAAATGGTACGAGGGCTGGAACGGGGTCCACTCAGCCTCGGGAGGTCAATTGAGTAGAGGTGGGTTCGATTCGTACCTCAGCCATCCTGGAAGTGGTTTTCTGTGGTTTTCCACTTCTCCTCTAGGCAAATGCCGGGATGGTACCTAACTTAAGGCCATGGCCGCTTCCTTCCCTCTTCCTGTCTATCCCTTCCAATCTTCTCATTCTCACTAAGGCCCCTGTTCAGTGTAGCAGGTGAGGCCGCCTGGGCGAGGTACTGGTCATTCTCCCCAGTTGTATCCCCCGACCCGATGTCTGAAGCTCCAGGACACTGGGCGGTAGAGGTGGAATCCCTCGCTCAGTCCGAGGGAAAAGCCAACCCTGGACAATAAACAGATTAAGAAAGAAAGAAAGAAAGAAAGAAAGAATTATATGTGAGCACATTCTACAAATCTTACCATCAAACATTACAGAACTGACTCACTGCAACTCAGAGATTGATATTAACTTATCAGCCACGGTAGTGTTTATTGTGATAGATCTAAAATGCAATCCACTGCCGAATTTTCAAGATAATCTGAGTGCTATAGATATTATGTAACCTTTTCGTAAATGTCCACCACATAATTAAGAATATTGAACCAAAAGGCATTTCCACTACATTAAAACTGCTCGTATCGTCGTATATCAAACTGTTCAGGCAGCAGATTTATCGGGACCAAACGCTCAACCTAATACAGAACAATGCTGTGGATGCTTGTCTCTACCCACCCCCGCCCCACCCCTCACCCTCCCTAAAACAAAAAAAAAAAGCTCTCTCAAATTGGTAGTGTGGGGTGGGTAACACGGGGTCTTTGCTGAATCAGCATATTGCTTGTAATTATCTTCCGCCGGGCTACTCAATTTCATCTATCCTGACCAATCTCACTTGGCCAACTAGAGCAGTCTTTCATTTTCATATCCGTCCTGGATCTTCCCTTCTTCAGTTGTCAATATTCTAATTCTTTTAAGGGTCGGAATTCTTCCCTTCCCTCCTCCTATTAATGTTCAAAGGCGATAATGATGTCAGTGTTCTCTCCTTTAAAACAATAATTACCCGGCAAGTGGTAGCGCGGTTTGGGCCGCGTAGCATTCAGCTTGCTTTCGGGAGATAGTGGATGTTGGTAGCCCTTAAAATGGTTTTCCGTGGTTTCCTTAATCAAGGTCACGGTCGCTTCCTTTCCACTCCACCCGTGTCCTCTCCCGTGGTCGCCATAACACCTATCTGTGTCGGACTGAGTGGCTTACCCGTTGAGGCGCCGTCCTTCTGACCCCAACTTGGAAGGTTCGAACCTGGCTCAGTCCGGCGTTATTTGAAGGTGCTCAAATACAGTCAAACCGAGGGAGCTAAATTTTATTTCGAGTTATAGAAATTTCGAGATATAGCGAATTTCCCTCTTTGAAGATTGGACGTAATCGACTCACGTGGAGCAACGACTTGATACTGTCATAAGTCTTATTTAATCATACACAAAACAAACTCGAACTATTTTGTCATCTTATCTACAACACTTGAAATCTTTGAAGACAGAATAGGAGAACTTGAAACATACCTCCGTTAACAACTTGGCATCTATCCGTTGGTTTCTTCCGTTTTTCACCCTCAAGATTCTTTTCTTCCACACAGGCTTCAACAACATTTATTGCTGTAAAAACATTTACACGTCCACCTCTGTGGTGTAGTGGTTAGTGTGATTAGCTGCCACCCCCGGAGGCCCGCATTCGATTCCCGGCTCTGCCACGAAATTTGAAAACCGGTACGAGAGCTGGAATGGGCTCCACTCAGCCTCGGGAGGTCAACTGAGTAGAGGTGGGTTCGATTCCCACCTTAGCCATCCTCGAAATGGTTTTCCGTGGTTTGCCACTTCTCCTCCGGGCAAATGAGGGATGGTACCTAACTTCAGGCCACGGCCACTTCCTTCCGTCTTCCTTGTCTATCCCTTCCAAACTTCCCATCCCCCCACAAGGCCCCTGTTCAGCAAGCAGGTGAGGCCCCTTGGGCAAGGTACTGGTCATCCTCCCCAGTTTTATGGCAATCCAGAGTCTCAAGCTCCAGGACACTGCCCTTGAAGCACTAGAGGTGGGCCTTCGCTGAGCCGAGGGAATAACCTACCCCGGAGGGTAAACAGATAAAGAAGAAGAAGAAAAATATTTACACTCGATTGACCGTGGGATCGAAAAATAATCAGTGCACTTAACGCCTGGTCTAGGAGAGGACTCAAACAGCTTGAAATGCCTGTGGTCAACGCATCTAGAGTGGACAAATAAGCTGCAATATAAATATACCGAAGTCTGATAGGAAGATATAGCCTACTGTAATACCTTAGGGAACAATAACACTCAAACCTTGAATGCTGTATTGCAATGTTAATATTGTACAAAATTCCGGGTAAAGAATATTTTTGAGGGGTTCTACGGAGAAATGGAGGAATTCGTGTTATAGAGTTTCGAGTAATAGAGAAATACATACACGTGAAGAATAGGGCAGGAAAATATTTCGAGGTACTTTATGTTTTCTTATATATATCAATGATATGTGTAAAGAAGTGGAATCAGAGGTAAGGCTGTTTGCAGAGTAATACAGAGTAATAAATAATTTACAAGATTGTGAGCGGCTGCAGGGTGACCCCGATAGTGTTGTGAGATGGACGGTGGGCAATGGTATGATGATAAACGGGGTTAAAAGTCAGGGGTGAAAGTTCCCTTGGGGGATCATTGTAAGTACCGGTACCTAGGTGTTAATATAAGCAAAGACCTTAATTGGGGTATTCACATAAATATGATTGTTAATAAAGGGTACAGATCTCTGCACATGGTTATGAGGGTATTTAGGGGTTGTAGAAAGGATGTAAAGGAGAGGGCATATAATTCTCTGGTAAGACCCCAGTAGAGTATGGTTCCAGTGTATGGGACCCTCACCAGGATTACTTGATTCAAGAACTGGAAAAAATCCAAAGAAAAGCAGCTCGATTTGTTCTGGGTGATTTCCGACAAAAGAGTAGCGTTACAAAAATGTTGCAAAGTTTGGGCTGGGATGAATTGAGAGAAAGAAGACGAGCTGCTCGACTAAGTGGTATGTTCCGAGCTGTCAGCGGTGAGATGGCGTGGCAGGACATCAGTAGACGAATAAGTTTGAGTGGTGTCTTCAAAAGTAGGAAAGATCAAAATATGAAGATAAAGTTGGAATTCAAGAAGACAAATTGGGGCAAATATTCGTTTATAGGAAGGGGAGTTAGGGATTGGAATAACTTATCAAGGGGAATGTTCAATAATTTTCCAAGTTCTTTGCGAACATTTAAGAAAAGGCTAGGAAAACAACAGATAGGGAATCTGCCACCTGGGCAACTGCCCTAAATGCAGGTCAGTATTGATTGATTGATTGATTGATTGATTGCTTGATTGATTGATTGATTGATTGATTGATTGATTGATTGATTGATTGATTGATTGATTGATTGATTGATTGATTGATTGATTGATTGATTGATTGATTGATTGATTGATTGATTGATTGATTGATTGATTGATTGATTGATTGATTGATTGATTGATTGATTGATTGATTGATTGATTGATTGATTGATTGATTGATTGATTGATTGATTGATTGATTGATTGATTGATTGATTGATTGATTGATTGATTGATTGATTGATTGATACTGAAAATTCGAGCAATGGAAGTTCGAGATATCAAGGTTCGATTGCACGTCAGCCTCATGTCGGTAGATTTACTAGCAACTAGAAAACTCCTGCGGGAAATAATCCCGGCACCTCGGCGTCTCCAAAGACTGAAAAAGTAGTTAGTGGGACGTAAGGTAAATAACATTATTAGACCTGTCGGCGCGACGTAAAGCAAACTGTAAACAAAAATTACAGTAACTATCACCATCGCCGCCGCCGCCAGAGGAGTAGCGTGTCGCATGATCAGTGTAATAAGTCCTACTGCTTTTGCTTTGTTTCTTTAAATTCCTTTGCTGCCCTCTCGAATTTGAATAAGCTTATTGTCGATACAATAATAAATCGATATTAAGTTCAAATAAGAACAGAATATCTGATAGGTGTAATTCGTATTCAAGTGATTTTTGAATCTCATTCTCTTTCCGGACATTCATCTTCGAAATGTACCGGGTAAGTTGTCTGTGCGGTTAGGGGCGCGCAGCTGTGAAGTTGCGTCCGGGAGATAGTGGGTTCGAACCCCAATGACGGCAGCCCTGAAGATGGTTTTCCGTGCTCTACCATTTTCACACCAGGCAAATGCTGGGCCACAGCCGCTTCCTTCCCACTCCTTTACTATCCCATCGTCGCCATAAGGCCTATCTGTATCGGTGCGACATAAAGCAAATTCCAAAACAAAACAAAAATCTTCGAAATGTTTCGATTTTTCATTACGCTTCATAACCGTGGTTAGTTTTCTTTCTAATGGCCGGGATCCACTATTTCGTTCAGAAGCAGCAAGAAATTTGTCCCTGAATTCATCATCGTACATAGCGAATGGAGTGGCCGCACGTGTTAACGCACCAAGCTTAATCAGTCATCATTGATCTGCATTAGGGCAAACGCCCAGGTGGCAGATTCCCTATCAATTGTTTACCTATTTTTCAGTAAAATTTTCAAAGAATTTGAAAATTTATCGAACATCTCCCATGGTAAATTATTGCAATCCCTAACTCCTCTTCCTATAAACGAATATTCTCCTCAATGTGTCCACCTGCATTCGGGAGACAAGTGGGTTTTAACTCCAATCGGCTGTCATGAGAATAGTTCCCTGTTGTTTCCTTTTTTTCAGTTCCAGGCAAATTCCAGGGCAGTTCCTATTCATAGGCCAAAACGGATTCCTTCCACCACCTTACGTAATTTAATTCATCATCATCATTCATCTCATATTCATTAACTCCAACGGAGGTTGGTGTCAGGTAATATGCCATATAATTTCATCTTACCACATAACCGACCCCGTATCAGAAACGGGATTAACCGAGTGAGCATTGTGTGGTATATTTTGATCCGCAGGTTTATTACTTATGCTCCAAAGGCTATGTATGACTTGTTGTTGCAACCATTATTCTCTATCTTGTGCCGTTCGTTTCAGTATCGTGCAAATTCCATATCCTGTTCTCTTGTTGATGTCTTTCAAGCACTTTGTCCTAGGTCGATCACTCCCTTCCTTTCATTTTTTCTTTACGTCGCACCATCACAGATAGGTCTTATGATGACGACGGGATAGGAATGGCCTAGGAGTGAGAAGGAAGCGACCGTGGCCTTCATTAAGGTACAGTCTAAGCATTTGCCTGATGCGGAAATGGGAAACCAGGAAAAGCCATCTTTAGGGCTGCCACTTCGCCTTCAGTATCAACCCCCAGTCGCATTGACATTAGCGCATCCGGGATTCATTGCGACGGCGGGTTGACACATATGTCAACGAATATATCCCGTTAGAAAGAGTTTCATGTTGTATGCTGGCGTTCCGTTCTTAAGAGTTTCCCATGATTAATGTACTGTGTAAAGTTGTAGAAAATGACTTCTAACATGGAAATAAAGCGTTTCCTGACCAATGTCCATATAACGTATTTTTTCTTGTACGTGTGAGGAATGTGTCCTGAAAGCATGCCCATACATTATTGTGACACCATGTATAGTCCAAGAATTAGTTTGGCCGTGCATTTGGTGTCACCATGTATAGTCCGAGCATTAGTTTCAATAGATTTGGTAATTTTCAGAATTTCGATCACCATGTAACTTCTTCTCTAACTATCCTAAATCTATCACAATGGTACAATGCTGTCAGGGGTAATCCTTATAAATTTGTCCCTTATGGTCAAAGGGTAACTATTGTGATGCCATCACCTCGGGCTCGGAGATGATACCATCATTTCTCGCTGGCCTGTGGACTGAGACGTCACGTTAAAACTGTAAGCCCACTGGTGGGCATGATCATTTAGGTGTCAGATCTATACGGCGGTTATCCTGTATGAGTCCTGCTGGTGGAAAGCATTTTTCGCCATCAGAATGTTAGTCAGCAAGGTAGGAGAGGCGGTGGTATAAAAAAATCGAATCGGCGATTTGGGGGCACGCGGCTGTGATCTTGCATCCAGGAGACAGTGGGTTCGAATCCCACTGTCAGCAGCCCTGGAGATGGTTTTCCGTGATTTCCCATTTTCACACCAGGCAAATGCTGGGGCTGTATCTTAATTAAGTCCACGGCCGCTTCCTTGCAAGTCCTAGGCCTTTCCTATCCGTTCGTCGCCATAAGACCTATGTGTGTGGGTACGACGTAAAGCCACTAGCAAATACAGAATCGATTCACTAAATTGCTTGCCAAAACCCTGGATTACCAGGCGAGTTAGCCGTGCGGTTAAGGTCGCGCAGCTGTGAGCTTGCATCCGGGAGATATTGGGTTCGAACCCCCACTGTCGGCAGCCCTGAAGATGTTTTTCCGTGGTTTCCCATTTTCACACCAGGCTGTACCTTAATTACCTTACCTTAAGTACTTTAAGTACCTTAATTAAGGCCAAGATCGCTTCCTTCCCACTCCTAAGCCTTTCCTACCCATCGTCGCCATAAGGCCTATATGTGTCGGTGCGACGTAAAGCAAATAGCAAAAACAAATCCTGGATTCATTTCCGAACATTTCCGCAGTGTTCATATGCAATGAGAGCATACGACGCTGTGGCCGCTGATTCATCCGTCGGATGGGGAAGTAAAGCCTTGTTTAGAACCCTGGTGTTGTTCGACAGGAGTAGGCAGTGTGCCAACACCGGGTTTCACTCTCTCATCATTATCATCCCACATCCAGATGTGCAGGTCATCTATGGGAGTCATACAGAAACACTTTCACCAACGAACCGAACATGTCCTCGGACATTTCCGGCACTAAGCCTCATATGATAAATATAAATAAAAGGTGAAAACAGTAAAGAAGTCGGTATAAGTCACTATAATTAGGTTGTCAACACTGAAATGCTGTTGTACATTAATGCGTATAGCTGGTATAATACTCCCAACCACTTGTTCCGGATAGCCAAATTATTTTTGATACATGCGTGATTTTTTTGTTACAACTAATGTATCTCCGACTACCTTAAATATTATGATTGAATGGGTGACATTTAAAAGGAAAAGATTCCATTGTAACATACCCTGGTTCCTCTATTTTAAAAGTCAGATGTTTGTACTTGCTTATTTAACATGAGCTGGCCACTTTTTTTTGTCCTTAATTTCTTCATTTAGTACTGTGTGAACACAAAGGGATTTTCGTATTTTGCCTCTATGGTAATTTTATCATATTCTCCTAGCATTACAAAAGCAAATTGGTTACAAGCTGAGTTTAAGTTCTTTCGAAACTCACTCTGAACTTCAACCTCCAATAGCGCCATAGAAATTCGTTGATTCTTTCCATTTTCTGATGTGGCTGTGTATAAGCTGCACAATGGCTATCTCAGTTTAATATGACCAAAAAGTGGAATCTTTTCCTTCTTAATCACCATTCACACCCAATATCTAAACTGTAGTTCCTTTTTTATTTATTTTTCCCTGGACGTTTACATTGTTATACAGTCTAGAGTAACATATACCTTACCTTTGTTAATTTGTATTAGTCTGAACACAGTTATCCGTAGCCTGCATTAGACATCATGAATTAAGTGAATGACTATATTAATAAATGAATGAATGAATGAATGAACGAATGAATTGCCTGATTGGATTGTATTCATGCATGCATGAGTGCATGAACACTCCTCTCTCCCAATCACGGATAACCACCAACTAGAGAGAGAGAGAGAGAGCAGTCATTATTGAATGAATGATTGAATTAACTGAATGCTCTCAGCTTACATCTACGGAACTCCAGCAGATAAGGTGAGAACATTTCATGTGGATGAATGCATGAATGAATGAATTAATTAATTAATTAATTAATTAATTAATGAACTGAAGTCATGCATAAAAATCGGTCTCCTTCCCAGTCACGGAGAGACCTCTTACAATAGATATTATGAATGAATTAATGAATGAATGAATGAATGAATGAATGAATGAACGAACGAATTTCATGATTGGATTGTATTCATGCATTCATGAATGAATAAATACTCTTCTCTCCTATAGTCACGGATACATAGCTGGTAGGATAGAGTTAATTTATCTTTTACCTCTACAAGATCACTCGTAGATCACACGCGTCAGGTATTGCTCTGATGCCAAATAATGGAAGAATTGACACGATTTTAGAGCCATTCCACTGTACGTACTTGCATTGTGCTCTCGTTTCTATGTACAGGCAGAGTTTCTTGTGTCAGATTTAACTTTGAACTTTGAACGTATCTCGCAACACCTCCTGCAATGTCATCCTTACACAGATAACGTCAGCGTTCGGAAACAACGTGAACCGGGTATATGAGCGTTAGAGGATTGGTCATACTGATAAATAATTGCAAAAAATAATCAGATACCTCGCGCCCTTGTTATTTTAACAGCTGCAGAAGTTAGCCAATCAGATCGCTTCGCGGGCAAATTCAGATGGGCTGTGCGTGGTGGTGTTCTTAAATCCGTACGTGGCTTCTCACTAGCTTGAGAGCGCCAATAGAAGAAATAAACTTCTGCAAGGGAGGGACTTGAACAAGGACCTCCCTGCTGATAAGTTTGGCCCACAGCAAGCAGGCTACGGTGACATTGCTGAAATTAACGGTGCGTTAGTGTTTGATGCTCATTTCTCGGCATTACTCTCAAGCCCGAACAAGCCACGTGCACCGCCTCATGAAGCCCATTTGAATTCACCCGCGAAGCGATCTGATTGGCTATTTTCAGCAGCTAATAAAACGAAAACGGTCCGAGATATTGACGTAATTTTTTTTGAATTACGTATCCGTATGACCAACGCTCTAACGGTCATATACTCGGCTCATGTTCTTTCCGATACCAAACTTAGAAACGAATGTCCTCAATAGTAGTGTGTCAACTGACAAGGAATAAAAAATGGTAGACATGTTTATATATATTTAAATTTTTTAAAGATTTTGCAGGGACTCCATTTTGACACCTTCCTATAATATATTTTTTAAATTAAAATTTTTCTTTACAACGTGCACATACAGATAGGTCTTCTGGCAACGATGGAATAGGAAAGAGCTAGGAGTGGGACGGAAGTGGCCGTTGTCTTAGTTAAGGTACAACCCCTGCATTTGGCTGGTGTAAAAATGGGAAACCACGGAAAACCATCTTCAGGGCTCTCGACAGTGGGGTTCGAACCCACTATCTCCCGAACGCAAGCTCACGGCTTCTTGACCTTAAATGCATGGCTAACTCACTCGGTGCTCTCCGTGTTCTAAGTAAGAATTTGATAGATACTTAATTTTAAGCTTAGCATGACTTATAACAGGCCTACGGTTTATTAGTGTCTAAACAAAGTACCTAAAACAAAAAGCATACCCCCATGGCACTACAACCCTAATGGGCCTTGGCGTACTAAGCGACAACTGCTCAGCCCGAAGTCCTACAGATTACGACGCGAACTTGCTCAGTGCGACGAATCCTCTCGGTCGTCGTTCTTGGTTTTATAGACCAGAGTCACCATCTCATCGTCAAATAGCTCCTCAATTTAATCTCGCAGGCTGATTGGGAGGTCAACTGAGTAAAGGGGGGTTCGATTCCCAACTCAGCCATCCTCGAAGTGGTTTTCCGTGGTTTCTTACTTCTCATCCAGTTAAATGTCGGGATGGTACCTAACTTATGATCTCGGAGAACATTAAATATCGTTCTTCCGCCTGCGAAAACAGCCATGTGATAATATATTTGGAGAAATACTGCTATTGGCTTTAGATCACGCCGACACAGATACGTCTTATGGCGACGATGGGATAGAAAAGGGCAAGGAGCGGGAAGGAAGCAGCTGTGGCCTTAATTAAGGTACAGCCCTAGCATTTTCCTGGATTGAAAATTTGAAACCACGGGAAACCATCTTCAGGAATGCCGACACTGGGATTCGAACCCACTACCCCCTGGATGCAAACTCACAGCTCCGTGCCCCTAACCGCATGACCAACTCGCCCAGTCACATACATTATGAAGAGCAAGAAATCCTTGACAATATTTGCACAATACTGATACTTAGCCGCCTCTGTGGTATAATGGTTAGTGTGATCAGCTACCACTCCCGGAGACCCGGGTTCGATTTCCAACTTTTCCGCGAAATTTTAAAAGTGGTACGAGGGCTGTAACTCAGCATTGAGAGGTCAACTGAGTAGAGGGGGTTCCATTCTCACCTCAGCCACCCTCTAAGTGGCTTTCCGTGGTTTCCCACTTCTCCTCTAGGCAAATACCGGGATGGTATCTTAAGGTCAGGGCCGGTTCCTTCCCTATTCCTTGTCTATCATTCCCAAATTTCCATCACCTCACAAAGCCTGTGTTCAGCCTAGCAGGTGAGGCAGCCTGAGCGAGGTACTGGTCCTCCACTCCGATCCAAATTCTCACGCTCCAGGACACTGCTCTTGAGGTGGTAGAGGTTGGATTCCTCGCCGATATCGAGAGAAAAGCTAACCCTGGGCGATAAACGAATTAAGAAAGAAAGAAAGAAAAAAGAAAGAAGACAGAAACTTACTGGCCAAAGTTCTAAGCTAAACTATTTCATATAGGTGTTTTTTTGTTTTGTTTTTTTTTTGTTTTGTTTTTTTTTTGTTTGTTTTTTTGCACAACGGCGATGTGATTTAGAACTTTTACAACCGCAGCAACTTTAAGTCCGTTTGATTAAATGCGAAAGAGTATCCTACAGACGTTTCCAACGATCATATTTGAGCCTTCCTGCCAATTTTCATTCATTTCGGAACGTTCGATGACAAATACTTCCCTCGTCAGTAAAAGTTATTAACGTTTAAGATTATCCTATTTCAGATAGCAATTTTATATTGTATTAACACTATGTGCCACATAATTTGGTATTCTAGATCCTCACGGCAACCTGCAATTCCAGGCAGACGGAAATGAAATGTATTTCTCTATGTCACAAGTTAATTTCACTTGCAGTATTATAACCTTTAGCATCGTTTTAAAATATAAATAACTAACATCTTTGATAATCAATAAATGAAATAAAATGAAATGGCGTATGCCTTTTGGTGCCGGGATGTATCCGAGGACTTCGGCTCACCGGTGCAGGTCTTTTGATTTGACTCCCCTAGGCGACCTGCGCGTCGTGATGTGGTTGAAATGATGATGAGTACGACCCACACACCCAGTCCCCATGCCAGGGGAATTAACCAAGAACTAACTAATTATGGTTAAAATTCCCGACCCTGCCGGGAATTGAACCCGGGACCCCTGTGACCAAAGGTCATTACGCTAATAGAGCCGAACGTAATCAATAAATTATTTCACGAAACTTATAGGGATATTGATGATGGCAAACACGATGAAGTGATTCTAAGAAAAGGTCGAAGAAAGAGAGAGATGATTGGTCGGCTATATTGCTGGAGATACGACTGTATATCTGTAACATCGCTATTTCTTTCAGAATTCTTTATTTTCTCTGCTCAATCTCTTGGGTACGATTCTCTCTGAACTCCTGTCTTCTTTTTGTTGCGCAGGGAATGGCTATATAGAAGGCACTGAGCTAGATGGCTTCCTGAGGGAATTCGTGTCCAGCGCAAATGTAACCGACATCAGCCCCGAGGTGAGTAATGTATATATACCTTACATTTGTCAGAGCATTTGTGTATCAGGTGTGAAGTAATGCCGCCATGTTGATAATAAGCTCTTCACAATACTTGTCTTAATTATTCACCCACTTTGAAAATTGCTTGTTCCCAATAAAATATATCAACAAGCATATACTGCATCAGCCTGTCCTAGGACTCACCTTTGCTTCAATCATAATTCCATGAACAATATTATTGTGTCCATTCTTGTACCTTCTTGAGTTCCTTGTGCTGCCCTCCATACCATTATAAACAGTAAAGACAACAATACTTCTAATAGCTTCAAACCAATTCAGTAATTTTTAAACTCAGCTTTCAATACTGATATAGAGTCTTCAAATCCCTGTGGTTGGTGGTGGCAGATTACGTCCACGGTATCCCCTGTCTATTGTAAAATACTATATTGTAGGTCTAGATAGAGCATTTACAGGAGAGGAAGCTTGGGGGTAAATCCGTGAGAGGCTTCAGTTGGAAAATAAGTATATCGGCAGGGCTGATCACAAGTATAAAATTAGAAGGAATTTTAGCAGAAATGATTGGGATAAATTTTCATTCGTTGGGAAGGGCGTGTAGGAGTGGAACAGTTTACCTGGGGAAGTGTTTGATCCTTTTCCAAAATCTTTACAGATATTCAAGAATAGAATAAACAGAAACAGAGAAAAGAAATGTTAGAGGGCATTCGACCTGTGTAGATTATTGTAAATAAAGAAATTTTGTGAATAAATTAATTCCATCCCCTTGTCTTTGGAGACTGGACAGGTGAAGTAGGGGACTGTCTGTAGGGGTGAAGTACAGTGGGGACATCGAGGGCCCTGGAACCGCTACGGTAGTTGTGAAGGCCCGTCAGGAACTTTGAAAAGCGGTGGCAAAAGGGGCTCTGGTTAATTCGCAGCAGGTCGTCATGCACATTAGATACCAGAATGGGTTTAAAAAAAGCAATGTGCATTTAAATCTTATAGCAATTGTACAGTATTTTTGAAGTGATTCCACATACTGCATATGAGTTGATTATGTGTGTTAGTTACAGAAGATATTATGAGTATAATTTTGTAAATTGTAGAAATGACTTCTTCTCTTTTTATTTAAAATTTAGTTGTTGAGAAAAATGTATTTTTGTGTATCATTTTGCCACCGAGGTAGACACCTCATTTGCAAATAAAGTATTTTGATTTGATTTGATTTGATTTGATTTGATTTGATTTGATTTGATTTGATTTGATTTGATTTGATTTGATTTGATTTGATTTGATTTGATTTGATTTGATTTGATTTGATTTGATTTGATTTGATTTGATTTGATTTGATTTGATTTGATTTGATTTGATTTGATTTGATTTGATTTGATTTGATTTGATTTGATTTGATTTGATTTGATTTGATTTGATTTGATTTGATTTGATTTGATTTGATTTGATTTGATTTGATTTGATTCGATTCGATTTGATTCGATTCGATTCGATTTGATTCGATTCGATTTGATTTGATTCGATTTGATTTGATTTGATTTGATTTGATTTGATTTGATTTGATTTGATTTGATTTGATTTGATTTGATTTGATTTGATTTGATTTGATTTGATTTGATTTGATTTGATTTGATTTGATTTGATTTGATTTGATTTGATTTGATTTTGAAGAAAAGTTTTTCGACTAATCTCATGTATTTTAGAATGATGCTATCACGCCCCGTAACTATAGATATGACAACAAACATTCGGGCTTTTACCGTTTCAATAAAGGTGAAATTCTTAACGTTTCGCAGAGAACTTTGTTCCTCATCTTCAGAAGAAAATCTCGTCTGTTCACGAGCAAGACTTCCCTAATAGTGAAGGTTTGGATTTAAGAATTACCGTTAGTCTATAGCAGGTGGTACTCTCGTTCGTCACTAGATGGCTAACTGGGCGCAGAGCGAAACATCTCGTGATGAGGGGAGTACGAATTTGGGAAACACCGAAACTACATAACAGGGACCCTGACCACCGTTCTCAGTGCTGCAGTTACTCACATGCAAATTGCCAACAGGTTCGCAAACTATTAAATTTAAAGGGCAGTTTTATCGTTAAATAAGGTTCAATGGCACAAACCCTCGGACACGTATCTCTTTAGTTTCGAGGCAGATCAACATTCCAAACTTTGGACGACATCGATGACTCCACAGCCGTGGCCTTCCTTGGTACTACTGCATCACTTCTGCAGTGGACAAGCAGTTGTGAGCTCAACAATCTATCAACCGCTCTGTTAACGCACTATTCCCTTTACAGAGTAACTACAGTTCCGGCCTCTATCGTAGAGGCAGAAAAAAGTCCATGTCGTTCGAATTCGGTATATAAATTAGCTCTGCCGAGATGAGTAGCTCACACGGTAAAGCGTTGGCTTTCTAAGCCCAACTTGGCAGGTTCAATCCTGCCGCAGTCCGGTGGTATTTGAAGGTGCTCATATACTTCAGCCTCGTGTAGGTAGATTTATTAATACGTAAAAGATATCATCAAAGCCAAAATTCCGGCACCTCGGCGTCTCAGAAAATCGTAAAAGTAGTTAGTGGGACGTACTCGTGTCTTCATCCCGAGGTGGTGTAGCTCTTTTCCGACACAGCCCTAATGGAGGCAAGCTGCATCTTCTACCATTTTAACCACATACCAACCCTCCTGCCATTCCTAAATATCTCGCAGTACCGGGAATCGAACCCCGGGACGCTGAGGACGGCAGCTAATAGTGCTAACCGCTAACGGTTCGGAGGCGTACAGTGGGACGTAAAAGTCAATAACATTATTATTATTATTATTATTATTATTATTATTATTATTATTATTATTATTATTATTATTATTATTATTATTATTATTATTATTATTATTATTATTATTATTATGTGGTGCAGCTCTTTTCCGACACAGGCCTAATGGAGGCAAGCTGCATCTTCTACCATTTTAACCACATACCAGCCCTCTTGCCATTCTTAAATATCTCGCAGTACTGGGAATCGAACCCCGGGACGCTGAGGACAGCAGCTAATAGTGCTAACCGTTAACGGTTCGGAGGCGGACAGTGGGACGTAAAAGCCAATAACATTATTATTATTATTATTATTATTATTATTATTATTATTATTATTATTATTATTATTATTATTATTGATGAACTGTCGTAACACAATCGATATATTTACCTGACAAACTATATTGGAACACTGCAGTAAGGTCGGGTTTCGGTTTCTCTGCCATCTGTCGCCTGTGGATGAGGGCGGTAGAATACATCCACAGCATACCTTGCTTTAGGTAAAAGGCGACTAAAAGAGGATCCAGAATCTCTCATGTTAGGAGCGTTGATTGGCGATCACGGATCCTCTACCTGACTCTGACATTGCTTCTACTTACTTGTGTAGCCTAAGGTATCTCACCTTCAACTTTCCTATCCGATCTCCCTTGGCCAATTCTTGTTCTTTTCTGACCTCGACGGTATTAAGTTTGCGAAATCTATGTGCCTCTCTTTTTCACGCCCTCCTTCCCGCCTTCCCATTCTTTTGGCGACACCTTCAGTCTTCGAAGTGTTGGACCATTTCCATTTTCCTTCTGATTAGCATTAATAGAGAATGGATGCCTAGTTGTACCTCTTTTTACCACTACCATGCATCATTTCCCTGCCATCTGGTAGATAAAGAAAACTTAAAACATTGACTCGCAAGGCAGGCTAAATGACGTCAAATGAATATACCTGCACACCGTAGTTGAAATCAAATTAATATTTAAGCTGTTCATAAACATCTCAAAAACAGACACCATGGTGTTCAGGAAAGGAGGGAGAGTACCCGCCTCAGCAGAGACCTTCATTTGGGATAAAAAATTAAAGATAGTATCAGACTTCAAATATTTAGGCATCACCCTGCAATCGAGCGCATATTGTTTCACAAAACATGTCACAGAAAAGGCAAATCAAGCAATGATGGCAATGCATGAAATAAAAGACATTAGATCACTTAGTCTGGAGACAGCAATGTTGCTATTCAGAGTAAAAATTCTTCCAATAATGACTTATGGCATTGAAATTTTCTGGACACATTTAACAACGAGGAACTTATCAACCTTAGAAAAGGTGAAAGCGAACTATATAAAGAAGGTGATAGGTGTATCAAAAACGACACGATCTAGACTTGTGTATCTCCTCGCAAGGGAATCATTTCTCGTAGAAGATCTCAGGACAAGTATGTCACTACCGAACACCGGTGCATCAAAGAAACTGCTAGCAAATCTGACGGAGAAGAGACAAGAAGTCCAACCAGACTTCTGTGGCACAGGGGCAATGATAGATCACTCGTGGACAAAAGCTAATTTTGAATTACGACATGTCATTACAAGATTAGCAGTTCGCGGTTTTCATCACCTACTCTGCAAATCAAAACACTTCCATGACCCAAGTATAGACTGTGAGTGCACACTATGTGGAAAAACGTGTGAACAGTACCACATTGAATTCTGTACAAGAAGAACAATGTCTATAAGTGATTATGCAAATATGTAACCCATCAATGTAACCTATATTCTCTGTTATGGCTATTTGGCTGCATTAAATATATTAATTATTAATGAATACCTTCCACGTTAGATATGTTAAGCCCCATTTAAGCATTCTTAGTCCGCCTCTGTGGTGTAGTGGTTAGTGTGATTCATTCAGGGGTCCATTCAGCCTTGGGAGGTCAACTGATTAGAGGGGGCTCGATTCCCACCTCAGTCATCCTCGAAGTGATTTTCCATGATTTCCCACTTCTCCTCTTGGCAAATGCCAGGATGGTACCTAACTTAAGGGCACGGTCACTCCCTTCCCTCTTCCATGTCTATCCATTCCAATCTTCCCATCCCCCCCACAAGAACCCTGTTCAGCGTTGCAGGTGAGGCCACCTGGGCGAGGTACTGGCCCTCCTCCACAGTTGTATCCCCCGACCCAAATTCTCACGCTCCAGGACAATGCCCATACAGAGGTAGAACTGGGATCCCTCGCTGAGTCCGGGGAATAACCATTCCTGGACGGTAAACGGATTATTAAGAAGAAGAAGAAGAAGCATCCTAAAGACGATAAATAATGCTAATAATAATGTTATTTGTTTTACGCCCCACTAACTACTGTTACAGTTTTCGGAGATCCTGATGAGGCACAATTTTGTCCTGCCGGAGATAAGTTGGGGTCAGAAGGCCAGTGCCTCGACCGTCTGAGCCACTCAGACCGGCGTGGATATTTAATTTTCAGCCGCTGTAGGCTTTTCCTTTACGGAACAATGAAATGCTCCCATCATTAAAGGGCCAATTATATGAATCACACAATCAATCAGTCAATCAATCAATCAATCGTTACAAATATACATACATACATACATACATTTCACAGCTCTTATTTTCTTGTCGACAGAGTGCTGAACTAGTTGACAGGTTGTTGAAGCTACATCGGCACGTTTATTGAAGCTGTCTCTGTTTGTTTTATACAGCGCACGAAGCGAGAGTAAAGTTGGGATGTGCCAAGCGACGTGGAAACATGTAACAGTTGTGTCAGCGGTTTTCAATAAGAATGTATTATCCATTCAGAATATATCAACTCTGACGGCAGTAGAGCACTTGTTTAATATATGGTAAAAGAATGTCATATTCAAATACTTGTCAGCCTGGTATGTGTAGGATGATAATTTTATTTGTATTTCTGGTGTCTTATTGGCTTATTGTCCGGCTCCATGGCTAAATGCATAGTGTGCTGGCCTTCGGTCACAGAGGTCTCGGCTTTGATTCCCGGTAGGGTCGGGAATTTTAACCTTAACTGTTTAATTTCGCTGGCACCAGGGCTGGGTGTATGTGTCATCTTCATCATCATTTCATCCTCATCACGACGCGCAGATCGCCTACGGGCGTCAAATCAAAAGACCTGCATCTGGCGAGTCGAACTTGTCCTCGGACACTCCCGGCACTAAAAGCCATACGCCATTTCATTTCATTTCATTGGCTTATTATACGAGTATATATTTTATTGCACGTATATGATTTGTGAAGAACCTCATAACATCACCGCGCCTACAAAAACCGCTATGTGAAAAGCTGAAAAGCTTAGAACTTCGGCCGGTAATATTCCGTCATCTAAGGAGCGAGCTCACGCTCTTGATATTTGTATGTCTTGCGGGTCAGTATTTCTGCTACAACATTATCGCATAGCAGTTTATGCAGGCGCACCGACGACAATCTCCTGAATAAAACTAAAACGACCGAGTTCTATTTTCAACACTCAAGTACAGTTCATGCCGCAAGAAACAGACTGGAAATAACTGGACAGTAATTAGTAAGTTCCGAGCATAAATAACTCGGCATTAAAACAGTTTTATAGTCATTTTTCCCGAGCTGCTGCAAATTGAAATATGGAACTGTAATGTGGAACTCCTTTTAAACTTTATTTCCCAAAACTACCTTCTTCGTCATATATCTCGTCCACAGCACAGTATATAGCAGTAACCCACAGTTTACATACCCTACATTACATATTTTTAACTTTTTTATCCACAGCACTTTTATTTCTCGTCTCACTTTTCTCATACCTTCCTACACGACCCAATTTACATGCTGCTTAATAAAACTGACATCATTTACATCGTTCCCTTCTTTATAATTGGTACTGATTCAGGTTAGATTTAGTACCATTTTCATTTATCTGCCGGTCTGAGTGGCTCGGATGGTTGAGGCGCTGGATATCTGACCCGAACTTCGGAGGTTCGATCCTGGCTCAGTCTGGTGGTATTTCAAGCTGCTAAAATAGGTCAGCCTCGTGACGGTAGAGTTACTGGCACGTAACAGAACTCCGGTGGGAAGAAATTCCGGTACATCGACGTGTCCGAAAACCGTCAAAGTAGTTAGTGGGACATAAAAACAACAACAACAACAACAACAATAATAATAATAATAATAATAATAATAATAATAATAATAATAATAATAATAATAATAATAATAATAATAATAATAATAATAATAATAAAAGAACCTGGAAACAAAGTATGGGAAAATCAAAAGGTTTTACATACATACATTATCATTATAGACTGTTATGCCTTCCAGCGTTCAGTCTGCAAGCCTCTGAGAATTTACTAAACGTCGCCACAATCCTCGATTTGCAACTAGAATTGTGGCCCCATTTAGTTCTAAACCTCTTATCTTTAAATCGTTAGAAACCGAGTCTAACCATCGTCGTCTCGGTCTCCCTCGACTTCTCTTACCCTCCATAGCAGAGTCCATTATTCTCCTAGGTAACCTATCATCCTCCATTCGCCTCACATGACCCCACCACCGAAACCGGTTTATGCGTACAGCTTCATCCATCGAGTTCATTCCTAAATTAGCCTTTATCTCCTCATTCCGAGTACCCTCCTGCCATTGTTCCCACCTGTTTGTACCAGTAATCATTCTTGCTACTTTCATGTCTGTTAATTCTAACTTATGAATAAGATATCCTGAGTCCACCCAGCTTTCTCTCCCGTAAAGCAAAGTTGGTCTGAAAACAGACCGATGTAAAGACAGTTTCGTCTAGGAGATGACTTCCTTCTTACAGAATACTGCTAATCGCAACTGCGAGCTCACTGCGTTAGCTTTACTACACCTTGATTCAATCTCACTTACTATATTACCATCCTGGGAGAACATACAACCCAAATACTTGAAATTATCAACCTGTTCCAGCTTTGTATCACCAATCTGACATTCAATTCAGTTGAATTTCTTACCTACTGACATCAATTTAGTCTTCGAGAGGCTAATTTTCATACCATACTCATTGCACCTATTTTCAAGTTCCAAGATATTAGACTGCAGGCTTTCGGCACAGTCTGCCATTAAGACCAAGTCGTCAGCATAGGCCAAACTGCTTACTACATTTCTACCTAAGTGAATCCCTCCCTGCCATTATACCTTTCTGCAGATGATCCATGTAAACTACGAACAGCAAAGGTGAATGATTACAGCCTTGTCTAACCCCTGTAAGTACCCTGAACCAAGAACTCATTCTACCATCAATTTTCACTGAAGCCCAATTGTCAACATAAATGCCTTTGATTGATTTTAATAATCTACCTTTAATTCCATAGTCCCCCAGTATGGCGAACATCTTTTCCCTCGGTACCCTGTCATATGCTTTCTCTAGATCTACGAAACATAAACACAACTGCCTATTCCTCTCTCAGCATTTTTCAATTACCTGGCGCATACTGAAAATCTGATCCTGACAGCCTCTCTGTGGTCTGAAACCACACTGGTTTTTATTCAACTTTCTCTCAATGACTGATCACACCCTCCCTTCCAAGATGCTTGTGAATACTTTGCCTGGTATACTAATCAATGACATACCTCGATAGTTTTTGAAATCCTTCCCGTTCCCTTGCTTTTAGATAGGTGCAGTTAGTGCTTTTGTCCAATCTGAAGGTACCTTACCAACACTCCACGCTAATTTTACTACTCTATGAAGCCATTTCATCCCTGCCTTCCCACTATACTTCACCATTTCAGGTCTAATTTCATCTATTCCTGCTGCCTTATGACAATGGAGTTTATTTACCATCCTTTCCAATTCCTCAAGCATAATTTCACCAACATCATTTTCCCCCTCCCCATGAGCTTGGCTGTTTGCAACACCAGCATGATGATTTCCTTTTATATTCAGAAGATGTTCATAATAATCCCTCCACCTCTCCAGTGATTCCCTGGGATCTATTATGAGTTCACCTGAATTACTCAAAACACTGTTCATTTCCTTTTTCCCTCCCTTCCTAAGATTCTTTATTACGGTCCAGAAAGGTTTCCCTGCTGCTTGACCTAGCCTTTCCAGGTTATTATCAAAATCTTCCCACGACTTCTTTTTGGATTCAACAACTATTTGTTTCGCTCTGTTTCTTTCATCTACGTACAAATCCCTGTCTGCCTCGGCCCTTGTTTGGAGCCATTCCTGATAAGCCTTCTTTTTACGTTTTCAGGCTGCTCTTTCATAATTCCACCAAGATGTTCGCCTGTTCCCATCTTTGCACACAGTTGTTCTTAGGCATTCCCTTGCTGTTTCTACTACAGAATCCCTATATGCCACCCATTCACTTTCCATATCCTGAACCTGCTTACTGTCTACTGTTCGAAACCTCTCACTAATCATATCCATGTACTTCTGTCTAATTTCCTCCTCCTGGAGATTTTCTACCCTTATTCGTTTGCAGACAGATTTCACTTTATCTACCCTAGGCCTAGATATACTTAGTTCACTACAGATCAGATAGTGGTCTGTATCATCGAAAAATTCGCGAAAAACTCGTACATTCCTAACAGATTTCCTGAATTCAAAGTCTATTAAGATATAGTATATTATGGATCTGGTACCCCTAGCCTCCCATGTGTAGCGGTGAATAGCCTTATGCTTGAAGAATGAATTCGTAACAGCTAAACCCATACTAGCACAGAAGTCCAGCAAACGCTTTCCATTCCCATTAGCTTCCATATCTTCCCTACATTTAGCAATCACCCTTTCGTATCCTTCAGTTCTATTCCCAACTCTCGCATTGAAACCGCCCATTAGCACTATTCTATCCTTGCTGTTGACCCTGACCACGATGTCACTCAATGCTTCATAAAACTTGTCAACTTCATCCTCATCTGCACCCTCACATGGTGAATACATGGACACAATTCTTGTCCTAATTCCTCCAACTGACAAATCTACCCACACCATTCGCTCATTTACGTGCCTAACAGAAACTATGTTGCGTGCAATAGTATTCCTGATAAAGAGCCCTGCCCCAGACTCTTCCTTTCCCTTTCTAACACCCGTCAAGTACACTTTATAATCTCCTATCACTTCCTCGTTATCTCCCCTTACCCGAATATCACTTACTTCTAGCACATCCAGATGCATCCTCTTAGCTGACTCAGCCAGTTCTACTTTCTTTCTTCCATAAGCCCCATTAATATTGATAGCTCCCCATCGAATTCCATTTCGTTCGCCAAGTCGTTTCCAAGGAGTCCCTCGCCTGTCAAATGGGAGTGGGACTCCGTTACTCCCATAGGTCCGAGGCTTGCTTAAAATGTTCTGAGCTCGGTAAATTCATGAAACAGGATGCTACCCTACTTGCACATAGTCCAAGTGAGTTTCTCTCCTCTAACGGGTTATGGACCATCGGTAAATTGTATGGTCTTAGCCGTCTGAGCACAAGGAGGGCCAAGACTCAGAATATGTCCGAGATGCCCACTCCCATTCCATAGCAACATGTATCCCGACTCTCAGGACCACTTACTGGGCCACTCAGCCGTTGCCCATGGTTCACGAAGTAGGGTGTGACTACAGTAACCCAGAAAAATTTAAATATCTTGGTGAATGGATCCAGCCGAATGGGCTTGATAAAGAAGCAACTAAGGGAAGGGCCAGAAAGATGGAGCCTATATATTAATACAGAGTAGATACAATAAAAGATCGATATCTTACAGAGCAAATGTGCCACGTTTATCAAGCCAGAGGAACTTTACAGTTCAGAATGTCTGATACTGAACAAGAAAGGGGAAATGGACGAGATAGAGAAGAAAGAAAGGAAAATCTTGATAAAGATCTTAGGACCCGAAAAAAGCAAGAATGGCACATGGAGGAAAAGGAGAAATGAAGATCTATACAGACAGACAGAGAAGATCACAGACAACAGACGTAAGAGGAGACTGAAGTTGTATGAGCACCTCGCAAGAATAAAGGAGAGTCGACTAACAAAGAAAATGTTTAAAATCAACTACTAAATGGGTAGAAGAAACAAGAAAAGACATGGAGGAAGTTGGCAGCGATCCTAAAGAAATCCTTAATGGAGATTGGTTTCGAGCTAAAATTGATAAATTCAAGGGGTTCCACGAAAAGCAAAATGAAATGTCCAAGAACATGTGATCAGAAGGATAGGAAGAAGTTCTGGGAGAAGGTAAAAGAAGTAACCAGCAAGTCAATTGTTTACCGTGGTCCAAAGCATTCCAAAATCGAACAAAGGAAAACAAGAATATTATGAAGTATCCACGATAGGGTTTTGATCAAGAGAACTTTCTTGAAGGTATAAAAGCAATGGTCGTGGAAGGTAAATGCTTTATTTGTGTCACCTGAACCTACAGTGCTTCACTACAGTATTAATCCCTAATTATTTTCTCGCCAGCAATTTACAACTCTCAAAACATTACAGTTCATAGCCACTAGAATAATGGGAACTCTGTTTTATTCTTCCATGGTTTGTGGCTGTATAACCTAAACATTCACTTCTGTATTTTTCTTTTCAATCTACTTCGTCAAGTCTGGTGATGTAGAGCAGTAGTTAGACACACACACCTACAGTACTCAAGGTTACAGATTCGAATTTCAGTTCTTTTGATTTATTGTTAAGTTGAAAACCCCCTTTCGAGAATGAAATTTCGACACTCAAAAAACGTTGAGGCTAATAGCACAGGAAGGGATTTCAAATAAGAACCATTATTAACCACTAGACACATTCTTTCCTAATGAATTAGTTGCCTGGGTTCGATTCACTGCAGGGTCGGGAATTTTAACCATCATTGGTTAATTGCGCTGGCACGGGAGGTGGGTGGATGTGTCGTCTTCATCATTATTTCACTCCCATCACGACGCGCAGGTCGCCTACATGCGTGAAATCAAAAGACCTGCACCTGGCGAGCCGAACATGTCCTCGGGCACTCCGGGCACTAAAATCCATACGCCATTTCATTTCCGCATAATTAATGTACTATACAGAGTTGTAAAAAAAAGAGTTCTAACGTGGAAATAAAGCGTTTCCAGACCCATGCTTGAAAGTTTAGTACTACCTTATCGTTACACCTGTATTAGTAGCAACAGAAATACCAAGCTAATTGTTCTCGCATCAAATAAAACAGTGGTGCACACCTGCACGCAATGTTCAGACCATGCCCTAGAAAGATACTTTGAATATTACAGTTCTGTCTTTAATCCATACAACCAGGCCAACCTTGTTCCACACGTGAAACACACAGTATTAGAGCGCGGATTTTTATGCATTAATAGGTTAGAATGCAAACTTAATGAAGCGAGTAGCAAGTATAGTCTACCTTCACAACGACTATGCTATTGGGTTTGCGTAAACATTAGGGGTACGACCCATCAGAACCCCTATAATTTATGTTACTCTTGCTACACTATGGAAGAGTGGGTGGCCGACACCTCCTACTAAGCAAATTAGTTTGCAGTCTAACCTGTGACTGCATAAAAATCCGGGCTTTACACAGCATGCACATACCTTCCACCAGAAGTACGTACTCACCACAACTCAAACGCCTCACTTTTATGTCTATTCTATAAGTACAGCTCGACACCACTCCCAGTGTTCTAGGTGCGATTAATAGTAAACACAGGTAAAGTGATAAAGTTCTAATATAATCATCAGCATCTTACCATAAGTATCGTTTAAGAAGCAAACTCTATCATAAAACCATGGACATATTACAGAACTTGTTCACTGGTTTTCAGAGCTTGATTCGATTTCTCCTTCCGCTTCTAAGACGAGAAGTGTCTGATGGTTCCCCTGTAGCTATCAATGTAGGTAGATGCCAAGCTATAGGGACTGACTTTATCATATACAAAATAAACATGACCTAGAAGTCAGCTTCGGTGTAGGTTGAGTGAACTTCACGGCCTCGCCTCTATCCAGAAGTGGAAATCTTGTTTCTCAGCAGTCGATTTCCTAATGGGGGATCGGACCCACGTCCGTCTTGCTGAACCGAGCAAGGTTAGGTCATTTATGCTGGTAGAAATTAATTTTATAAGAAAGTTAAGTGAACCCAGCGAGATCACCGTGCGGTTAGGGTCGCGGAGCTGTGTGCTTGCATTTCTGGAGATCAAACCAAACCAAACCCCATGGCACTACAGCCCTTGAAGGGCCTTGGCCTGCCAAACGACCGCTGCTTAGCCCGAAGGCCTGCAGATTACGAGGTGTCGTGTGGTCAGCACGACGAATACTCTCGGTCGTTATTCTTGGCTTTCTAGACCAGGGCCGCTATCTCACCGTCGATAGCTCCTCAATTCTGATCACGTAGGCTGAGTGGACCTCGAACCAGTGCTCAGGTCCAGGTAAAAATCCCTCACCTGGCCGGGAATCGAACCCGGGGCCTCCGGGTAAGAGGCAGGCACGCTACCCCTACACAACGGGGCCGGCCATTTCTGGAGATGGTAGGTTCGAATCCCACCATCGGGCAGCGCTGAAGATGGTTACCGGTGATTTTTCATTTTCCCTGCCTTCCCAATCCCAGTCCTTTCTCACCCTTACGTCGCCGGAAACTTTCAATGTGTTAGTGTGACGTTAAAAACCTCTAGCAAAAAGGAAAATTTGCTGACCGAACAAAATACATTTGAGGACCAAAGATGGAAAAGGATGAAAGTGCCAGAAACATGTTTTCGAGTAAACGCCAATAACAGAGATCCCCACCACAATGGCACTTTCACCCAACTCTACCAAAGGAGACCAGGGATTAATAATTACCTACGGCCTTTGAGGTGCAAGTACACTACATCCAATATATTTTATATAATTACATAACAATATTTAGCTTCTATACATTTCATTTCTTTAATTAAGAGGTTGAGAAATTAGAAAATACACGAGTGATAGCACACTGACACAATGGACAGCACAGAAGAATATTGCAGAGCGAGACACTGGCACATTCACCCTTCCCCACCAAACTCAGCTGGGCGTGTTTCACTTTCTACCAACTAAACTAAACCTCAGGCACATGAACAAGTTGCCACCATATACGGCATGGCTAATACATCCCCGTATTTTTTTAAAACCTAATTTTTCGTATTTCGGTACTTTCAACTTTTTCCATCTTTGGTCCCAATTTAAGTTAACTCAGTACCGGTCCTTAAAGAACGTAATTCGGAAAATTTACCCAGATCATTGTCTGAAACAAAAATGAAGAATTTTATAAACGAACTGGAAAAGCAAGTGTTACCTAAAAATCAAGGTAAGGTTCCTCCTTTCTCACCACCCTCCATTGATGGGTTAGTTTTTGCACAGTTGTGGCAGTAAGCCCATCCAGCGGAGAACAGTGGCATCTAGAGACACAGAGCACACCTTACAAATGGCAATCGGTGCAATGTTATTGTTGATTTTTTTTTTAGAGGCTTGGAGCACTGGAGTCGAGTTGAGTAGCTCAGGTGGTAAAGCGTTGGACTTCTGAGCCCAACTTGCCAGGTTCGATCCGGGCTCAGTCCGGTGGTATTTGAAGGTGATCAAATACATCAACCTCGTGTCGGAAGATTTACTGGCATGTAAAAATAAGTTCTGCGGGGCTATATTCTGGCACTTAGGCCTCTCCGAAACCGTAAAAGTAGTTGGTGGGACATAAAACCAATAACACTATCATTGCCTTCCCGATTTAATCCAGACTGCTCAAGATCCTTTCTTACCTCCTTGAACCATTTATTGGAAAATTGAGGTCTACTGTCAAGTGCTTAAAAATCTGTCATGTCAGGCTCTTCTCAACGATTCTAAACAGATGTCCATGTAATAGGAGTCCTATTTTTCTTCATTGACTTAATCAATATTTCGCTTTCCTCGTATAATTCTCCACTTCCTCGTAACCTATACTGGCAATCCACGACTTTTGGATCCATTATCTTGCAGAGATCTAAAGTCCGTTGAGAAATTCAAGCATCTGGGTAGCACTGTAACGTCAACAAATTAGCTGGATATGCACATTAACAGTCGCATTGAAACAGCAGCTGCTGCATTTGGAAAACAAGTCCGCGTGTCTTCCTGTCTCATGATATCCACTTACGTCTGGTAGTATTTGAAGGTGCTCAAATACGTCAACCTCGTGTCGGAAGATTTACTGACACGTAAAAGAACTGCTACGGGACAAAATTCTGCTTTTCGGCGTCTCCTAAAACTATAAAATTGTAGGTAGTGGGTAAAACCAACAACATTATTAAGACACTGGATTTTTTTAAACGTACCTTATAACAGGCGTTATTGTGGTAGCCCTAGTAGCAAACAGCAACAAGAAATTTCACTTGAGTATCCCAGAACTTTAAATAAATAACTCTCCTTTCTGAATATATTTCGAGGATACAATACATCTCGAGAGAATCCAGTTTTGTACGAGCAAGTGTAATAATTACTATTGATTTGTTCAGAATAATACAAGAGGAGAAGATCGTATGTTGGATTTTATCATTCTATGACCCTCTGCCTCCTCTGAGAACCATGTGACCTTGCCGCGGTGGGGAGGCTTGCGTGTCCCAATGATGCAGATAGCCGAGCCGCAGGTGCAACCATATCGGATGGGTATCTGTTGAGAGACCAGACTAACGAATGGTTCATCGAAAGGGGGGGTAGCAGCCTTTCGATAGTTGCAAGGGCGGCAGTCTAGATGATTGACTGATACGGCCTTGTAATAATACTCAATATGGCTTAGCTGTGTTGATACTGCTACACGGCTGAAAGCAACGGGAAACTACAGCCGTAACTACCTCCCGAGGACATGCAGCTCTCTCTGTATGAATGATGTACTGATGATGGCTTCCTCCCGGGTAAAATACTCCGGAGGTAAACTAGTCCCCCATTCGGATCTCCGGGTGGGGACTACACGAGAGGGGGCGATCATCAGGAAGATGGATACTGACATTCTGCGAGTCGGAGCGTGGAATGTTAGAAGTTTGAATCGTTGTGGTAGGTTAGAGAACCTGAAAAGGGAGATGGATAGGCTAAAGTTAGATGTAGTTGGTATAAGTGAAGTACGTTGGCAGGAAGAACAAGATTTTTGGTCAGGCGACTACCGAATTATCAACACAAAATCAAACAGGGGAAATGCAGGAATTGGTTTAATAATGAATAAGAAAATAGGGCACCGGGTAAGCTACTACGACCAGCATAGTGAAAGAATTATTGTCGTCAAGATAGACACCAAACCAATGCCCACCACAATAGTGCAGGTCTATATGCCTACTAGTTCAGCGGATGATGAAGAAATCGAAAGAATATGAGGAGATAGAAGATTTAATACAATATGTAAAGGGTGACGAGAATCTAATTGTGATGGGAGACTGGAATGCAGTGGTAGGCCAAGGAAGAGAAGGTAATACAGTAGGAGAATTTGGATTGGGACAAAGGAACGAAAGAGGAAGTCGGCTGGTTGAATTCTGCACTGATCATAATTTAGTCCTTGCCAATACTTGGTTCAAACACCACAAACGACAGCTGTATACGTGGACGAGACCTGGTGACACCGGAAGGTATCAAATAGACTTCATTATGATTAGGCAGAGATTCAGAAACCAGGTGTTGGATTGCAAAACTTTCCCAGGAGCAGACGTGGACTCTGACCATAACTTGTTGGTCATGAAATGCCATCTGAAGTTGAAGAAATTGAAGAAAGGAAAGAATGCAAAAAGATGGGATCTAGACAAGTTGAAAGAAAAGAGTGTGAGGGATTGTTTCAAGGAACATGTTGCACAAGTACTAAATGAAAAGGCTGAAGGAAACACTATAGAGGAAGAGTGGAGAGTCATGAAGAATGAAGTCAGTAGGGCTGCTGAAGAGATGTTAGGAAGGAAGAAAAGATCAACGAAGAATCAGTGGATAACTCAGGAGATACTAGACCTGATGGATGAACGACGAAAACACAAGAATGCTAGAAATGAAGAGGGCAGAAAAGAATACAGGCGATTAAAGAATCAAGTGGATAGAAAGTGCAAGGTAGCTAAGGAAGAATGGCTGAAGGAGAAGTGCAAGGATGTCGAAGGCTGTATGGTCCTGGGTAAGGTAGATGCTGCATACAGGAAAATCAAGGAAACCTTTGGAGAAAGGAAATCTAGGTGTATGAATATTAAGAGCTCAGATGGAAAGCCACTTCTAGGGAAAGAAGACAAAGCAGAAAGATGGCAGGAGCATATCCAACAGTTGTATGAAGGTAAAGATGTAGATAATTTGGTTCTGGAACATGAAGAGGCTGTTGATGCTGATGAAATGGGAGACCCAATTTTGAGGTCAGAGTTTGACAGAGCTGTGAGTGACCTCAATAGGAACAAGGCACCTGGAATTGATGACATTCCCTCTGAATTACTGACTGCCTTAGGAGAAACCAGCATGGCAAGGTTATTTCATTTAATGTGCAAGATGTATGAGACAGGAGAAGTCCCATCCGATTTTCGGAAGAATGTTGTTATACCTATTCCCAAGAAAGCCGGTGCTGACAGGTGTGAAAACTACCGCACCATTAGTTTAGTATCTCATGCCTGCAAAATTTTAACACGTATTATTTACAGAAGAATGGAAAAACAAGTAGAAGCTGAGTTGGGAGAAGATCAATTTGGCTTCAGAAGAAATGTAGGGACACGTGAAGCAATACTGACTTTACGTCTGATCTTAGAGGATCGAATCAAGAAGGACAAGCTCACATACATGGCATTCGTAGATCTAGAAAAGGCATTCGATAATGTTGATTGGACCAAGCTATTTATGATTCTGAAGATGATAGGGATCAGACACCGAGAACGAAGAATTATCTACAATCTGTATAAAAATCAGTCTGCAGTGATAAGAATCGAGGGCTTTGAAAAAGAAGCAGCAATCCAGAAAGGAGTGAGGCAAGGCTGCAGTTTGTCCCCTCTCTTTTTCAATGTTTACATAGAACAGGCAGTAAAGGAAATCAAAGAGAAATTTGGAAATGGAATCACAGTCCAAGGAGAGGAAATCAAAACCTTGAGATTTGCCGATGATATTGTTATTTTATCTGAGACTGCAGAAGATCTCGAGAAGTTGCTGAATGGTATGGATGAAGTCTTGGGTAAGGAGTACAAGATGAAAATAAATAAGTCCAAAACAAAAGTAATGGAGTGCAGTCGAACGAAGGCAGGTGATGTAGGAAATATTAGATTAGGAAATGAAGTCTTAAAGAAAGTAGAAGAATATTGTTACTTGGGTAGTAAAATAACTAACGATGGCAGAAGTAAGAAAGACATAAAATGCAGACTAGCACAAGCAAGGAAGAGCTTTCTTAAGAAAAGAAATTTGCTCACTTCAAACATTGATATCGGAATTAGAAATATGTTTTTGAAGATTTTCGTGTGGGGCGTGGCATTGTATGGAAGTGAACCATGGACGATAACTAGCTCAGAAAGAAAGAGAATAGAAGCTTTTGAAATGTGGTGTTACAGAAGAATGCTGAAGGTGAGATGGATAGATCGAATCACGAATGAAGAGATACTGAATCGAATTAGAGAGAGGAGATCGATTTGGCGAAATTTGACGAAAAGAAGAGATAGAATGATAGGACACATCTTAAGACACCCAGAACTTGTTCAGTTGGTTTTTGAAGGAAGTGTAGGTGGTAAGAACGGTAGGGGTAGACCAAGGTATGAATATGACAAGCAGATTAGAGCAGATGTAGGATGCAATAGTTACGTAGAAATGAAAAGGTTAGCGCAGGATCGGGTGGCATGGAGAGCTGCATCAAACCAGTCTATGGACTGATGACTCAAACAACAACATGACCCTCTGATCTTACGAGGAAAGGTTAGATATTAAAGAGGTTACGAAGATAGTTCGAGCTATACCACAAACTTCCTCTCTCAACCACAGATGTTCCTGCAAGGACGAACGGGTGTACGAACGCACAAAAATTATTGGCAAATATTCCGTCACAGTTGCAATAAAATTGTAGAAAGTAACTTGGTGTCTCCAGCATGTAAATGTCATATAGAGAGAGAATTTACTGTATTTTAATTTACCGACCAAACTGGCTACGCAGTGCGTTTCGCGAAACTATATGCTCCTATTGGAGAGATGATAGGTTAGAATCCTACCGCCGACAATTCTGAAGATATTATTTTGTGGTTTCTCATTTTTAACACCAGGCAAATAGCATGGCTGCTACCATTAGCTTAGAAATAACCCAATTTTTACAAGCTTTAGAGGAGAGATCGTGTCACGAATTATTACCGACTAATACGTCTAATACTATGACTAAGCGTATGAAGTAAATCTTGTTCATATTTACTGTACATAAAAAACGATTAGCACCATTTTTTAATGCATTTAGTAGAAGAATAGCTCTACAACTATAAGCTGAAGCTTACTGTTTTTATATATAAAACAGTCGGTCGACAACAAGAAATTTCGAAGGTCGAGTTCCAAATTTTTATCCATAACGTACGATTGATTTCTTGTTTGTATCATCAGTCCACAGACTGATTTAGTGCAGCAATCCATGCCACCCTATAGTGCGATAACTTCTTCACTTCAATGTAACTACTACATCTTACATCTGCTCTAATCCATTTTTCATATTCATGCCTTGATCTACCCCTACCGTTTTTACCACACGTCCCTCAAGAATTAACTGAACAAGTCATTGGTGTCTTAATATGTGCCCTATCATTTTATCTCTCCTTCACTTCAAATTTAGCCAAATCTTTCTCTTCTCACCAGTTCCATTCAGTATCTCGTGATTCGTGGTTCGATCTACCCATCTCACCATCAGCATTCTTCTGTAACACCACATTTCAAGAGCTTCTATTCTCTTTATTTCTGTGCTAGTTATTGTCCATGTTTCACTTCCATACAATGTCACGCTTCAGACGAAAGTCGTCATGCTTAGTAATGATAACCCCGGACGAGTTGGCCGCGTGGTTAGGGGCACATAGCTGTAAGCTTGCATCCGGGAGATAGTGGGTTCGAGCCCCACTATCGGCAGCCCTGAAGATGGCTTCCCTTGGTTTCCCATTTTCACACCAGGCAAATGCTGTACCTTAATTAAGGCCACGGCCGCTTCCTTCTCATTCCTAGCCCTTTTCTATCCCATCGACGCCGTAACACCTATCTGTGTCGGTGGGACGTAAAGCAAATTTTAATTGTAGTAGTGATAATATTAAGCAGTTGCTTTACATCACTCAAGCATGAATACGATGTAGAAAAAAAAGGATTTAAATTATTATTAAAAGCAATTGATTTACAGCAAACTCCCGATTATCCGAGTGCGGATTATGCGGCTGCGGATTATCCGTGCACCTCCGAGGTTTATTGTATTTTTATTTTTATTTTATTTACCTCGTTTTTGTCAGGGCATTTTAAATGCGTGTAAACTGCGCGCAATGTACTGTATAGCAGTTCTCTTTTGGTGTTCTGTAATAGCAGTCATGGCTACGAAGCAAAAGAAAGTGCTTCTAATTTTAAAACAAAAGCTTGAATTAAGTAAATGTTCGGGAAAGAAGAATCACTAAAGAAATTAGCGAATGATTATGGGACTGGTGCTCAGACATTTAAGAGACATTCAGAATAACAAACAGAAACACTTAGAATTAACGTTTGGTATCTCAAGTGTTTTACGTAATTAATTTATTTATTTATTTATTTATTTATTTATTTATTTATTTATTTATTTATTTATTTATTTATTTATTTATTTATTTATTTATTTGTGGCGATGTTAGGGCTCTTGGCCCCCTCTTACACTTAACCACATTATGCGGCTATATACTGAATCCAAACATAATATTCTAACTTAAAACAGTGTATATAATATAATAGTAATATAACTTAATATAGTCTAAAACTAAAAGATTACATCATAAGTCTAAAATTAGAAAAATAATAAATAAATTCAATATTAACTACTCTAGGTGGAATTCATAAAATATAACAGTAATTTATGTAAACTTTTGGGAACCATTTACTCCAGACATTCATTCACACATTCACACATAACTACATGATATAGCCTACGTATTCAAGAGGAAATCTTTATACTGTCTTTTGAAGGTAATTAATGAGGAACTAATTTCAGGGGGTAAAGCATTCCATATTCTTGCGCCCGACACAAGGAAAGAATTACTGAAGGTAGTTGTATGATGTGGAGGTATTGCAATTGTTGACCCAGATCGCGTGTCACGGTCATGAAAGGAAGATAGGAAACGGAAATTACTGGAGAGATATTCAGGCATATTTTCAGTCAAGAGTCGATAGATAACGGTTGATACATGGTGATTTCTCTGCTGCTCTACTTTTAACCAAGAAAGTCGTGCATAAAAAGGGGATACATGCGAGGCAAAATTCAATGAAAAGATAAATCTAATGCAGGAGTTTAAAGCTCTCTGCAATTTCCCATTTTGTTCACTGGTAGCATCCAGCAACACAACATCACAATAGTTAAAAATTGGAAGTATCAATGTTTGAACCAGTTTTATTTTTAAGTTGAGAGGTAATACGGTCTGGTGAATCATAAGGGGATGAAGTGATGAGTGAACTTTCCCGCATACGTTAGTGACATGCTCATCCCAGTTTAAAGTTTCATTTATAGTGACTCCAAGGCTTTTTACTGATTTACAGAGTGGGATAGCAACGCCATTTAGTTGAATGACTGGAATTTGTAGACTGTGAAGATGGGCAAGCAGTTTTCTCTGCCCTAGTATGATAGCTTGTGTTTTCGTTGGGTTGATGGAGAGAGAATTCTCAGCTGCATAACAGCTGATCTGCTCTAAGGGCCTATTTTATTCATAAAAGTGATCAGTGGCGCCAATTCCTCCTAGATGTTAAGTCCCCTTGAAACGTGGAGTCTGGTAGTCTTCGGAGACTTCTAAGGCGTTAAATCTGGAGTAGTTAGTAGATGGTTGTATATCAAGGAATTAGATTAGAAAGCCGGCATTCCTTCAGACAACTACATTTCCCTGTGGAGACTGTACAAGCTCTATTATTGTTCTGTTTTTAATGTTTGTTTGTGAATATTGTTATTATTATTTAGGAATATTTGTATTAATAGTTCATTTCACATGCTTGTGTTCATCTTAATCAACCCCCCCCCCCAATAATTACCCGAAGTCGGCGCGCCTGAAAGTGGTTATGGAATGTGTTAATTGTTTTTACACTGGGTCGGTGACCTAGATGTTAGGCCCCTTTAAACAACAAGCATCATCGTTATCAATTGTTTTACATTATTGCATTTTCAAACAGTATTGTACGTTCTGTATTAAAACTTTCGTTGTGAATTAAAATGCACAAACTCGTATTATCCGTGTTTTCGGTTATCCGTGCTAATTTGTCCGGTGATTAGCTCGGATAATCGAGAGTTTGCTGTTCATAAAGAACTGTAGAGGATGATTATCTCGTTGTACTTCCTCTTAAAACAAAAATCACCACCACCACCATCATCATAAAACCAAACCAAACCCCATGGCACTACAGCCCTTGAAGGGCCTTGGCCTACCAAGCGACCGCTGCTCAGCCCGAAGGTCTGCAGGTTACGAGGTGTCGTGTGGTCAGCACGACGAATCCTCTCGGCCGTTATTCTTGGCTTTCTAGACCGACCACCATCATAAAGAACTTAATTTATATTTGTACTGTTTAATTGTATTGTAAATTTGTTGAATTCAAGTCATAGACTTAAATAAATATGTAAAAATAAATAAATATATAAAATGCTCAACTTATCATTAGTTATTCTTCAAGATAGGATATGATAATCTCATAACCGGGAATATTACGCGTTTGTTTATTATCCTAAAAACAATCAGCAATAGGTCATATAATTTCTCCAGGGTTTTTCTTTAATAAGAGAAAGCCATTGTACCGTAGCCGTCATGTCTAATAAGCTAGTAATGTTCATATTGCCCATCGTATGATAGTTAATTTTCAGGGTTCCCTCGTCGTTCCTCTGTTTAAATCTACGAGAAGTAAAGACATCTGTTACCTTCCCTATCTGATGTTCGCATTTGAAACATCCATCATTCTGGCAGCTAATATCCTGGTCCTACTGCTCATCTCCGCTCTGTACGTCCTGAAGCCACACATGTTGCACATCTCCGATAAGGTGCTGACCAACGCGTTTCCTTGTCGTAATTGCTTCATCATGGTGGCCATAGACTGTGCAGTAGCTGTACACTAGAGCGACTATGTTACTGTACACTAGTTAAGTCCCATACCCTTTATGTTAATAGAAGATGTAGCTGTTTCTGTTATTCATTACGAGTGCGTTTTGATAAAGTGCCTTATCTTTACATACCGATCAAGTTAGCTACGTGGTTCGGATCATGTAGCTGCGAGATTGAGTTAGGGAGATGGTGGTTTCGAACCTCAATAATAATAGTAATAATAGCGAGCAAATGTTTGCGCTTTTTGGATCACGTAGCTATAAGCTTGCATTCGGGAGATATAATAAAAATTTCGTGTGGCTATTTCTAGCCGAGTGCAGCCCTTATAAGGCAGACCCTCCGATGAGGGTGGGCGGCATCTGCCATGTGTAGGTAACTGCGTGTTGTTGTGGTGGAGGATAGTGTTAGTGGTGTGTGAATTGCAGGGATATTGGGGACAGCACAAACACCTAGCCCCCGGGCCATTGGAATTAACCAATGAAGGTTAAAATCTCCGACGCGGCCGGGAATCGAACCCGGGACCCTCTGAACCGAAGGCCAGTACGCTGACCATTCAGCCAACGAGTCGGACATTCGGGAGATAGTGGGTTCCGAGTCCACTGTCGGCAGCCCTGAAGATAGCGTTAAGTGGTTTCCTATTTTCACACCAGGCAAATGCTGGGGCTGTACCTTAATTAAGACCCCGGTCGCTTCCTTCCCGCTTTTAACCGTTCCCATCCCATCATCGCCATATGATCTACATGTGTCGGTGCGACGTAAAGAAAATTGTTAAATAATAATAATAATAATAATAATAATAATAATAATAATAATAATAATAATAATAATAATAATAATAATAATGAAAATTCACAGCCCATTTCCAGACATACGACCGGGTCAGGAAAGGAATTAATGAAGCCCCTCTAGCGGCGAGGATAGGAATTGTGCCAGCTGCCGAGGCCTGTCGCACTCCTCTGGAGCAATGATTAATGACTGAGATGAAATGAAATGATACTGGAGTGTGTTGCTGGAATTAAAGATGACAGGGAAAACCGGAGTACCCGGAGAAAAACCAGTCCTGCCTCGGCTTTCTCCAGCACAAGTCTGACATGGAGTAACCGGGATTTGAACCATGGAGCCCAGCGGTGAGTGGCCGGCGTGCTGCCGCCTGAGCCACGGAGGCTTATAAAATAATAATAATAATAATAATAATAATAATAATAATAATAATAATAATAATAATGCCGACCTGTGTTGCTCAGACGTTTGAGGCGCTGGCCTTCTGACCCCAACTTGGCAGGTTCGAGCCTGGCTCAGTCCGATGGTATCTGAAGGTGTTCAAAATTCGTCAGCCTCGTGCCGGTAGATTTACTGGCACGTTAAAGAACGCCTGCGGGCCATCTCTAAATTTAGCCTTCTCTGTCACAATAAATAAGCCACCACGACAAACTGTAATGTTGGGATGAATCTCCCCAGCGTTTTGGACAGTTGTAGATAGCTTTCTCGAGAGATCCATACACTTCAAAGTCCAACTCCAAGCTACGACTGCACTCAAATGATCTGTAAGGAAATATTGTAATACCTGTTCTGATTCCATTTTCATATGGCGTATAAAAGTGTAAAATTTATACTTAAGATATATGAATAGCTATTGGTTAATGGTTACTTGGTCACCTTTCAAGCTATTCAGAACCTAATGGTTAATGATGTTAATTTGTTTTGTTTCTTGGGCAAAAAATTGTTAGTTTGGAAAACAGTGTACTCTCACTTCGATGAAAAGAAGAACCAAGTGAATCTCATAGAATATTTTATTGAAATCCGGTTTTGTTGAGTCTCGATAGTGCCATTTGGCCTTGTTCTCCGTATGTGCAACAAAATTAAAACCTCACCTCGTTGAATGAGAAGCATTTTATCCAGAAAGGATCAAGCTTACGAAATTCCATCTCAGCCGAAACATGTCTCAAGCATAGTAACACCTACAACGAAGCATCCAAGATCGACATTTGTTAAGATGTCATTCCTCAAACTTGTATGTGCAATCCATACGTGGTCGGGTATGAAGTGAGATCGTAGCGAGTTTTTACGACCGGATGCTCTTCCTTGCGTCAACCACATCCATCAGAAGAGTTAATGAGATAAAATAAATGACGTGATGATAGTGGGAAAGGAGAAGGTGAAACCCTGTCGGCACATAGCCTACTCCTGTCTAATAGCATTAAAGATTCTGCTCAAGACTTAACGTCTCCATCGGACAGACGAATCACCATCAACAGCGTCATATGCCCTCACTCCACATGAGCACTGCGAAAAGATTTGGAGTTTAATCGAGGCTTTAGGCAGGCAATCTAGTGATTAGGAAATGCATACCACCACCTCTCCTACCCTGCCGATCAACGTTCTAATGTGTTTTTTATTAACGAGACTAGAACCGGCTAACCATGGTGTCCGATCATTTATGCACGCCTAAACTACCACCGCCACCATACGAGCTGTGCTAACCGTGGAGACAGTGTGTTTTCAAAACCCAGAATGGGAAAAATTATTCATTTCACAGAAAGTATTTTTTACTAAATAATTCAAGCATGATGGTTATCATTGCATTTATAACATCGGTGTTAGAAACGTACTTTTCTTTTAAAAAGTACAAACGTTGTGGTCGTGAGAGGTTCATTGTATGTTTCTTGTAAAGACATAGAAATCTATAACAGGTACCAATTCCAACTGCAGAAACCATCTCATTTTTTCAGTATCGTTGTGAATGACGGACAGAATTAAGCATTTTTAATATATAGATTTGTTTTACGTCTTACTAATTAAATTTTTTATGGTTTTCGGAGACGCCGAGGTACCGAAACGAGTCTGGCGTATTTGAGCACCTTCAAATACCACCGTAATACTAAGCCAGGCTCGAACCTGCCAAATTGGAGTCAGAAGGCCAGTGGTCCACCATCAGAGTCGAGCCGCAATGTCAGATGGTTTTCTGGTGCTACCCATTTTACACCAGCCAAATGCTTAATTAAAACCACGATTGCTTCTTCCTAGTCCTGTCCTCTCCCCTCTCATCCTCGCCATAAGTCCTGTCTGAATCGGCGCGACGTAAAACCAGTACCAAAATTAAGACTTTATATAACACGCCGTCTTTTTATTTGCCAGAGTAAAAGTGAAACAGCTATTCAGGGTAGTTATATAAACAATTCCTCAAAGCCCTGCATGATGAGAAAGATATGCATAATTTAAAGCGTCGATGTTCCCTTTCATACAAACGTTGAACTGACGCTTTATACTAAAGAGGTATACTGTATCAGTTAACCTCACAAACATTTTCCAAGGCCCTTTACGACAAAAATTTTAATGGCCAAACCTATACGAGTATCACACGCTTTATTTAAAATTGCTAATAATGCCTTAGTAGATCTTCCCGCACCTTCCTTCAATGATATCATAGAGCTGAAACTTCAACGATCTGTTAAACCTTAACAACGGGCTTGGATTGTGTGTAACACTAACATAGATGTGAAGTCTCCGTTACCGTTTTATGTTATTCTAGAGGATAAAATGTTAACAAAGGGAGTTAGTCAATTTCATTTTTTAATTTTATTTAAACTATAAAGTTTATATAATCATTTCTCATTTTAAAATTAAGAGATTTTATTTATTTATTTATTTATTTATTTATTTATTTATTTATTTATTTATTTATTTATTTATTTATTTATTTATTTATTTATTTATTTATTTATTTATTTATTCTTTCTTTATATAATCATTTCTTTTGAAAATTAATGGAGATTTATTTATTTATTTATTTATTTATTTATTTATTTATTTATTTATTCTTTCTTTTTTCTTTCTTTTTTTCTTTCTTTCTTTCTTTCTTTCTTTCTTTCTTTCTTTCTTTCTTAATCTGTTTACCCTCCAGGGTTGGATTGTTCCTCGGACTCAGCGAGGGATCCAACCTCTACCACCTTAAGGGCAATGTCTTGGAGCGCGAGACTTTGGGTCGGGGATATAACTGGGGAGGATGACCAGTACCTCACCCAGGTGACCTCACCTGCTATGCTGAACAGGAACCTTGTCGGGGGATGGGAAGATTGGAAGGGATAGACAAGGAAGAGGGAAGGAAGCGGCCGTGGCCTTAAGTTACGTACTATCCCGGCATTTGTCTGGAGGAGAAGTAGGAAACCTCGGAAAACCACTTCCAGGATAGCTGAAGTGGGAATCGAACCCACCTCTACTCATTTGACCTCCCGAGGCTGAGTGGACTCCGTTCCAACACTCGTGCCACTTTTCAAATTTCGTGGCAGAGCCGGGAATCGTACCCGGGCCTCCAGGGGTGGCAGCTAATCACACTAACCACTATACTACAAAGGTGGACGTATAAGTTATTAATATGCAAAAATATCATTCGCGTAAAAATAACGTAATTGTGAAAAATAGCCCGAGTTAATTATTTATTACTTTACATTTGAAATTGCTAGAAAGAGCGGAAGGACCACGCAATCATTTAGTACATTTATCACTGTGGATTATCGGAAAGTAGCCAACATCTCCGGGTTAGAGAAGGACGAAGCTAATTGCAGAACATACGAGTGCAAGTGAAAGGCAAATACTACACCTACCTCCTTAATCTCCTTTAATGTGTAGAAGGAGAGGAACTGATGACGAGAAAACATCTTTGTGATTCTGGCATTGAGGGTGAAGATGTCAAGATTCGCACTGTCATTATGTGCGTTCGTCTTTGTCCTTGTCTCTCATTTTAGTTGCTCTTTCTTCTCATTCTGATCTCTTATTGTGTACGTTATTTCATTTTTACATTGTCCCTCTCCGCTGTCTCATGGTTTATGGAAATTATTTTACTCTATCAGGTCGTATTCTTCTTTAAAGAGGCACATTTTATTTCATAAGCATTTTTTTCATAGGACGCAACGTTATCGAGCAATGTGAAAACTGCATGGCTGCCAACCTTCCAAATTGAAAAATCGGGTGACTGGATGATGACCGGGGGGGGGGGAGGGAGGTGACGTCCAGTTATCGGTTATGTGAGAAACATGTGGATTTTTCCTACAGGTACATTTATATAACTTCTTTCACCTTGCTGATTACCGAGTAATTGGTTTTATGAATGTCAAAATTCTTGCTTAATTTATGAGTCTTTTTTTTTCTCTTCACCCAAACCTGGTGGAGTCGTGGGTGCGAACTATGTCACGTCACGTAACTATGTTTTACGGCCGGATGCCTTTCCTGCTGCCAACCGTATGTGGAGGGATTTATTTACCATTTTGTGTTCTGTGATGGTTGTTAGTGTTATGTGTTGTGTGAATATGAAGTGGAGTGTGTTGAGACAAACACAAATACCCAGTCTGCGAGTCATAGCGATTGAAATTCTCAACTCAGCCGGGAATCAAACCCGGGACTCTCTGAACTGAAGGCCACAATGCTAACCATTCAGCTAAGCAGTCGGACTTACACAATTTATCAGTATTAGTTTCTAATTAGTAGGACTGAGCTGAGTGGGCGCGCGTGCTGACACGCTACGGCTATGGAACCAAGCTCTACGTTCAGGAGATACATGGGTTCGAACCCCCAACCATCGGCTCTTCTGAGAGTAGTTTTCTGCGATTTCACATTTTCACTTCCAGGAAAATGCCTGGACAGTCCCTATTCATATGCCACAACCGATTCGTTCCACCTCCTAACCCAAATTCCACTCACCATCATACATTTAATTTTCATTAATAGCTCCTCAATTGGGGGTTGGCGTCGTCAAGGACATCCAGCCGTAAAAACTAGCCGTATGAATTCACCTCACCCCCGAACCCAGATCAATGTACGGGTTAAGGGGCAGCCACACATATTCTCTAATACTGGGAACCTGAAAATATTTCACATCAAACCTCATTAATCTGAGAATGAGCCAAACCTTCATCATTTGTAATACAAGATTTTACATTCCATATATTCTCATACACACTCATGATCCAATACCATTTCTCAACATAACCGATGCCACCAATTCGAACATCCAGAACACATGAGCTTCCACTCGCAATAATTAATTTTCATCATATCATTCAAAATAACGTATAGGATCACATATATCAGTATTAACACTGAATTGAGATATGTCAGTAAAATATCTACATTGAACGTCATAACACTAGCAATGCAATGGGTTTGCGGTTAATGCTTCAAATTCGCTTCATCCATTCCAGGTACGTATCGTGAATGTTATCTGGTTACTGAAAGGACTATTGGGTACAATGTTCAGGTCGAAAGATTCACGCATAGTTAAACATAGTTCGTGTCCCTTGGGGAGTGTCCTTCAGGCTTAACAAATAATAACGTTATAATATTTGACGAAATTGCTAGACAATGAAATATACAATGTTTTACCTCATAATAATGTGTTTGTTTGTTCGTTTGTTTATTTGTTTGTTTGTTTGTTCGTTCGTTTGTTTCTTTCTGTCATTCTTTGTTTGTTTGTTTGTTTGTTTGTTTGTTTGTTTGTTTGTTTGTTTGTTTGTTTGTTTGTTTGTTTGTTTGTTTGTTTGTTTGTTTGTTTGTTTGTTTGTTTGTTTGTTTGTTTGTTTGTTTGTTTGTTTGTTTGTTTGTTTGTTTGTTTGTTTGTTTGTTTGTTTGTTTGTTTGTTTGTTTGTTTGTTTGTTTGTTTGAACAAGCTAGATTCCGGCCAAAACGAAACAGCTGTGATCAAGTCCTTGTCTTAACTTCGCATCTAGAAACTGGCTTTGAGAAGAAACTCAAACGTGTTTTTGCCTTCCTAGATCTTTCAGCGGCCTCGGATACTCTCTGGAGAAAATTACTTCTTAAACTCACAAACAGAGCTCCTTGCCTTAAAACAGTCACTCTTATTGGTAAAATGTTGAGTAACAGAGTATTCTAAGTTCACACTGAAAATTTTAGGAGCAGTTTCCATACATTCAACAGTGGTCTACCACAGGGATCAGTTTTATCCCCTCTGTTATTTAACTCCTATACCCCTGTTCTACCGAAACTGTGACTCTAACAGTCCAGAACACCACCTTCAATGCAGAAGAGGTTCATAATATGGATGAATACTTCAGGAAGTGGAGGCTTCAACTAGGCCCCTCTAAATCTGAGGTAGCCATGGTGCAAAATTAAGAAACATTATACTCTAATTCATCATGACGTCAAACAGCTCTTTTCAACCAGGTTGAAATCCCGAAAACTAGCATGAAAACTGGCTACCACTTAGCTCAACCTCCGAAATGCCTGGAGAAACAAATGGTGAAACGTATCACCTCGTAGCCTTACCTAAATCTGTGACGCTACCAGAAGACTAGCCGGATTCAATAATTTGTCTCGTACAGTATGGTCAAGACCGTATCAGTGGGGCTGGATGGACTCTCCTCAATGTGAGTGCGGTTTCGAAATACAGGCTATCAAAGATATGTGCAGGATTACCATCTACAATCGCACCCCGGTTCCTTGGGTGAACCCCACTCAGTAACTCTCGAAGCAATCGCATGGACCTGTTAATTGAAATATGAAATTATGATCCCAATGCTGTAAATTGTATAATTTTGTAAATTTATTTCTTAATGTCTTGTATGCATCATACGCTAAATAAAATAAACACTTTGTGCCACGAATGATATCAGACAGAAACAGAGTGCTCGTAACTTAATTTGCATTTTGTTATTATTATTTATATTTTATTTTGTACAGTCTACTTTTCGTCGCACCGACACAGATAAGTCTAATGGCGACTATGGAATAGGAAAGGGCTAGGAGTCGGAAGGAAGCGACCGTAGCCTTAATTAAGGTACAACCTTAGCATTTTCCCGGCGTAAAAATGGGAAACTACGGCTGTAAAATTAGTTATATTGTTTGAGTCATCAGCCCATAGACTGGTTTGATGCAGCTCTCCCTGCCATACTATCCTGAGCTAACCTCTTCGTTTCTACATAACTGCTGTATCCTACATCTGCTCTAATCTGCTTGTTATATTTATACCTTGGTCTACCCTTACCGTTCCTACCGCCTGCACTTCCTTCAAAAACCAACTGCACAAGTCCTGGGCGTCTTAAGATGTGTCCTATCAATCTATCTCTTCTTTGGGTTAAATTTAGCCAAATCGATCTCCTCTCATCAATTCGATTCAGTATCTCATCATTCGTGATTCCATCTACCCATCTCACCTTCAACATTTTTCTGTAACACCACATTTCGAAAGCTTCTATTCTCTTTCTTTCTGAGCAAGTTATCGTCCATGTTTCACTTCCATACAATGCCACGCTCCACAAGAAAGCCTTCAGAAACATCTTTCTAATTCCTATATCAATGTTTGATGTGAACAAATTTCTTTTCCTAAAAAACTCTTCCTTGCTTGTGCTATTCCGCATTTTATGTCCTCCTTACTTCTGCCATCGTTAGTTATTTTACTACCCAAGTAACAATATTCATCTACTTCCTTTAAGACTCCATTCCCTAATCTAATATTTCCTGCATCACCTAACTTAATTCGACTGCATTCCATTACTTTTGTTTTGGACTTATTTATTCTCATATCGCACTCCTTAACGAAGACTCTGTTCATACCATTCAGCAGTTTCTCTAGATCTTCTTCAGTCTCAGATAAAATAACAATATCATCAGCAAATCTCAAGAGTTTTAATTTCCTCTCCTTCGATTGTGATCCCCTTCCCAAATTCCCCTTTGACTTCCTTTACTGCCTGTTCTATATAAACATTGAAAAGTAGGCGGAACAAACTGCAACCTTGCATCACTCCTTTCTGGATTGCTGCTTCTTTTTCAAAGCTCTCGATCCTTATCACTGCAGATTGATTTTTATGCAGATTGTAGATAATTTTTCGATCTCGGTATTAGATCCCAATAACCTTCAGAATCTCAAATAGCTTGGACCAATCAACATTATCGAATGTCTTTACTAGATCTAAGAATGCCATGTATGTGGGCTAGTCCTTCTTAATTCCATCCTTTAAGATCAGACGTAAATTCGGAATTGCTTCACGTGTTCCAACATTTCTTCTGAAGCCAAATTGATCTTCTCAAAATTCAGTTTCAACTCGTCTTTCCATTCTTCTGTAAATAATATTTGTTAAAATTTTTCAAGCGTGTGATACTAAACCAATGGTGCGGTAGTTTTCACACTTGTCAGCACCGGCTTTCTTGGGAATAGGTATAACATTTTGCCGAAAATCGGATGGCACTTCCCCTGTCTCATATATCTTACACACTAAATGGAATAACCTCGTCATGCTGGTTTCCCATAAGGCAGCAGTAATTCAGAGGGAATGTCATCAATTCCAGGTGCCTTGTTCCTATTTAGGTCTCTCAAAGCTCTGTCAAATTCTGATCTCAAAATTAGGTCCCCTATTTCATCAGCATTAACAGCCTCTTCTTGTTCCAGAACCTTATCGTCTACGTGTTTATCTTGATACAACTGTTCAATATGCTCCTGCCATCTTCCTGCTCTGTCTTCTCTCCGTAGGAGTGGTTTTCCATCTTAACTCTTAATATTCATACACCTAGATTTCCTTTCTCCAAAGGTTTCCTCGATTTTCCTGTATGCAGGATCTACCTCTCCTAGGACCATACAACCTTCAACATCCTTGCAGTTCTCCTTCAGCCATTCTTACTTAACTTTACTGTACTTTCTATCCACTTCATTCTTTATTCGCCTGTATTCCTTTTTGCCCTCTCCGTGTTTTTCATTCTTGTACTTACGTCGTTCATCGATCAGGTCTAAAATCTCCTGAGTTACGTAGTGATTCTTAGGTGATATTTCCTTTCTTCCTATTATTTCTTCACCAGCCCTAGAGACCTCATTCTTCAAGACTGTCCATTCTTCCTCTATTGTGTTTCCTTCAGCCTTTTCATTCAGTCCTTGTGCAACATGTTCCTGAAAACAGTATTCACACTTTTTCTTTCAAATTCTCTACATCCCACCTCCTTGCACTCGTTTCTCTACTCAATTTCTTCAACTTCAGGTGGCATTTCATGATCAACAATTTCTGGTTAGAGTCCATGTCTGCTCCTGGGAAAGTTTTGCAATCCAACACCTGGTTTATGAATGTCTGCCCAATCATAGTGAAGTCTATTTGATAACCTCCAGTGTCTCCAGATCTCGTCCACGTATACAGCCGTCTTTTGTGGTGTTTGTAACGCTCTTTGTACTTGATAGTGTCTTTGCTTACTATCAACTTGCTAGAAATAGCGTTGTAATTGAGATTTGTTTTTAGGAGAGTGCCCTTGATCGGGATACTAGACAACAAGATATCAAAGTACTCAGAACTGACAGTACGCAAGCGCACAGAGTGCCGAGAAGCGTGCAACATGAGAATATAACTGTTCAATACATCGTGTCAACATTACCGTAAACAGTGCAATTCAGAGCTCCATACATGTGCATAAAGAAGTTAAAGGGCCGCTACCCAAGAGAATTGCCGTGGTAGGTACACGTAAAAATAGAAGTAATAGGGGAAAGGAACTCGTGAAAGAAAATTTTGGAAAACAAGTTTGAAAATAACAAATATATTATACCAATCTCAAAGGGGTAACAAATTATCTTTACATCAGAACAAATAGTATGAACCAGCATATGGCGTAATAAAAGCATTAAGTTTGATTTCAAAACACGTAGGTGATACAAAATTTGATTACATCGTCATAATCGAATTCCTAAGCACCAATCACTACAATCTTTGGACATATGTTCCGACACGTCAATTAGGGGAAAGAGAAAAAGGGGGAGGGAACCCATAGATTCTGAAATCAGTTTCTTTGCATTATATTACACAATACGCTAGAAGGGAGGTACATCAAATAAAGTTTCAGGCTCGTGCCAGTAGAATACAAAGTTGGTAGTGTCTTACACTTGCTAAATAAGCTCTCAAATTGATACAATGTTTACAATAGGACATCAAAAGATGTAACCTCATGCCAAACAATTCTAGAGATTCAGAATAGAAATAAACCAATCTCCAATCCAGGGAGTGATCCTTTTGGTAGATTAGAGAAAAAAATAGGAATTCTAACAAGTGATCCCAGAAGGGATTAAAACACACATGCACGCGCAGAGGCGATAATAAAATTGAAGCTAACCGATGAACATACAAATTAAATTAGCAGACCACATCTTTTGAGCAAGCACCATTTTTACGCAAAGTTAACAGATAGATGGGATAAGAAAAGAAAACAAGGAAATAAGAAACGGAGGAATAGGATAGGATAAGGATCAAGCCGCCAAGTCCCCAGCACTAACAGACGCGATGCAAAAGTTCATCTCAGAAGGTAGGAATGTGTATGGGCCAGAATTTTAGATCAGCTGTCCAGTACACAAAATACACCACATTTTAGGAATATAAATGTCCAAGAGGCAGAACGTTTGCGCTGCATGAATACTCAGATGTGTCCTGAAGGGACCGAAGTTCAATTTTCGTTACTACGGCGAAGCCCAAGTACAACAAGGTAGGGCACGTTAAATGATAGAAATAAACAGTGTCTGCTCACCCTTGACAGAATTCCAGCACGAAGTTTACAAGTAAAATGGACACGGTCCAGCCGTGTACAGAGTTCCAGCTCCCACTGTCTTTGACAAGGTTATACCACAACTGACCTCCCGAATGAACGACACAAGGCCATATATATATGCCAGCGGGGTAGATCGAGAACATACTATAGGCGTGACGTCAGAGTGGATGCGCCATGCAGGCGAGCAGTGACAGCTGTAGTACAAGCAGCCGGGAAGCCGACAGTTCGTAACAGCAGACGGAGAAAAGAGCACCAATTCGAAGGGGAGAATTTTTTTTTGTAAGGTAAGCACAAACAGCTCTCAACATATCCTCCCACCACACGGGAAAAATCCGAAGGATTGGTGCGATGAACGATGAAGAAGCACGTCGAGCAAACGATGGATGGTGGAGCCAGCACAGATGAGGATGGTGAAGATGCAGCGCGGATCCCACGATGAACAGATGAAAGGAGCAACAGAAGAAGGCAGAAGACACGTAGAGACGCAGATCCGACGAGGTCCAGACGTGGCTCCATCTCCGGGGCCCGGCAGGATGCAGCAGCAAAGAGAAAGAAAAAGAACGAAAGAATGAGTAACAAGAAAGAAGAAACAAGAAAAAGAGGAAAAGGGGGGGGCAAAGGAGGAGGACAAAGGAACGATCCAGATCGTATCATAACCATAATACAATGATAAGTGGTCTGCAATCAAAATATTTACAATAAAAGGACAAACTTGATCAATAAATATATATATAAAGAAGGTAACACAGATAACGAATATAATGAGGGGAGGTCAGGCGTGAAAAGATTAGACAGTGGGAGCTGGAGGGAGGGAGAGCAGAAACCAGAAAACAATGAGGAGAAAAAGGAGGACTGGACAGCAAACGATACCAAAGAAACAAAAAAAGGGGATAGCAGGCCCGATCGCTACCCAACTCCCACCCTAGAAAGAAAAAAAGGGGGATGGGGCCTTAAGAATGGAACGGTTTTAACATAGAAAAATGAGCTTTTTAATGTCCGTGGGGGAATGAAGAGATTGAAGCTGAGCAGTATTAGGGGATGGAAAGGAAAGAATACGAAAAGGACCTAACCAAAGTGGGGAAAGTTTAGCAGAAACATTTTTTGAAGCAGAACTAAGAGGATGGTTTTTCAGAAGAACTTGGTCAAACATCTTAAATTTAGGTTGAGAGACCCGAGTGTTACAAGCTTTCCTATGTACTTCCCTCGCCTGAAGGAGCTTGTCATATGCCTTTTGCAATTGGGAATGGCTGAGGCGATGAGAGGGGGTGTCCAGGAGGGAGGGCAAATCCCAGATAAGAGACAAAGGGGTGTTCAATTCACGACCGAGAAAAAGTAGAGGAATTAATGGTAGAATTTAAAGCAAGCACAAAGGATGGAAGTTCAGTATCCCATAGCTTCTGATTATTGGAGTAAAAATGGATAGGAAGGTCTTCAAATTCCTATGGTACCGTTCAACAGTATTGGTTTGAGGATGATATGGAGAAGTACAGATTTTTTTGATACCTAATGAAAAACAAAAATAATAAAATAATTTCGACGTGAAAATGGATGCATTGTCAGAAATAAGAAATTTAGGGAGACCAGTAATTGGAAAAATATGGTTAGACAAAAGATTTATAACAATTTGAGAAGAAATTTTTCGCAAAGGGCGAACAATGAGAAATTTGGAAAAACCGTCTAATAAAGTAAAAATATAAGAATTTGATTTAGACGATTTGACAATAGGTCCGACAATGTCAACATAAAATTTCTCACAGGTGTAGGTAGCGGGAGAGGCGGCAAAGGTGCCATAAGGAAGGTGATTCAATGGCTTATGGCGTTGACAAGAGGCACAAGAACGCACCCATGAAAAAATATCCTTGCGCATTTGGGGCCAATAGAATTGGGAGGCAAGGCGTGCATAAGTCTTAGCTCTCCCAAAATGTCCCCCTACAGGAGAGTCATGAAAGTATTGATAAACCATGGACCGTAAACTGGAAGGAAGAACAAGGCGAGGAGTGGCCTTGGGAGTAGGCTTAAAAATGAGAAGCTGCTGCTGATGACGAAACGGGCCAGAATAATTAGGGGAAACCAGGTCACGAGAAATTTGTTGGCAGTAAGGGTCAAGCTGTTGATGTTGTAAACACGATTGAAAATAAAGCGGAAAATCAGTTAACGAGGAAACAGAAAAAAACAGAATTAACAGGAAGTGAATCGAGCTCAGAGGGTTGGAAATGAGGTTCTTCAAATAAACGAGATAAAGCATCGGCAACAGAGTTGTTATATCCAGAGACGAATTTAAGAGAAAACTTGAATCGTGAGAGGCGGAGTAACCAACGACCCGTACGACCAATTTTCGGGGCATTATGGAGGAGCCAAGAAAGAGCCTGATTGTCGGTACTAACAATGAATGGGCGGTGGTCAAGATAATCAGCGAAGTGTTCAATAGAGAGGATGAGGGCAAGAGCCTCTTTTTCGTAGGTAGAATATTTACGTTCTGCAGGGGATAATAGATGGCTAAAATATGCAATAGGGAGTGTGCAATCATTAATAGTTTGTTGGAGAACGGCGCCTATAGCAATATCAGAAGCATCGGTGGACAATTCAAAGGTGACGTTAAAATCAGGAATCTGGAGAAAAGGTGCATGAGATAATTTAGTTTTTAAAAGGTCAAAGGCAATTTGTTGTTGAGAAGACCAATGGAATTTAACACCTTTACGTTTAAGAGCATTCAAAGGTTCAGAAATAGCAGAAAAATTTGGGATGTATTTGGCATAGAAACCGACCATTCCCAAAAAAGATCGTAACTGTTTTAAATTAGAGGGAGGCGGAATTCTAGTAACAGCAGAAACTCGTTCAGGGTCAACAGCAATACCATCAGAACTTAAAATATGACCCAGAAATTTAATGGAGGTTTGAGCAATCAAAACCTTAGACGGATTTACGGTTAAGCCGAAGTTGCGGAGACGTGTAAGGACTTCGCGAACGTGCGACAGATGAGATTCAAAATCGGGATAAAAAATCAAAATATCTTCAATAAAAGGGAAAATATATTTGTACTTAATATCAGAGAATAAGGAGTCGACGAAGCGTTGCATAATTTGGGAACCTAAATTCAAACCGAAAGGGACTTTTTTAAATTGGTAAAGGCCATTAGGGGTAATAAAAGCAGTATACCGGGAGCTAATGTCATCCAACGGGAGCTGGTTGTAGGCCGAATTAAGATCGAAAATCGAAAAAAAATTTGAACCGGAAAAATGTTGAAATGCATAGGGTACGCATCATAGACAATTTTCTCATTCAACTTACGAAAATCAACAATGAACCTTGCGGAGCCATCAGGCTTAACAACTACAAAGGCGGGAGAGGCGTAATCGGAAGATGATGGAATAATAGTATCATCATTCAACATTTTCTGTATTAGCTGATCTAAAACCTTCATCCGAGGAGGACTAAGGAAATATGGAGAGGAGTGAACAGGGGTGGAATCATTAAGATCAATATGGGCAAAAACTCCTTGACAGTACCGAGCTTAGGGGTGATGACGTCCGAAAATTCAGTGAGCAAAGCTTGAACTTGATCGGAATGAATAGAATTAATTATGGGAAGGGGAGAATAGAAACGAGAAGGGTAGTCAAGAGTATGGATTAAGGGAACAGATTTATCAGAAAAGGGAAAAGAAACTTTAGAATGTGCGGAATCGAGAAGAAGACCAGTATAAGCAAAAAAGTCATACCCCAAAATGATAGGGAGAGATAAAGATTCAGCGATAAGTAAGGTAAACGGCCAGGAAAAATGCTGCATTTTAATATGCAAAGAAACCGTACCAATAATATTCAAAGGCTGACTAGAGACAGAAAGACAACGTGTAGAGGTAGGAAGATAATGTAAATGGGGATCTAGTTCGGTTAACAATTTATAGAATTGATAGCTGATAAGAGAAACAGCGGCACCTGAATCGAGAAGGGCGACAGAAGGAGAGTTATTGGCAGTAACTAAGACATAACAAGTGGGAGGTAAAAATGAAGCCAAATTTGAAGTGGATTGGGAAGATGCCGTTAATAAAGGAGGCAGATTTTCCCCATCTAAGCGTCTACTGCCTAGCGACGCGGGTGGAATGCGTTTCCCGAAAATGAAGTAGTACACTGACGCCCAAGGTGGCCGGGCAGTTATCACCGATAACAAGTGATAGGAGGGCGGACAGGGGGAAGGGAAGGTGCGGGTAAAGGAGAATATGAAGAAGTAGAAGGAATAGTCGGAGGAGGAACAGATGAATGGAACGAACGATCTCCTAAAGAATTTATAGTTTGCTGATGGGCTAAATTATAAAGTTGCAGAAGGGAAACAGGAGGAGCTAGAACGTTAAATAGCATCCGAAATGAGAGAGCCGCGTAAAACTGTATAATGGAATTTAATTCCTGGGTATTATGTGATATATTCAAAACATCGGTATAAGTTATGATAGAGTCAAGATAATCATGAGCAGGTTCATTAGGTAACTGATGTCGTCTGATAAATTCATTACTCAATTTATAACGTACTTCCAGGGGTAGAAAATAATTATGAACAGCGTGCCTCAATTCGTACCAGTTGGAGAAGTTGGACATATTATCAAGCCAAAATGTGGAGAAAAACCCGTGGTTTTCGTGGAGAGAAAACCAATCAGTTGAGGAAGGGAAGCTACTTTAATATTTAAAAATTTACGGGCTGAAAATAACCAAATTGTAAGACTACGAGGATACGTTGCTGATAACTGGGGGACTTGAAGTAAAGATTGTTTAATAATTTGAATATTGAGAGAACTATCCACCGAAGTGGTAGGAAGAACAGGAGAGGGAGGGTATGGAGGGGGGAGGGGCCATAGGGTATCGGAAGGGAGGAGGTTTACTCTCATCAGATGTTACATCAGGCGCATGATCAGTAGAAGACGGATAGACTGAGGAAGAAGAAGAAAACGAGATTAAATTGGGAACAGAAGAATTTGGAAGTGACAAATTTTGAGGAATTGGTGAAGATAGTAGAGAAAGGTCGTCCCCTAAAGGGAAATTATCTGAAAAACAAGCCATGATATACAGAATAATAAAAGAAAAAGACTAAAGTAAAGGGTAATCTGCTACCATATGTAACGATCTTTGTACTTGATAGTGTCTTTGCTTACTATCAACTTGCTAGAAATAGCGTTGTAATTGAGATTTGTTTTTGGAGAGTGCCCTTGATCGGGATACTAGACAACAAGATATCAAAGTACTCAGAACTGACAGTACGCAAGCGCGGAGAGTGCCGAGAAGCGTGCAACATGAGAATATAACTGTTCAATACATCGTGTCAACATTACCGTAAACAGTGCAATTCAGAGCTCCATACATGTGCATAAAGAAGTTAAAGGGCCGCTACCCAAGAGAATTGCCGTGGTAGGTACACGTAAAAATAGAAGTAATAGGGGAAAGGAACTCGTGAAAGAAAATTTTGGAAAACAAGTTTGAAAATAACAAATATATTATACCAATCTCAAAGGGGTAACAAATTATCTTTACATCAGAACAAATAGTATGAACCAGCATATGGCGTAATAAAAGCATTAAGTTTGATTTCAAAACACGTAGGTGATACAAAATTTGATTACATCGTCATAATCGAATTCCTAAGCACCAATCACTACAATCTTTGGACATATGTTCCGACACTTCAATTAGGGGAAGGAGAAAAAGGGGGAGGGAACCCATAGATTCTGAAATCAGTTTCTTTGCATTATATTACACAATACGCTAGAAGGGAGGTACATCAAATAAAGTTTCAGGCTCGTGCCAGTAGAATACAAAGTTGGTAGTGTCTTACACTTGCTAGATAAGCTCTCAAATTGATACAATGTTTACAATAGGACATCAAAAAATGTAACCTCATGCCAAACAATTCTGGAGATTCAGAATAGAAATAAACCAATCTCCAATCCAGGGAGTGATCCTTTTGGTAGATTAGAGAAAAAAATAGGAATTCTAACAAGTGATCCCAGAAGGGATTAAAACACACATGCATGCGCAGAGGCGATAATAAAATTGAAGCTAACCGATGAACATACAAATTAAATTAGCAGACCACATCTTTTGAGCAAGCACCATTTTTACGCAAAGTTAACAGATATATGGGATAAGAAAAGAAAACAAGGAAATAAGATACGGAGGAATAGGATAGGATAAGGATCAAGCCGCCAAGTCCCCAGCACTAACAGACGCGATGCAAAAGTTCATCTCAGAAGGTAGGAATGTGTATAGGCTAGAATTTTAGATCAGCTGTCCAGTACACCATTTACACCATATTCTAGGAATATAAATGTCCAAGAGGCAGAACGTTTGCGCTGCACGAATACTCAGATGTGTCCTGAAGGGACCAAAGTTCAATTTTCGTTACTACGGCGAAGCCCAAGTACAACAAGGTAGGGCACGTTAAATGATAGAAAGAAACAGTGTCTGCTCACCCTTGACAGAAGTCCAGCACGAAGTTTACAAGTAAAATGGACACGGTCCAGCCGTGTACAGAGTTCCAGCTCCCACTGTCTTTAACAAGGTTATACCACAACTGACCTCCCGAATAAACGACACAAGGCCATCTATATATATAAAATAGCTTGTCCTGACTGACTGACTGACTGACTGATTCATCATCGCTGAGCCAAAACTACTGGACATAAAGAAATGAAATTTTGGGGATATATTTACATTATGATGTAGGTGCTCGCTAAGAGAGGATTTTTGGATATTCCTTCGGTAAGGGGGTGAAAAGGGGGGATGAAATTTTAAAATGAGTGTATCTATATCTCAAAACTTTAAACGTTTATAGATGTGAAAATTGTGTATTTAGAATCTTCTTTAAAAATAAGGAAACACATATTTTTTTGTTTTCAGAAAATCCCAATAGGAGGGGTGAAAAAGGGTGAAAATGGGGGAAAATGGGTTGAATGCCTTTAATCAGGATACCGGTACTTATATCTCAGAATCTGAAGATATTACAGACCTCAAAATTGGTACTTTTGATCTCTTTTAAAAATAAAGAAACACGTATTTTTTTGTTTTTGGAAAATCAATTAATGGGAGGGTGAAAAGGGGGTGAATTTTTAAAATGAGTGAATCTATATCTCGAAACTTTTAAAGTTTGCTGATGTAAAAATTGGTATTTAGAATCTTCATTAAAAATAAAGAAACACGTATTTTTTGTTTTCGGAAAATCGCAATAGGAGGAGTGAAAAGGGGTGAAAATGGGTTGAATGCCTGTAATGAGGATACTTATATCTCAGAACCTGAAGATATTACAGACCTGAAAATTGGTGTTTGGGATCTCCTTTAAAAATAAAGAAACACGTATTTTTTTGTTTGTGGAAAATCCAATTAATGGTGGGGGGTGAAAAGGGGGTGATTTTTTAAAATGAGTGTATCTATATCTCAAAACTTTTAAAGTTTATAGATGTAAAAATTGGTATTTAGAATCTCCTTTAAAAATAAAGAAACACGTATTCTTTTGTTTTCGGAAAATCCCAATAGGAAGGGTGTAAAAGGGTGAAAAATGGGTTGAATGCCTTTAATGAGGCTACTTATATTTCAGAACCTGAAGATATTACAGACCTGAAAATTGGTATTTTGGATCTACTTTAAAAGTAAAGAAACACGTATTTGTTTCGTTTTTGGAAAATCCAAATACTGGGGGGGTGAAAAGGGGGGGTGAATTTTTAAAATGAGTGCGTCTACATCTTAAAACTTTAAAATTTACAGATGTAAAAATTGGTAGTTAGAATCTCCTCTAAAAATAAAGGAACACGTATTTTTTTGTTTCCTGTAAATCCTAATAGGAGGGGTGTAAAAGGGGTGAAAAATGGGTTGAATGCCTTTAATGGGGATACATATATCTCAGAAACGAAAGATATTACAGAACTGAAAATTTGTATATGGGATCTCCTTTAAAAATAAAGAAACATGTAATTCTTAGTTTTTGGGAAATCCAATTAATGGCGGTTAAACAGGAGTGGCAAATTGGGGTGAATTTTTTGAAAGACTATATCTACAGAATATCTTGGAAACGTAAAATGTTACAGACGTAAAAAGTGGGTGTTTGGAATCTCCTGTAAATGTAAATAAACATAGGTGATTTGTTTTTGGAAACTCCACTTAAGGGGAACTCAAAAGGGGTGAAATTTTAAAATGAGAATTTTTACAGTATATCTAAAAAAACTTAACATGTTACAGAAGTTAAGGTATTGTTTATCTCTATTAAACATAAAGAAACGTGTGTTTTTAGTTTTCGGAAATACCACTTGGGTGGAGGGGGTGGTAAAGGTGACTGAAAATGGTGTTGAATTCTTTTAATTAGGCTACTGATATCACAAATATGAAGACGTTACAGACGTGAAATTTGATATTTGCGATCTTCTTTAAAAGAAAAGAAACACGTATTCTCGGAAAATCCAATGAAGGGGGGAGGGAAGAATTGAAAAATTAATTGGCTTAATTGTATGAGAACTAGTAGACGTAATCTAATAAAAACTAAAGTTGTTACAGACGTGAAAATTCGTATTTGGATCTCCTTTAAAAACAAAGAAAAGCGCGTTTTGGTGGGGAAACCATCTTGGAGGGCGGGAGTGTAAAGGAGTTGAATTCCTTTCATGAGGACAAATAAATCAAAAACTGAAGAAGTTAGAGTCGTGATCATTGGTATTTAAGAAGATCCTTTACTATTAAAGAAACAAGTATTTTTTGCGGGAAAATTCACTTGGGGCGGGGAAGTATTGTGATATGAAGTGCAGAAAGTAAATTATTTTTATTGGGATACTTATATCTCAAAACTGAAGGTAATAGACGTGAACATTGGTGTTTGGAATCTCCCTTAAACATAAAGAAACAAGCATTCTTTTAATTTCTTTTGTTGGGGGGGGGGGGAGTGGCGGTAAACAAACTTAACGGCGGTGGAGTGTAGAAGGAGGTGAGACCAATTGATTTTACTGTTCTTAATGTACTTATAAGGATCCTCCGTTGCTCAGACGGCAGCGCGCCGGCCTCTCACAGCTGGGTTCCGTGGTTCAAATCCCGGTCACTACATGTGTCATTCGTGCTGGACAAAACGGAGGCGGGACAGGTTTTTCTCCGGATACTCCGGTTTTCCCTGTCATCAGCCATTACAGCGACACATAATGATAATAATAATAATAATAATAATAATAATAATAATAATAATAATGTTCCGGACCGTCGTCAGTTGTGCGGACTGCGCTGGAAACGGCTCCTGGACTGGTAATGACTAAGAATGCAGTCCGGCCGCGGGTTTAGTGCCGCCAAGGCACCCAATATGACACCACGCCGGTTCTCCTGAAGGATTTCATCCATATTAAAAATGATTATAGGAAAATATGGCAAAGATTTAGGGACCCAACTGGCCGGGAGGAATATCTGAGCCTAGCCCGGGAAGTACGAAATCGATTCCTGGAAAGGAAGATTGAAAAATGGGAGGAAACATGCCGAAATCTAATAGAAAACGAGTCAGAACGGGAATTTTGGTGGATTCTCGCCGAAAACGAGTCAGAACGCGAATTTCGGCGGATTATATATCTAAAACAATAAGCATTCAATTATAAATTTCAGTATAATACCGTAGCGAAGCACGGGTATCTTGCTAGTATATATATATGCCAGCGGGGTAGATCGAGAACATACTATAGGCGTGACGTCAGAGTGGATGCGCCATGCAGGCGAGCAGTGACAGCAGTAGTACAAGCAGCCGGGAAGCCGACAGTTCGTAACAGCAGACGGAGAAAAGAGCACCAATTCGAAGGGGAGAATTTTTTTTCGTACGGTAAGCACAAACAGCTCGCAACATGTTTGAACAAAGTATTAGCATGTACTAAAATTATGTTCGGTACAGAATTCAACCAGCCGACTTCCTCTTTCATTTCTTTGTCCTAATCTAAATTATCCTACTATATTCTCTTCCTTGTCCTACCACTGCATTCCAGTCTCCCACCACAATTAGATACTCGTCGCCTTTTACATATTGTATTAATTCTTCTATCTCTTTATATATTCTTTCGATTTCTTCATCATCTGCTGAACTAGTAGACGTATAGACCTTCACTATTGTGGTGGGCATTGGTTTGGTGTCTATCTTGACAACAATAATCCTTTCACTATGCTGGTAGTAGTAGCTTACCCGCCGCCCTATCTTTTTACTCATTATTAAACCAACTCCTGCATTTCTCCTGTTTGATTTTGCGTTGATAATTCTGTAGTCGCCTGACCAAAAGTCCTACCCTTCCTGCCAACGTACTTCACTTAAACCGACTACATCTAACTTTAGTCTATCTAACTCCCTTTTCAGATTCTCTAACCTACCACAACGATTCAAACTTCTAATATTTCACGCTCCGACTCGTAGAATGTCAGTATCGATCTTCCTGATGATTACCCCTCTCGTGTAGTCCCCACCAGGAGATCCGAATGGGGGACTATTTTACCTCCGGAATGTTTTACCCGGGAGCTGCATGTCCTCAGGAGTTAGTTAAAGGCTGTAGTTTCCCGTTGCTTTCACCCGTGTAGCAGTATTAACACAGCTAAGCCATGTTGAGTATTAGTACAAGACCATAGCAGTCAATCATCTAGACTGTTACCCCCTTTCGATGAGCCATTCGTTAGTCTGGTCTCTCGACAGATACCCATCCGATATGGTTCCACCTGCGGCTCGGTTTTCTGTTTCACTTCTTTTCACTGCTGCTACATACAGTAGAAGCGTTATCTATACGAAGTAGGAATAAATATTCCAGACACGTAGTAGACTCTGAAGTTTAATTTTATTACAAACATCTAAAATTAAAAGGAAAAATCCCTAGAATATTGTCGTATTCCGATGGCTGTGCCATAAGAAGACTCTACGGGAAGTAAGCTTTAAAATACAACGAAATATTAATGAATGAACGCTAGTCCAGAGCTCGCCTCCGCTGGGAATTCTTTAGCACAGGCTCGCACAATACACACTCTCCTAGGGCACTCATCTGTATGCAGCTCTTTGCATTCAAAGATCTTCATACAGAGATTTCTCACGTTTGTGTAAATACTTGAGAATATGCAGTGACATTAGGGGGTCATCTCAAGCGAGATGTTCTTACGTTGTCTGGTACCTTCACTGTATATCTTCGGGGAAAATAACAGTATTCGGCGAGAACCATAAGGACGTCCGCCTTCGTAGAGTAACGGTGAGTGTAATTAGCTGCCGTCCTCGGGGCCCGGGTTCGATTCCCGGCACTTCCAGAAATTTAAGGATGGTAGGAGGGGTGGTATGTGGTTTAAATGCAGCTCACGTCCATTGGGGGTGTGCCTGAAAAGAGCTGCACCACCTCGGGATAAGGACACGAGTTTTCGTTTTGCATCATAAGGGCAAACTATTATTGTCTCCGTGACTGTTGACCTCGGTGGCGTTCTGTTCCCAAACAGCAACTTCCAAAATCGCTGCTGAGGTCAATGGAATCTCAGAATGCATAAAATGCGACAGCTGTGGGTCGTTGGCTCCCGGGACGTAGGGGCAGAATATTGACCCCCATTGTCTGTTAAGTTCTTTAGTAATCAGAACCGATGTTAAACAAATAACATTGTCTGACCCCTTGGCTGAATGGTCATAACTCAAGATTAAAATTGCCACCATCAGGCGGATTGTCTCTTTCAGATTGTATTTGAAAAAGAAAATCCAATACATGGTACTTCAAGTTAAGGAATAAAAATGGTGTCTAACAATCACCAATTAATTTTTCAAGGCAGAATCCTCTATGGTCTGGATAATGTTGTCCGGGATTTTTTATTCCTTTTTTTCCTAGTAGATTTACGTCGCACCGACACAGATAGGTCTTATGGCGACGATGGGATAGGAAAGGCGGCCTAGGAGTTTGAAGGAAGCTGCCGTGGCCTTAATTAAGGTACAATCCCAGAGTTTGCCTGGTGTGAAAATGGGAAACCACTGAAAACCATCTTCGGGGCTGCCGACAGTGGGATTCGATCCCAGTATCTCCCGGATGCAAGCTTGTTCTTAAGAAGTTCTGTGTCTCCCTCTAGCGCAAATCACAAGACCAATGACTTCCCATTTTGTAATTTCATACTTCTTTCCGAGATCCTCAAGGCATGTTTCATATATGGCTCTTTTTTCTATCACACACTAATCGAGGCTGCTCTTCATTTTCCTCGAATCTTACAGTGAGCCCAATCGCCACACGCGTACCTTTGGTCCGGTCGATGACAACAATATCAGCTCGTCTTGTGAATCCATTTGTGGAAAGACATCCTACTTCATCATAGACCTCCAATTGGTGTTGTTTACGGAGGCTTCCAGCAATTAATGTGCAAACTTTACTCTGCTGACTGATTCTCAAGAAAAACATTAGTATCTATGTTTTGTAACAAGTATTACTATTAACTACAGATCTCGCAGATCCGCGTTCGATTCCCCTCCCTTCCTGAAATTCAAGATTGGCTGGTACGTAGTTGAACAGGTACGGAATGACTAGGAAGTAAACCTGTACCGCTAACTCATTTGATTGTGAAGGCACAAGATTTCTAGTTTATTATTACAATTTTCCCAGAGTATAGATATCCAAACATAGTTGAAGTCACCCTTCAACGTGTACAGAGGAAAGACGAAAGAAAAGTGACCTTGTGATAGTCGAGTACAATATGAAATTTTCATTGAAAGGAATATATAGTAGGTGAGGTAGGGAGTCCATATTTCGTCCCCTTAGTAGATTTGGACTTGTAGAAATTCAGGAATATTGTGGACAAGGATATAAATTGGTACATATTGTAACAACATGCCCCAAATGAATGAGGGTGATGAATGCCTCAAATAATGTCACACTAATAGCAATCATGCTCAACCAATATCAAACATACGACGGCATCCTAGCAAACCTGGTTACCATCCCAATAAATATTACATCTTAAATATAATCGCCATGATAGTATGCCATGATAGTATGTCGTCAAATAACTCTAATTGTACGTAGTACACAGTCATTAAGTTCTGAGACTTGACGCCTGGAGGACAGGCACCCACACAACTCTGTATGTTGCACGCGATGCAGCATTACACGGCGTACACCTACACAGAACCACATCTACCTTAAAAATAGTCGCCGTTGGCCGTTAACCACTCATACAGAACCACATCCACCCTCAAAATAGTCGTCGTTGACCGTTATGCAAGTTTGCGAACGTTGGTATAGCTGCTGGAAGCACCGCTGAAAGGATACACCGTGTTTCGTCTCCAGTTATAATCCGGTTGAGAAACGTCGGATCATCGTCAGCACTACTGAAGAGGTCATCACAAATCGTCATGCGATCATCACGTTGGTCTTGGACAGGATTCGTGGCACACTGTGCTGGCTAACAAGAGACATGCTGAGGTCATCCGTCAGAATTTTTTGGCAAGTGCCATGGTTTACCCCTATTGCTGCTGCGAGATCGTCTACCGATTGGGAGCGTTTAGCACGCACCAACTTTGCAACTTCTTAGATCGTGTGTTCCGTTCGAAATGTTTGTGGCCGACCAGTACGCACGTTATCTTCCAAACTGTCCCGTCCTTGCACAAAAAGGTGGTGCCACCTAAACACAAGACTGCGACTCAATGCGTCCTCGCCGTAAACCTGCTGCACCATTTCAAACGTTTCGGCAGCGGCTTTGCCTAATTTCTGGCAGAACTTGATGTTTGCCCATTGCTCAAACTGTAGCATGTCAAGGTCCTACTGGCGCATTCAAATCACCGTCACAACAACGACGACCGTACGTCTGCTTCCAGTGCATGCACTCAACTGTCTCTTGCAGAGACATGAGGCTGACAAGACTGTGAGCAACTGCAACGTGACATGGTATCGTACCATGGCGCCACAGATGCACCACGGTCAGTCTCAGAACTTAATGACTGTACTACGTACATGTACGGTTTGCGCATAACCATGTAAATATCGCATTATAATTCCAGATAAGCATAAGATTCTGATCTCCTAAGGATAGGTTTTCACGACAGATATCACCACTTAAATAATAATAATACCTAAGATAGACAGGCGTCTCGTGCAATGGTAGTCATTTAGTATGAATGGAGGGATATGAAAGTTCCCTATACCTACAAATAATGTTAAATATAGGATGGCTGGTTTATTGACATTTTTTTGGCATTGTTGTGGAGGTGCAACATTACATTGTTGATGAGAGAGAGTTGACGATAATGGCGATATACTGATCTTTAATAATGGCGTACTCAAAACAATGATAACAACATGTCCATTAATTCTAATTCAATTTACAAAGAATTGTCATAGTAGTCAGTCCACGTGAAGAGTTTAAATAAGCATTTACATTACGTTAAATTAATGAATGATAACAATATTCAAAACGTAATATTTGGAAATCTTACAAGAAAATGACCTGAAGTGCCATTTGGAAATCATGGCTTGAAATATATATAAAATATACGACTTGAAATATACATTTTGAAATATATAACTTGAAATATGTATATAACTTGGTGATTATCGTTTCCTTCGCCCGCGGCTCTAAAGATAAATCCTCACATCAGTATCAGTACTCGCCTTCAGTCTATTTCCAGTAAAAACAAATATAAAATTAATATTACATCAATGGCAATAACATCCAGATATTCATTAAAATATTAACAAGATTTTCCCTTTACCAAATCATGTAATTCAATGTAAATGCGGACATCGTAAAACTGAAAGGATTCATTTTGAAAATATTATACAGAAATATGACATCATCAAAAGTAATAAAAGAATTATACACCACCATGCGAGTAGACATAACAATAACGTGGCGTTAGCTCGTTCATGGAATTATAAAATACACTTCAGCTGCATAGCCACTCTGGATCGATGATACTGGATCACTCCGTCGTAAATATCTGTAATAAATCATCATGAACATGCACAATGTTACAATAATGATACTGGTCACAGGATCTGGTCAGGTTCCCGTAGATTGTACCTAAAAGCAATATAACGAGAGCAGAACTTGACATAGAGCTCCTAATATACACTGACTGACAGAGCAAATGCAACACCAAGAAGGAGTGGTTCGAAAGGGATGAAAGTTGGGGAAAAAACAGAGACGGCACGGACGAATAATTGATGTTTTGTTTCAAACCGATATGCAGGTTACACAATGCGCACGGCATCGACTCAGTAGGATGTAGGACCACCGCGAGCGGCGATGCACGCAGAAACACGTCGAGGTACAGAGTCAATAAGAGTGCGGATGGTGTCCTGAGGGATAGTTCTCCATTCTCTGTCAACCATTTGCCACAGTTGGTCGTCCGTACGAGGCTGGGGCAGAGTTTGCAAACGGCGTCCAATGAGATCCCACACGTGTTCGATTGGTGAGAGATCCGGAGAGTACGCTGGCCACGGAAGCATCTGTACACCTCGTAGAGCCTGTTGGGAGATGCGAGCAGTGTGTGGGCGGGCATTATCCTGCTGAAACAGAGCATTGGGCAGCCCCTCAAGGTACGGGAGTGCCACCGGCCGCAGCACATGCTGCACGTAGCGGTGGGCATTTAACGTGCCTTGAATACGCACTAGAGGTGACGTGGAATCATACGCAATAGCGCCCCAAACCATGATGCCGCGTTGTCTAGCGGTAGGGCGCTCCACAGTTACTGCCGGATTTGACCTTTCTCCACGTCGACGCCACACTCGTCTGCGGTGACTATCACTGACAGAACAGAAGCGTGACTCATCGGAGAACACGACGTTCCGCCATTCCCTCATCCAAGTCGCTCTAGCCCGGCACCATGCCAGGCGTGCACGTCTATGCTGTGGAGTCAATGGTAGTCTTCTGAGCGGACGCCGGGAGTGCAGGCCTCCTTCAACCAATCGACGGGAAATTGTTCTAGTCGATATTGGAACAGCCAGGGTGTCTTGCACATGCTGAAGAATGGCGGTTGACGTGGCGTGCGGGGCTGCCACCGCTTGGCGGCGGATGCGCCGATCCTCGCGTGCTGACGTCACTCGGGCTGCGCCTGGACCCCTCGCACGTGCCACATGTCCCTGCGCCAACCATCTTCGCCACAGGCGCTGCACCGTGGACACATCCCTATGGGTATCGGCTGCAATTTGACGAAGCGACGAACCTGCCCTTCTCAGCCCGATCACCATACCCCTCGTAAAGTCGTCTGTCTGCTGGAAATGCCTCCGTTGACGGCGGCCTGGCATTCTTAGCTATACACGTGTCCTGTGGCACACGACAACACGTTCTACAATGACTGTCGGCTGAGAAATCACGATACGAAGTGGGCCATTCGCCAACGCCGTGTCCCATTTATCGTCCGCTACGTGCGCAGCACAGCGGCGCATTTCACATCATGAGCATACCTCAGTGACGTCAGTCTACCCTGCATTTGGCATAAAGTTCTGACCACTCCTTCTTGGTGTTGCATTTGCTCTGTCAGTCAGTGTATATTCTGATTCATATCGAAGATCACTATATTCTGTGGCCTTCATATTTATTCATTACTAGCAGAAGTACCCGTTCTTCGTACGGGTTATCAGAAACTGGCTTTAGTTACTCATACTATCAGTGTGACTGACTTCATTATACTAGACTTAACTAAAGTTGGCGTCTGACAGGTAAGGTTGGAGGGAGGAGCATTACACGTGCCATTTCACGATGTTGCCACATTCCAGCATTCCTTTCTACATGCTCTTACCCCTCGCTTCCGGCTCACTTATTCCCTCCTTCATTCTGACCGCTGTGATCTGCTGTAAACTACCTGGCCAGGCGGTGTCGTCCCATTTGCGATTACTCTTATACAATCAGGTTCTTATCAGTGACAGTGACAGGCTTGGCAACTCCCAGCAAGACGAGTTGCCCTGAAGTTTTATCTCCATGGCAACCGTAGTCGCCCCACCCTCGTTTCCATGGCAACCACACAGCCACTCCCTTTATTTCGCCTCGGCAGGCAGTAAACGGACCTCCCTCTTAGAAATGTCAGACGCCAACTCTTATTAATAGCAGTATAGATATTTATATCACTGGTGTATTTACTTAAGTACGTAGAAATGATTTGTCATGTTTGGAATTATAGTGTAAGTATCGTCTTCTTCTTTTCTTCATGCGGGCCTCTAAATATTTGTTCTTAATTAGCGTCGACCTCTAAGATCTTTTGCTACCATGATTTTCCTTCATTCCCACCTAGATATACATGCTCTCTTCACAAAGCTGCAGGTTTAGTGTAAGTAACTTCCGCTAGATAGTACCAAAAATATAAATATTATTGAATGTATTTGTTTGATCCGAGATTTCGTAACTATTACAAATGATCAAGGAAATACGCGATGCATAAAAACTACTATAATTATCGAGAATTATAATTCTCAGGGCTTGTCACTCATGTCGCACATCATATAATGAATCTGAGTATAAATGTTGATACTACCACTCCATGATTTGATAGAAAATAGTTTAAACTATAGGTGACAGACTCCGCAAAATGCTGAAACCTAAGCCAGTACGTAAAAACGGAGGCCCGTCGGCAACCGCTGGTCGCTGTACTACGGAGATCTCTGGGGCTATTATTTTTATACTTCACTCCCTATCCATCCCCGCCCTAAGGAGTGATATGAGCGTCTTACCCAATGGTTCCTTTTTCCAGATAGTAAGTCATACGTGTATCAGTTTTGGCTGGCAGATATGCCCAAACGTACATGGATAATCTAGCTGCTGTAGAATCCTGGAGCTGACGTCGCCATGGTTACGGTCGTTCGTTTCTTTATCCGATTCCTAGAGCAGGGGTAGTGTGGTTCCAACACCTCCAAAACGGTTGGTTTTAGGGCCTTAAAACATTGTTTACGGACCCGTAGGGTTTACCGAGTTTTTTTCTTTGCGTCAAGGGGCTTAAAATGAGCTTTGTCTCGTCCTTGTACGACAAATTCGATTTCGCCTATATTAGCCTATTATTTTAATATTTTTATATCTCCCCCCCCCCGTCGCCCCCCTCGAATTGTTTTGAAAATGAAACACAGCCCATGTTAATCACTGGCAATGTAGCTTTCTATAGGTGAAGTATTTTTTTTAAATTCGGTTCAGTATTTTTTGAGTCTATCCGTTACAAACAAATATATACAAATGTTTCCTCTTTATAATATTAGTATAGAAGTATAAATTACATCTCTATACTTACGGTTGACGTCAGGAAGGGCATCCAGCCGTAAAACAGGGTCAAATCCACATTTGCTACGCAGTTCGCACCCGCAACCCCGCAGGTGTGGGTAAAGCGATAGAAGAAGAAGATACTAATTTTAAAAATTCACCCTTTTTTATTCTTTTCACCCCCTTAAGTGGCTTTTCCAAGAAAGTGTGTTCATTTTTAAAGGATATTCCATGTACCAATTTTAAAGTCTGTAATTCATTTTTTGAGATATATGTGTCCTGACATAAATAATTCAACTTCATCCTCACTTCTTTTCACACCCCTCCCCCTTAAGTGGGTTTTCTGAAAATGACTATTTGTGTTCTTTTATTTTTAAAGGGGATTCCAAATATCAATTTTCATGTCTGTAACATGTTAGGTTTTTGTGATTTATTGTAGATAATTTCGCTGCTGTAGAATCCTGGAGCTGACGTTGCCATGGTTACGGCAGTTCATTACTTTATCCGATTCCTAGAGCAGGGGCAGTGTGGTGCCAATATCTCCGTAACGGCTGGTTTTAGGGCCTTAAAACATGGTTTATGGGCCCGTAGGGCTTTCCGAGTTTTGTTCTTTGCGTCAAGAGGATTAAATTGAGCTTTGTCTCGTCCTTATACGCTTTTATTTTTTGCTAGGGGGCTTTACGTCGCACCGACACAGATAGGTCTTATGGCGACGATGGGATAGGAAAGGCCTGGAAGTTGGAAGGAAGCGGCCGTGGCCTTAATTAAGGTACAGTCCCAGCATTTGCCTGGTGTGAAAATGGGAAACCACGGAAAACCATTTTCAGGGCTGCCGATAGTGGGATTCGAACCTACTATCTCCCGGATGCAAGCTCACAGCCGCGCGCCTCTACGCACACGGCCAGCTCGCCCGGTCGTCCTTATACGACAAGTTCGATATATTGCCTATATTAGCCTATTATTTTTTTATATCTCCCCCCTGTTCCCCCACCTCGAATTGTTTTGAAAATAAAATACAGCCCATGTTACTCACTTGCAATGTAGCTTTCTATAGGTGAAGTAATTTTTAAAATCGGTTCAGTAATTTTTGAGTCTATTCTTTACAAATAAACAAATTTTTCCTCTTTATAATATTAGTATAGATGTCAACGACCTACTCATTTTCATATACGAAGATTCTATACTCAACATAATTCCTGTCTATCTCAATAAACATAGACTCATAATCAACACGTAGATTCACAATAAACACGTAGCTATCACAGTCTTCGCTCCTCCTGTAATAAAATTACTGCACTATTCTACCATAATTCTGCTGCACAACAATGAAATAAATTTCCTGCTCTACACTGCAATACAGGTACAAAATCAAGTAATTCTACAATGTATAATTATAATCTCGAAGATGCTAATTTAGTCTGACCAATGTAACATCATTGAAATTAATATACCGGGTGGTACAGCTTCCCCTATTCACGCAGTTTTATGCAACCCGCAGATTATAGTCGAACCTAAAAATATTGACCTTGACTACTCACTACAATGTCTGCTCTTACAACGCTTTCCATAAGTCGTTTATTCGTGTCAAGCAAATCAGCATTAATGATAAAATACCAATTGATGGTAAAGAATCGTGAAAATTATGTGTCGCAGAAACGTCCAGTACAGAGAATATTATTGGTGAATGACTAGAAGTAGCAGCAACACAACAGCGCTAAGCAGCAACCCGTGATAGCCGAGCTTGCTAAAAGTTAGAGGAGAGTACCGGTGTTCGTTAGTAGGCGGTTCGAGTCTTGTGTACGACGAATATTTTTATTGCGTTGTTGATGTTCGTGAGAGTCGTGTTGTTGACGACAAATCTAAATCATGATCAGTTCTCATATTGCAGGCACTCAGCTATGTTTGTTTTTTAAGGAGCTCTTAAAAGAGCTATTTGCAATAAAGTGAGATTGTACCGACAGCGGTGCGATGGGCTTATGCATGGCCATTCGATTAATGAAGCAAATGTTCAAAATGACCACCTGCTTCGTTAATGCACATCTGAGCACGGTGGAGGAGAGACATTCTTACTTGCTGCAACATATGTGGTGGAATCTGCCTGCAGGCTTCCGTGATGAGCCGCCGTAAATGATTCGGGCTCTCAGACTCCTGCTCATAGACTCTTTCCTTTAAATAACCCCAGAGGAAAAAGTCGAGTAGAGTAAGGTCAAGTGATCTAGCCGGCCATGTGACCGGACCCCCTCGTCCAATCCATCGTCCAGGATATGTCCTATGCAAGTGGTTCCGTACTGCCAACGACCAGTGTGGGGGAGCTCCATCCTGCTGGAACCACATCCGTAACCGTGTCATAAGGGGCACATCCTCCAATAAGAGTGGGAGGTACTCACGAAGAAACTCTAGATAGCGTCGTCCCGTGAGGTTTCCTTCGAGGAAATATGGTCCAATTATCTTGTCACCTAGTATCCCGCACCAAACGTTGACGCCCCATTGTACCTGAAATCGAGCTCCCCTGATCCAGTGAGGATTTTCAACGCTCCAGTAATGGAAGTTGTGACGATTAACAGTTCCGTTGTTGTGAAATCTAGATTCATCACTAAAGAGAATGTCCATTAAGAAATTCGCATCAGCTTCAACTCTCTGTAATATCCATTGCAAAAATTCTATCCGTTTTGGAAAGTCATCTCCGTGAAGTTCCTGGTGCAGCTGTTGATGGAAAGGGTGGAATTTATGGCGGTGCAATATTCGCAGTACAGATACATGACTGATGTTCAGTTCATTTCCTATGGCCGTGAGCTTGTGTGCGGGTTGTATGCAATTGCATTTTGAACATCTTCGTCGTTATTTCCAGACGTCACTGGAGCATCCCGAACGGGGGTAATGTATGAAATGACCCCGTTGCACGCAACCGTCTTTCAACACGTCGAAATGTATCTGCAGTTGGCAGCCTTCGTCCAGGAAATCGTTCTTGATACAAGCGTCTGGCTTCCCGTGCATTTTGCCTTGCTTCTCCATAAAGTAGTACCATATTCACATAATCATCCCGTGAATACATAATGTTTGCTTTCGTGCTAACCGTACAGTACGTGCTCACACGTTGCTGCTAGGATTACGATATGCTGTTTCATGTGCCCTACGTATGAAGTGTAGACCGCTGTTAGTTGGTCTTCGAGTCGAACGTGCGCAGTTGCTTGGTTGAATGGGTGGGTCAGAATGTTGACAACACGTGCACTGCGCTTCATTCCCTGTAGTCGTTTGCCATATCGAAGTCGCATGTTATTATTCCTTTCGTATGTATGCTTTCTTTGTAAAGGTGGCAAATTACTTTTGAGACTTCATCATCATCATCATCTGTTTACCCTCCAGGTTCGGTTTTTCCCTCGGACTTAGCGAGGGATCCCACCTCTACCGCCTCAAGGGCAGTGTCCTGGAGCTTCAGACTCTTGGTCGGGGGATACAACTGGGGAGTACGACCAGTACCTCGCCCAGGCGGCCTCACCTGCTATGCTGAACAGGGGCCTTGTGGAGGGATGGGAAGATTGGAAGGGATAGGCAAGGAAGAGGGAAGGAAGCGGCCGTGGCCTTAAGTTAGGTACCATCCCGGCAGTCGCCTGGAGGAGAAGTGGGAAACCACGGAAAACCACTTCCAGGATGGCTGAGGTGGGAATCGAACCCACCTCTACTCAGTTGACCTCCCGAGGCTGAGTGGACCCCGTTCCAGCCCTCGTACCACTTTTCAAATTTCGTGGCAGAGCCGGGAATCGAACCCGGGCCTCCGGGGGTGGCAGCTAATCACGCCAACCACTTCACCACAGAGGCGGACATGAGACTTAAGAACGTTAAATATTTATTACGAATGGCCTTACAAGTATAATATAAAAATAAAATTGAAAAGCTCGTAACTAGATTCGAACTCTAAATGCCTGCTAAAATACCGTATGCTCGCTGCGATTGGTGCCATGTAGCCACTGCAGGCGACAAAGAATTGGTCTCGTAGCTCTGTACTAATGGAATTACCTAGGCTATCGCTTCGATACTGATCGTTGATGTTAAAAGTTCTGAACTCGAATGTGCAAACACCACAGTGAACTAAAGAATCGCGTCTCTCTTACGCCCAGATAGTTACGTGTTACTTGGTTGAATGAGTCCAGCGTTATGTTTCAGATGGTATTCACAATCGGTGCGTATGTGGCGACATTTATGATCATCATCATCATCATCATCTGTTTACCCTCCAGGTTCGGCTTTTCCCTCGGACTCGGCGAGGGATCCCACCTCTACCGCCTCAAGGGCAGTGTCCTGGAACTTCAGACTCTTGGTCGGGGGATACAACTGGGGAGTATGACCAGTACCTCGCCCAGGCGGCCTCACCTGCTATGCTGAACAGGGGCCTTGTGGAGGGATGGGAAGATTGGAAGGGATAGGCAAGGAAGAGGGAAGGAAGCGGCCGTGGCCTTATGTTAGGTAACATCCCGCCATTCGCCTGGAGCAGAAGTGGGAAACCACGGAAAACCACTTCCAGGATGGCTGAGGTGGGAATCGAACCCACCTCTACTCAGTTGACCTCCCGAGGTTGAGTGGACCCCGTTCCAGCCCTCGTACAACTTTTCAAATTTCGTGGCAGAGCCGGGAATCGAACCCGGACCTCCGGGGGTGGCAGCTAATCACGCTAACCACTACACCACAGAGGCGGACTGATATTTATGATACCTGTTTATTATAACTTCCGTAGAAGAATATCGGAGACTTCAGAAAGGTCTTCGTAAACGATGCCTAGGCGAATACGAAATGACATTAAAAAATGCATGACTCAAGAATGGTTGGAACCCTTCCTGCTTCAAGTAATCTATCGAGGTACGTCTTCCATACGTAATTCCGCGCAGCTATTTGCAACGTACAAGCGCCATCCTTGTAACTCTGTATTCACGAGGAGAGCGGAAGTTCCCGCTTCGACAAGTTACTGATGAGTTACAGCCTTATGGTCCCGTTTTATGCCTTTTTTGATCGCTCTAACGGTAGTAATTACATGGCGTAAGCTATCACATCTGCTGTACAGCATTTGCGTGCCACAGGTTATAAACTACAGTGCAAAACACGTTTCTATCAATTTCGATGTGATGAGACTGTACAAAATGGTGGTGCATTGACATGTCTGTAGTTGGTCCTACCCTATCACGTTTTCTATGATACCACGACCGCCCATTCTATCAAAAGAAAATGGCCTCGTGGACTAATCAGGTGCGCAATTCTCTACCGACAGCTATAGGCGTGTTTATGGTTTGTACAGTATAGTAACATTTCGTAAAAATTAGTAGAGTATTGGACACCGCTCTACATACAATGGTACAGTGTTTTTGAGATGGACCTCACTTACTGCCTCTTGTACCATTTTTCCATTGTGCGGAGAAGTCTACATCGGGTTAACTGCACATAACATTGCTGTAAGGTGTTGCGCAAGATGAGACTAAGAGGCATTTACGTCCTAGCTGAGTAGTATAATACAGGGATTCGGCCGCCTCCTCCTCCTACGGCTCTCGGGAGAGGCCTCCTCCTCCCGCGGGAAATTTGAATTTTGGCGGGAAATTTGAATTTTGGCGCGAGATTTGAATTTGTAAACAAAGCCACGTGCTTTTTGACAGCTGTCATCGACAACAACGCAACGCTAACCTCACTGCTGCCATCTTGACGGGCCTAAACCTCACTAGTGCCAACTTAACCTAACTAGCGTGAGGTAAACAAAGCCACGTGTTTTTTGACAGCCACGTGCTTTTTGACAGACAACAACGCATTGCTAACCTCAGTACTGCCATCTTGACGGACCTAAACCTCAGTAGTGCCAACTTAACCTCACTAGCATGAGGTAAACAAAGCCACGTGCTTTTTGACAACCACGTGCTTTTTGACAGATTTGTAAACAAAGCCACGTGCTTTTTGACAGACAACAACGCATCGCAAACCTCAGTACTGCCATCTTGACGGACCTAAACCTTAGTGGTACCAACTTAACCTAACTCGCGCGAGGTAAACAAAGCCACGTGCTTTTTGACAGCCACGTGCTTTTTTGATAGCTGTCATCTGCCATCTTTGAGCACCGTGCTGCCCTCCTTAGCTACATACCTTTGAAATGTGGTGGCGGATAATTTGAAAAATGCTTTTCGACATGCAGCCATCTTTAATCCAGAGAGAACAGTGCTGCCCCGGTGGCGGCAAATTGAAAAATTCCACGTGCTCTTGTTTGAAAACATACTCACGTGCTTTTTTGACAGCTGTCATCCGCCATCTTTAATCCAGAGAGAACAGTGCTGCCCTCTATGTGGCGACGGTAAATTCCACGTGCTCTTGTTTGAAAACATACTCACGTGCTTTTTTGACAGCTGTCATCCGCCATCTTTAATCCAGAGAGAACAGTGCTGCCCTCTATGTGGTGGCGGCAAATTGAAAAATTCCACGTGCTCTTGTTTGAAAACATACTCACGTGCTTTTTTGACAGCTGTCATCCACCATCTTTAATCCAGAGAGAACAGTGCTGCCCTCTATGTGGTGACGGCAAATTCCACGTAGAAACAAAGCCATGTGCAGCTGTCATCCGTCATCTTTAATCACCGTGCTGCCCGGTGACGGCAAATTCCACGTGGAAACAAAGCCATGTGCTTTTTTGACAGCTGTCATCCGTCATCTTTAATCACCGTGCTACACTCTATGTGGTGGCGACAAATTCTAAATGCTTTACAAACCCATGTGCTTTTCTGACAGAGCTGTCATCCACCATCTTTAATCACCGTGCTGCCCCGGTGACGGCAAATTCTACGTGCTCTTGTTTGGAAACAAAGCTTTTAATCCAGAGAGAACAGTGCTGCCCCCCCCCCCGGTGGTGGCAAATTCTACGTGCTCTTGTTAGTTCGTGATTTAAAATCTAAGCTAGCTGTAAATCCCCGATTCTCGACAGATTCCTAATCCGAGTTGTCAGGAAGGGCAACCAAGAGCTTAGATACTGCTAGTTTTGCATCAGGGAGGGCGACTAGTCTTAAAAACAAATTCTTGCGATTTAAAATCTTAGTCAGGAAGGGCATCCAGCCGTAAAACAATAGTTCGTGATTTAAAATCTAAGAAGTGGATCTAGCTGTAAATCCCCGATTCTCGACAGATTCTTAATCCGAGTTGTCAGGAAGGGCAACCGGTCGTAAAACTATGAGGTTAGATACTGCTAGTTTTGCATCAGGAAGGACAACTCAACACATTCATGTGATTTAAACACATTTTTATTCCCAAGAGAATCGAACCCGAGACTACCGGGTGAGAGGCATGCATACTGTAGGCTATAGGTTTGTTCCACAGTCCTCGAAGTATCGGCACAGTCATTCTGAGCGAGTTGTGTGGAATGCATGTGTTAGCTGAAATTGTATACGTATCTTCCGGCTCGACCTTGAACGAAGACACTGATAAGCGGCTTGTAACTCGCGAACGTCTTCTTAGCCGAGTACCATTCAAGCTCTTAAAACACAGTACTAATTAAGGTTGTAAAATATTCTGAAATAGTCCACCTCTGTAGTGCAGTAGTTAGCTGCTACCCTCGGAGGTCCGAGTTCGATTCCTGGCTCTGCCACGGAATGTGTAGCATTTAGCCTATGTAAGTTCCTAACGTAAACTATCATGATTGTACGGAGAGGTTAAAACACACACAGTGCCTACTCCTATCGAAAGAACCTGCACGGTACCGGCATGTAGGCTTCTCCTGGTGAAGGAGCTTGCACATGGTTTAACGCCTCCTATCAACAACCCTTACTTAATGCTGGCTTTTTTGCACACCCCGCCTCACACCATACGACCGGCTGCCCTTCCTGACTAGGATTTTAAATCGCAGTATACGTGATAAATTTGTTGTAGCGGGTTTTATAACTAGATATCCCGGTACCGACACATAGCCTACTCCCGACTAGAAGAAGCCTGCACAAGGCTTATTGCCTCCATCCGACAAATGAATCACTGTCAAGTCTTGTACTCAAAAAATCATTTTCGAAGGAGTCTGCACAAGGTTTAACGTCCCCATCAACAGCCCTTACTTATTGCTAGCTTTTTTGCACACCCCGCCTCACACCATACGACCGGCTGCCCTTCCTGACTAGGATTTTAAATCGCAGTATACGCGATAAATTTGTTGTAGCGGGTTTTATAACTAGATATCCCGGTACCGATACATAGCCTACTCGACTGAAGAAGCCTGCACAAGGCTTATTGCCTCCATCCGACAAATGAATCACTGTCAAGTCATGTACTCAAAAAATCATTTTCGAAGGAGTCTGCACAAGGTTTAACGTCCCCATCAACAGCCCTTACTTATTGCTAGCTTTTTTGCACACCCCGCCTCACACCATACGACCGGCTGCCCTTCCTGACTAGGATTTTAAATCGCAGTATACGTGATAAATTTGTTGTAGCGGGTTTTATAACTAGATATCCCGGTACCGACACATAGCCTACTCCCGACTAGAAGAAGCCTGCACAAGGCTTATTGCCTCCATCCGACAAATGAATCACTGTCAAGTCTTGTACTCAAAAAATCATTTTCGAAGGAGTCTGCACAAGGTTTAACGTCCCCATCAACAGCCCTTACTTATTGCTAGCTTTTTTGCACACCCCGCCTCACACCATACGACCGGCTGCCCTTCCTGACTAGGATTTTAAATCGCAGTATACGCGATAAATTTGTTGTAGCGGGTTTTATAACTAGATATCCCGGTACCGATACATAGCCTACTCGACTGAAGAAGCCTGCACAAGGCTTATTGCCTCCATCCGACAAATGAATCACTGTCAAGTCATGTACTCAAAAAATCATTTTCGAAGGAGTCTGCACAAGGTTTAACGTCCCCATCAACAGCCCTTACTTATTGCTAGCTTTTTTGCACACCCCGCCTCACACCATACGACCGGCTGCCCTTCCTGACTAGGATTTTAAATCGCAGTATACGTGATAAATTTGTTGTAGCGGGTTTTATAACTAGATATCCCGGTACCGACACATAGCCTACTCCCGACTAGAAGAAGCCTGCACAAGGCTTATTGCCTCCATCCGACAAATGAATCACTGTCAAGTCTTGTACTCAAAAAATCATTTTCGAAGGAGTCTGCACAAGGTTTAACGTCCCCATCAACAGCCCTTACTTATTGCTAGCTTTTTTGCACACCCCGCCTCACACCATACGACCGGCTGCCCTTCCTGACTAGGATTTTAAATCGCAGTATACGCGATAAATTTGTTGTAGCGGGTTTTATAACTAGATATCCCGGTACCGATACATAGCCTACTCGACTGAAGAAGCCTGCACAAGGCTTATTGCCTCCATCCGACAAATGAATCACTGTCAAGTCATGTACTCAAAAAATCATTTTCGAAGGAGTCTGCACAAGGTTTAACGTCCCCATCAACAGCCCTTACGTATAGCTAGCTTTTTTGCACACCCCGCCTCACACCATACGACCGGTTGTCCTTCCTGACTAGGATTTTAAATCGATATCCCGACATAGCCTACTCCTACCGAAGAAGTCAGCTTAACACCTCCATCCAACGCGGATAGCGGGTTCGAACTAGAAGCCGTAAATGCTAGGCGAGGAGCCTGCGCGATCGTCATTACATGATCTAGCTTTAGCTCAATACCTACAGGTAAGGAATACCGCGTATGTACCCTCGAGAAGTCGAGGATCACACGCTAACTTTCCAAGGATCGAACTCTTAAATTCTGACACCTCGGTATCAACAGGAGGTTTGAATACGTCAGCCTGCAGGTAGGAGCTCTTGTTGCATTCGTTCCGACTGTACCGCAGTTGTCAGCTCAGCGATTATCATATCCGCTTGGTAACAAGCAGAATATTTAGCCGCAGCAGTCTGCGCGAAGTGCTCACAGTTCTCTGTATGCGTTTATTACATGCACACATCTCCCGTCTGCTGTGAATATTATTCTTCAGCCTTTATCTTAAGGTAAGCTAGAACTGTTAGTTACTGTCTGCAAAGCAACTTCTACGCTAGGTAATAGACATCTACATTCATATATGTTTGTTCTTTTCTTTTTAGGTACCGTTCGAGTTACAGGCTTGAAAGTACGCATTTTATTCATCCGAGTAACAGTCTGCAGCACGTGCATTTTTAAGGTATGTTTTCGAACTTTGAGTTGTAAAGATAACTAGGCTAGCTGATACACCCTACACTACATTCATATATGTTTGTTCTTTTCTTTTTTAGGTACCGTTCGAGTTACAGGCTTGAAAGTACGCATTTTATTCATCCGAGTAACAGTCTGCAGCACATTCATTTTTTTTTTTTAAGGTATGTTTTCGAACTTTGAGTTGTAAAGATAACTAGGCTAGCTGATACACCCTACACTACATTCATATATGTTTGTTCTTTTCTTTTTTAGGTACCGTTCGAGTTACAGGCTTGAAAGTACGCATTTTATTCATCCGAGTAACAGTTTGCAGCGCGAAGATTTTAAGGTATGTCTGACCTCTATTCGTTGAAACTTGGTTTCTTCTAAAACATCGTAACTTTAGTCTATTGATAAATAGTTGTTCTCTTTAATCCTCACGCTATAGACGAGGTGCCTACATAGCTATGTCTGCCCTCATCAGGCTGAAACTTGGTTTCTTCCGTAACTTTAAGCTATTCATAAATAATTGTTCTCTTCAACCTACATACTATAGACGTGGTATAATTTCAAACACGCACACATAGCTATGTCTGCCCTCAACAGGTTGAAAGTTGGTTTCTTCCGAACATCGTAACTTTAAGCTAATCATAAATAGTTGTTCTCTTTAATCAACATACTATAGACGTGGTATAATTTCAAACACGTACACATAGCTATGTCTGCCCTCAACGGGCTGAAACTTGGTTTCTTCTGTAACTTTAAGCTATTCATAAATAGTTGTTCTCTTTAATCTACATACTATAGACGTGGTATAATTTCAAACACGTACACATAGCTATGTCCGTCCTCAACAGGCTTAAACTTGGTTTCTTCCGAACATCGTAACTTTAGTCTATTGATAAATAGTTGTTCTCTTTAATCTACATACTATAGACGAGGTGCGTACATAGCTATGTCCGTCCTCAACAGGCTTAAACTTGGTTTCTTCCGAACATCGTAACTTTAGTCTATTGATAAATAGTTGTTCTCTTTAATCTACATACTATAGACGTAGTATAATTTCAAACACGCACACATAGCTATGTCTGCCCTCAACAGGTTGAAAGTTGGTTTCTTCCGAACATCGTAACTTTAAGCTAATCATAAATAGTTGTTATCTTTAATCAACATACTATAGACGTGGTATAATTTCAAACACGCACACGTAGCTATGTCTGTCCTCAACAGGTTGAAACTTGGTTTCTTCCGAACATTGTAACTTTAGTCTATTGATAAATAGTTGTTCTCTTTAATCTACATACTATAGACGAGGTGCGTACATAGCTATGTCCGTCCTCAACAGGCTTAAACTTGGTTTCTTCCGAACATCGTAACTTTAGTCTATTGATAAATAGTTGTTCTCTTTAATCTACATACTATAGACGTAGCATAATTTCAAACACGCACACATAGCTATGTCTGCCCTCAACAGGTTGAAAGTTGGTTTCTTCCGAACATCGTAACTTTAAGCTAATCATAAATAGTTGTTCTCTTTAATCAACATACTATAGACGTGGTATGATTTCAAACACGTACACATAGCTATGTCTGCCCTCAACGGGCTGAAACTTGGTTTCTTCCGAACATTGTAACTTTAGTCTATTGATAAATAGTTGTTCTCTTTAATCTACATACTATAGACGAGGTGCGTACATAGCTATGTCCGTCCTCAACAGGCTTAAACTTGGTTTCTTCCGAACATCGTAACTTTAGTCTATTGATAAATAGTTGTTCTCTTTAATCTACATACTATAGACGTAGTATAATTTCAAACACGCACACATAGCTATGTCTGCCCTCAACAGGTTGAAAGTTGGTTTCTTCCGAACATCGTAACTTTAAGCTAATCATAAATAGTTGTTCTCTTTAATCAACATACTATAGACGTGGTATAATTTCAAACACGCACACGTAGCTATGTCTGTCCTCAACAGGTTGAAACTTGGTTTCTTCCGAACATCGTAACTTTAGTCGTTCTCTTCAATCCTCATGCTATAGGCCTAACTCACAGCCATGTCCAACCTCTATAGGTTGAACATCGCAACTTTAGGCTAATCTCTATTGGTTGTTCTCTTTTCAGAACTTGTTGCATACGCTGTTCACCTAAACACTTTATTCGAAGAAAGAGAAGACACTATGCTCCCATGCGAGCTGTGTAAGGCAATGTTCACAAGACGTGACAACCTTGCACGTCATGTAAAAACAAAACATCATCAGCTATCTGCTTGCGACTATAACCCTACTATGTTCCCCTGCGAGCGGTGTAAGGCAACGTTCGCAAGACAGGATAACCTCGCACGTCATATAAAAGCAAAACACCCTAGCATAACATCTGCTTTATGTGATGTTTGCGGGCTGTACTTCGCTAATGTAGAGCAATACCAGGCTCACTTAGCAGAGGTACATCAAATATCTACTTGCCCTCAGGTAGTAGTAGGGAAAAAGCGTGCAGCTACTGATGTAGCTGTAGAAAGTACTAGTAGTAAAAAACCTAGGAAAAATGAACTTCAAACTATTCACTGCGAGCACTGTAACACTGATGTACCATCTTCGCATTTTCAGGGACACTTACGGAGTAATGCGCATAAAAATAATGCGTGTAGAAGTGGTAGTAACGCAAACATCGAGGAAATTAATACAGCATTTAAAAGTAGGATTGCTAGTTACCGAATTCGCACCAGTCAAAAGTTTCAGAGCACTTCAAACTTTTTAAATTGCGTTCAACCGGATGTACAACAGCTTCTTGCTAAATCTTTGTCCAATCATAGTTTATTTAAAGTTAATTTTGAACTTTTCGCCTTGTACATTAAAAGCACGGATGAATCCGAAATAACGGACATTAAATCATTTATTACGAAGAATTTTGTCATAAGTGAGTCGACTAATTTTGGTGATGTACTTAGGGATGTCTCTAACATTATTTCAACTAAGAGCGAGGAATTTCAGGAAAAGGAATCAGGGTGGGCTTTAGTTGAGATAATGTATCTAGAAGTTAACATCAATAAGTACAATCCCATGCGAGGTTCATCGTACATCGAGCTGCCGACATGGATTCAGCGAAAAGAAGCTGTTGTAAACATCCAAAACAATGACGAAGCATGTTTTGCATGGGCGGTGATGTCAGCTTTAAATCCTGCTAAATCGAATGTAGCGTATAGAACATCATCCTATCCACACTATTCAACGCAACTAAATTTCGATAGTATAGAATTTCCTGTACAGATAAAGGATATTAAGCGCTTTGAGGAACTAAATAACATTAGTATTAATGTGTATGGTGTAGAGAAAAAGTCTGTAGTAGGTCCTCTGTATTATACATGTCATAAGAAGAGTACTCACGTTAATTTACTCTATATTGAAAACAGTGAGAATAGCCACTTTTGCTGGATTAAAAATCTAAGTAGACTTGTTGGCAGTCAGTTATCCAAAGAAAGGTGTAAAAAGTGGCTATGTGATGGATGCTTGCAGTATTTCAGAAATGAAGATCAGTTAACGAAGCATTCCAAGAATGACTGCAATCATGTACGTACAGAGATACCTACTACAGGCAATAATGTTTTAAAATTTACAAATTTTCACAAGCAGATGTGGGTACCGTTCGTGATTTATGCAGACTTTGAAGCCATCCTCACGCCATGCAACACATGCTCACCTAATCCTGACAACTCTTTCACTAATACTACGCACATGCATGTCCCGTATAGCTTCGCGTATTACATCAAGTGTAGTTACGATAGTACGCTTAACAAGTTAGAGCTGTATCGAGGACATGATGCTGCTAAAGTATTTTTAGAAAGACTTGAAAGTGATGCAGTTCGTCTCGGTCGTATTCTGAATAGTAATATTCCTATGAAGCCACTCACCGACATTCAGTTAAATGATCATGAACGTGCTACAAAGTGTAGCATTTGTGATGGGGAATTTTCCGAAAAAGACCCTAAAGTTTTTGATCATGATCATTTAACTGGTTTCTACAGATGTGCCGCTCATTATAGCTGTAATCTTAAGTATAGAGTTCCTAAATTTATCCCTGTAATTTTTCATAACTTATCTGGTTACGACTCTCATTTCATCATTTCACAATTTGGAGCTTCGGATGAAAAAGTAGATATAATCCCTCAGAATAAAGAGCGGTACATTGCGTTTGCAAAGTCTGTAAAAGTAGATGCTGAGCATTCTATAAAACTGAGATTCCTTGACTCGTTTCGCTTTATGGCGAGTAGCCTCGATAAACTTTCTAGTCATTTACAGCCTGAACAATTTACAGAAATTCGACGCGTTTTCCCTGAAGAAGCGCAGTTTAATTTACTTCGGCGTAAGGGTGTTTTTTGTTACGAATATCTCGACTGCTTAGACCGCCTCGAAGAACGTGCTTTACCATCGAAACAATCCTTTTACAGCTCGCTGAATTCAGCAGATATTAGTGATGATGACTATTTACATGCACAACATATCTGGGAGCAGTTCCACATTCAAACGGTGGGTGAATACTCCGATTTATATTTAAAGACAGATGTACTTTTGTTAGCTGATGTTTTTGAAAATTTTCGCTGTGTTTGCATGAACACCTACAGCCTTGACCCATGTCAGTATTTTACTGCACCTGGGTTAAGTTGGGACGCGATGTTAAAATACACGCGTGTGAATTTGGAGCTGCTAACGGATATCGATATGGTGCACTTTATAAAAGCATCCATTCGAGGCGGTCTGAGTCAGTGTAGCGGCCGGTATTCGAGTGCTAATAATAAGTACATGCCGAGTTTCGATTCCAGTCAGGAATCTCGGTATATCGTTTACCTCGATGCTAATAATCAGTATGGGTGGGCGATGAGTCAGCATCTACCGGTGAGTGGTTTCCGCTGGCTGACGCAGTGCGAAATTGATGCTTTACAGCTACACACCCTAGGTGATGAAGCTGATAAAGGTTATTTCCTCGAAGTTGACTTACAGTATCCGAAAGAGTTACACACTTCTCATAATGACCTACCGTTCTGCCCTGAAAATATGAAGTCCCCGTACATTGCATCAACGACGAAAATGCTCATTGCTAATTTATGCGATAAATCTAAGTATATCATTCATTACCGAAATTTAAAACAGTGTTTGCAGCATGGTTTGAAGTTATCCAAAATTCATCGCGTACTAGAATTTAATCAGTCACCGTGGCTAAAGCCATATATCGATCTGAACAATAATTTAAGAACGAATGCGGTTAACGAGTTTGAAAAAGATTTCTACAAGCTCATGAATAATAGTGTGTTTGGTAAGACTATGGAGAATGTTGACAAACGCGTTGATGTAAAATTGATTACAAACTGGGATAATATTAAGAAAAGGTATGGTGCTAACTATTTAATAAGTAAACCAAATTTCCACAGCTGCACCATCATACATGAGAATTTAGTTATTATACAGATGAATCGTGTCAAGGTTAAGTATGACAAACCTACCTACGTCGGCTTCACAGTACTTGAATTGGCTAAAACACTCATGTATGAATTCCATTACGATTATATGATGAAGAAGTACGCGCATAATGCGCAATTGCTCTACACAGATACCGATTCGTTTATTTATCAAATCAAAACTGATGACTATTACAATGATATAAAGCCTGACTTGGGTAGGTTTGATACGAGTAACTATCCTGCAGATAATCAATATCATCTACCGCTAGTGAACAAAAAGGTTCTAGGTAAAATGAAAGATGAATGTGCTGGGAATATTATCGATTCATTTGTAGGTACTAAATCCAAGTCATATTGCATAAAACTCTTAAATGAATTACAAATAAAGAGATTGAAGGGGGTTAAAAAGAATGTCGTTCAGAATCAGCTAAGTTTTGAAAACTATAACAATTGCATTAAAAGTAATCCACCTGTTTTGCATAAGCAAATGTCTGTCATTAGAAGCAAGAAGCACCAGTTGTACACTCATTTAATTAGTAAGGTAGCCCTTAATAGCGATGATTGTAAACGGTTTGTCATTCCAAATTCTACCAACACGCTAGCCTGGGGGCATAGTAGTATTGATAAGTACTACTTTACATAAACATTATGCTAGAGGTGTGTGTACTTACGTTACGCTGTCTTACATCACAATTCGGGAGAGGAACGCTGGTACGGCAAGTCTAAACTTGTACATTCAAGAATTGCATCGAGAAGTACGCTAGGGTGAAATGATTCGAGATAAAACTTGTACATACAAGATGTAAATAAATAATGTAGAATTGGCATATTCTTTTATTTTAGGTTAGGTATCACCTTCCTCCCGCTCCTTATTTGCAGGATAGAGTTTTTGTTTATTACTCATAGAAGAAAGAAGGTGATGAGCAGTTTCGTGAGTATAGTTCGGTAAGTATCTCGAGAGCAGAATTTTTTTTTTGTCAAAAAAGCACATAGCTTTGTAAAGCACGTAGAATTTGCCACCACCGGGGGGCAGCACTGTTCTCTCTGGATTAAAAGCTTTGTTTCCAAACAAGAGCACGTGGAATTTGCCGTCACCGGGGCAGCACGGTGATTAAAGATGGTGGATGACAGCTCTGTCAGAAAAGCACATAGGTTTGTAAAGCATTTAGAATTTGTCGCCACCGGGGCAGCACGGTGATTAAAGATGGCGGATGACAGCTGTCAAAAAAAGCACATGGCTTTGTTTCTACGTGGAATTTGCTGTCACCGGGGCAGCACGGTGATTAAAGATGGCGGATGACACCTGCACATGGCTTTGTTTCCACGTGGAATATGCCGTCACCACATAGAGGGCAGCACTGTTCTCTCTGGATTAAAGATGGTGGATGACAGCTGTCAAAAAAGCACGTGAGTATGTTTTCAAACAAGAGCACGTGGAATTTTTCAATTTGCCGCCACCACATAGAGGGCAGCACTGTTCTCTCTGGATTAAAGATGGCGGATGACAGCTGTCAAAAAAGCACGTGAGTATGTTTTCAAACAAGAGCACGTGGAATTTACCGTCGCCACATAGAGGGCAGCACTGTTCTCTCTGGATTAAAGATGGCGGATGACAGCTGTCAAAAAAGCACGTGAGTATGTTTTCAAACAAGAGCACGTGGAATTTTTCAATTTGCCGCCACCGGGGCAGCACTGTTCTCTCTGGATTAAAGATGGCTGCATGTCGAAAAGCATTTTTCAAATTATCCGCCACCACATTTCAAAGGTATGTAGCTAAAGAGGGCAGCACTGTGCTCAAAGATGGCAGATGACAGCTATCAAAAAAGCACGTGGCTGTCAAAAAGCACGTGGCTTTGTTTACCTCGCGCGAGTTAGGTTAAGTTGGTACCACTAAGGTTTAGGTCCGTCAAGATGGCAGTACTGAGGTTTGCGATGCGTTGTTGTCTGTCAAAAAGCACGTGGCTTTGTTTACAAATCTGTCAAAAAGCACGTGGTTGTCAAAAAGCACGTGGCTTTGTTTACCTCATGCTAGTGAGGTTAAGTTGGCACTACTGAGGTTTAGGTCCGTCAAGATGGCAGTACTGAGGTTAGCAATGCGTTGTTGTCTGTCAAAAAGCACGTGGCTGTCAAAAAACACGTGGCTTTGTTTACCTCACGCTAGTTAGGTTAAGTTGGCACTAGTGAGGTTTAGGCCCGTCAAGATGGCAGCAGTGAGGTTAGCGTTGCGTTGTTGTCGATGACAGCTGTCAAAAAGCACGTGGCTTTGTTTACAAATTCAAATCTCGCGCCAAAATTCAAATTTCCCGCCAAAATTCAAATTTCCCGCGGGAGGAGGAGGCCTCTCCCGAGAGCCGTAGGAGGAGGAGGCGGCCGAATCCCTGTATTATACTACTTAGCTGGTTGCATATATTCGGGAAAAAATAGGGGCAGCTGTACCACCCGGTATATTGACGAATGACTTCCAGAAATTCAATTATATGAACTGAGGTACAATTAGATTATTGAAATCTCGCGTAGCTTTAGGTTATTGAATGAAGATTAACATTCCTGAATACTTTGATTTCACTTGATTACACGATATCAATTTCATATTTCTAAATATTCTACATGTTCTGCTCGTTATTACACAAGAAGATATGTACAGAAATTCAACATCCTGAAAGAGAATAACTTATTATCAAATAATGAACCAGCCACCACCAGGATCTGGTGTTGTGTTGTAATCTATCCTGGGCTGTATCATTACGCCTCACATGTTTATTCCATTTTTATGTCACACTCACAAATTAAGAATACGTTCACATCCATCGCGCACTGAAAAATAATATCATACATTGTTATGTAGGCCAAGCACATGTAAATTAGATATTAGTTAAAAAGAACACACGCGGTCAAGAAATTGTTTCGAATGCAATATTCAAAGAACTACAGTTCATTCTTTCCTTAACATGAGAATTCTAGTAATCCGACCGTACGACAGTTCGCGACCCGTTCTGACGTCTACACGGCGCCGATATGCGTATATATAACGCGGCGGTGATGAATGCAAATATATCAATGCTCGGCGTTCCCAAAGTGGTCTCAATCACATTCAAAGCAAGAGTGAGGAGTAACAACAATGGCAGTACAATCTTGCCGCGTTCGTACAACTTCAGTCATGCCATATCTTGAATTCTGAGTTTCTATATGTAGCTTCTTAAATATAAATGTGGCAATAATACGGTATATTAAATTATGATGTGAATTATGATGTATTATTCCAGACCTCATAAATTCTGTTATCACACATCTCATTTTAAATAAAACTGACATGTTGACATGTTGTCATTACGTCGCATTCAAAGATATTATTGCTTTGAATTATGTTCTCCATGAAGCAAAGATCGTTTATTCCAAACTCATATGAGGATGTCACAATGTATTACTGAATATATTTTCCACTTACGGTCAAGTTACAATGAAACTGTTAAAACGTAAAGTAGTCAATATTTAATATTAAAAAGTGTTCGTAATTTCGTCCCCCACCAAATTTATGAAAAGTATGTTACAATTTATTTTAATATTTTTTCCTTTCTAACCTTACGAAACACTTTTCCAATAATGAATTACTTGAAGGCCATTTATGAAAAATGTTTTCTTGTTGCCCTTTTTAATATAGCCTTTCAGCGTTGCTCATGGGGTGTTAAACGCTTTACGTGCAGGTTTTTAACCCGTTATATTGTCCCCTACCGCCTTAATAGCCTTTTCCATAGCCTCCTTATCACACTGCTTGCGTTTTCCCATCTGAAAATAATAAACTTCATAAATAATAAAATTGAGGGGGACGAAATTCCGAACATTCCCTAATTTATTATAATGGGCGCTTCAGTAACTCACGCCAATCACCTCAACGTAACGATTTGTCACACTTTATGTTGATACCTGAAGACCTATGCGAGAAACATGCGGGGTTTATTTTTATCTCTTAATTCCATACTAATGCAATGCTCCATGCACATATCAGTGCTCACTCTAGGAATAACTGGGGGCCGATGACCTTCGATGTTAGGCCCCTTAAAACAACAAGCATCAAGCAGGAATAACCAGGGGTCGATGACCTTCGATGTTAGGCCCCTTTAAACAACAAGCATGATAGGAATAACCGGTTCTTAATTTGAATGCTGCACTAACTCAGTTCAGCATTAAAAATGAATCCCCCTTGTACACGGAAACTAAAAAATGGCGTATGGCTTTTTGTGCCGGGAGTATTCGAGGGCATGTTCTGCTCGCCAGGTGCAGGTCTTTTGATTTGACTCCCGTAGGCGACCTGCGCGTCATGACGAGGATGAAATGATGATGAAGGCGGCACATACACCCAGCCCCCAGGCCAGCAAAATTAAACTCTGATGGTTAAAATTCCCCGCTCTGCCGGGAATCGAACCGGGGACCCCTGTGACCGAAGGCCAGCACGCTAACCATGGAGCCACACGGAAACTAAACGTGGTGCACACAACCAACTCTCACAATAAGACAACGGGGTGAGGCTACGCGTGTGCGCACGGCTAAATATTAGGTGCCAAGCGTGCAAACCTTCTAAAAATCCCTAGAGAGGAGAAGAAATTAAGTGCGGGGACTGAATTTGGCCCCCCTACCTTACCATGCGCTCATAGCCATAGCGCTGCTGAAGTGGCTGTATGTTGGACTGGAAGTCTTTGACTTCTCTTGTATTCATCGGCCTAGTATGATGATTTGCAGTTACCGGTTTACTCGCATTTATCCCACACCATTTTCCCGAAAATGTTGTTTAAAAATAAGGTTGCGAATTGTATGCGGGGAATTAAGAAATTGAAATTTATTAACACTAACGCACTTTTTAAAAGTAATGAAGCATCACGCTTTTAAGAAAAATGTTAAACTCCGTCACATTAAATGCTCTGCCCGAGGAGTGATTACCGTGTTTCTCCGCGAATTCAATCACTTGAAGTTTAAAACTTGTCGTGAAACTTGAAATCATCTCCATAACTTACCAACAAGCTACGGCACGTCGCAAAGCAAATTATTAGGAAGAAACTGAAATTGCAGTCATTTAAGCAGTGTGACTTTCCATTTAGTTCACTGGACCAGAGAATATCCAATGATTATGTAATTTTATAAATACCTGCCTTTCACGCACACATGGGGGAGTACTAGACGTTGAACTATGAATGGGCGTATGTGCTATAGGATATATTTTTGTCAAACTTTATGTTGATACCTGAAGACCTATCTATGCGAGAAACGTGCTGAGTTTACTTTTCTCTCTTAATTCCATACCATAACTTAGATTGTGTGATACACACTGGCGACACACACGCGAGTAAATAACTTACTTTAGGATACTAGAGTATTTCCGACTGGTATGTAGACATGGGTGAATGGTATTTCTTCGTTCGTAATCTGTTTATCCTCCAGGGTCGATTTTTCCCTCGGACTCATGGAGGGATTCCACCTCTACCGCCTCAAGGGCAGTTTTCCTGGAGCTTCAGACTCTGGCTCGGGGGATACAACTGGAGAGGATGACCAGTACCTCGCCCAGGAGGCCTCACCTGCTATGCTGAAGAGGGGCCTTGTAGGGGGATGGGAAGTTTGGAAGGGATAAACAAGGAAGAGGGAAGGAAGCGGCCGTGGCCTTAAGTTAGGTACCATCCCGGCATTTGCCTCGAGGAGATGTCGGAAACCCACGGAAAACGACTTCCAGGATGGCTGAGGAGGGAATCGAACCCCCTCTACTCAGTTAACCTCCCGAGGCTGAATGGACGCCGTTCCAGCCCTCGTACCACTTTTCAAATTTCGTGGCAGAGTCGGGAATCGAACCCGGGCCTCTGGGGATGGTAGCTAATCACACTAACCACTACACCACAGAGGCGGATATGGTATTTCTTGCTAGTATTTAAAGTCGCTCTATCACGTCGAAGTTTTTCGGCGCCGCATGGATGAGAAGGTAGCAGGCGTGACCTGAACTGAGGTACAACCCCAGCATTTGCCTGGTATGCAAAGAGGAAACCACGGAAAATCAGTTCCAGAGTTATCGACCGTGGGATTCCAACTCATCATCTCCCGAATGCAAGCTCTCAGCTACGTGGCCAACTCGCTCGAAGTATGTATCTAGGTAGGTAGTTATGAGTGTATTTAACTCGTTGAGATGGAGTTGAACATAATTTTTTCTCTTCCCTAGTACAAGTGGATATTTTATGTCTTTATTGGCTAACTTCAGCGGCTGTTAAGTCAACTGTGCGAGATATCGAATTATTTCTTTCAAATTATTTATCAACCTAACCATCCCAATAACGCTCATATACCTGGTTCACGTCCCTTCCAACACTGGGTGGTACACACCGTCACAAACTTGTTAACATACTGTACACGAAATGAAGTCTGACATAGTGACTGAATCACCAGCGTTATAGCCTTCGGAGAGTGGACATCCAGATGCGATTCCCGGCCAAGTCATGGAATGTTTAACCATGTATGATTAATTCCTGTGGTTCGGTGGCTGTATGTTTGTTCTGTCCCTAGCATTCCTGCAACCCACACGCCACACACAAACACTTCCGTCCACTACAACGGCACAGTAAACGAAGATGTCACTCTCCCTCATTGTTGCCTCACAAGGACGACACTAGACAATAACAACCATATTAAATTAATTATTGCGTATTAGTAATGTCCTATCCGGCTCCATGAATAAATGGCTAGCGTGCTGGCCTTTGGTTCTAGAATTCCCGGGCTTCGATTGCCAGCCGGATCCGGGACTTCAACGTCTGGCTCGGGGACTGAAATATTTGACGACTTCACATTAGAATTTATTCCATCCTCACAGACAGACAGACAGACAGACAGACAGACAGACAGACAGACAGACAGACAGACAGACTATATGCGACAATTCGAAAGAAATGTACCAGGTCTCTCCGGAGGCCGTACACCATTATTATTTTTAGTAAGTCCGGCTCCATGGCTAAATGGTTAGCGTGCAGGCCTTTGGTCGCAGGGGTCCCGGGTTCGATTCCCGGCAGGGTCGGAAATTTGAAGCATCATTGGTTAATTTCGCTGGCCCGTGGACTGGGTATATCTGTCGTCTTCATCATCATTTCATCCTCATTACGACGCGCAGGTCGCCTGCGGGTGTCAAATTAAAAGACCTGCACCTGACCAGCCTAACTTGTTCTCGGACACTCCCGGCATTAAAAGCCATAAGCCATTCCGTTTTTAGTAACATCCTTATTGCAAATAGCAATGTTCTCCCTAAGACCTTTATAATGGGCGCACCGCCCTACCATTTTTACAGACCGCCCGGCTAACATAACCTATAGAATGCTAGTTACATAATATTAATATATATTTAAGTCACTGGGTGCTCCTAAATAAAGTGAAATTACTGTAAAACTGTTTAATAAACGATAAATATTCATTCTTGTCAGCATAATTGCATCAAATACATCATTTAAATGTTTAGCTTGACGATCACGCAGTGTCGTGCACGAGTGGTGCGGTATCTGTATTAGCGTGGAGTCGCATGTGAACACTTGATTCCGCAAGTTGTTAGAAACCCATAGCAGTCCACAGCAACCAAGTTGTAAGCTCCGATGCTATATAATTATGAACGAGCAGTAGAACACTAGAAGTCCAAAATACTCTGTTATGTCTCGCTTGTAATAATAACACCAAAATACTTCAATTTTGCAGTTAATGTTAAAGTGTTAAAGTGAGGGGAATTGATTGAACTTTTATCATGTTAATTTCTTACATAGTATTCCTCACCCATCTACTCATTCCTGCCACCCAGTTGACTGCCATTTCTGGGGAGAACACTAAAATAGCATAGATTGATTTTGCTGAAACATATTTTTAGAATGCACTGTCTCTTCTTTTATGGGCTAGAACGAATTTCTTACTGTCGTTGCTTTGTCTCAGTCTCATCTTTGCCTTTGACAGTATGGAAGTGACTGAGTTATGCTCGATACTACAGTAGAAACATAATGATTTATGCAGACAGTCCTTGTAATGAATTGTATGAAATTACCACTTATAGGGTCAGTTGATACGTGTCATTTCAGTGAACTCGGCAGTCTGATATGTGCCGGGTTGAGTGGCTCAGACGGTTGAGCAGCCGGCCTTCTGACCCCAACTTAGTAAGTTCGATCCTGACTCAGTCCGGTGGTATTTTAAGATGTTCAAATACGTCAGCTTCGTGTCGGTAGATTTATTGGCACGTAAAAGAAATCCTGTGGAACTAAATTCCGGCACCTCAGCCTCTCCGGAAACCATAAAAGTAGTTAGTGGGTCGTAAAGCCAATAACATTATTAATTTATTAGTTTCATATGTAATAGCACATTCTGGCTCAGCGAGGAAAGGAATAGGAAATTAATATTCTCCTCACTTTTCTGGTAAACCTTTTCAGTGGCGTCTAGGCTATTTATTACAGCTGATGATGGAGTTGTTGGCGATCCAACCTGACTGTGGGCTGAACACTTAACATATTTACTGCAGAGCCACTACCCTGTATTTATTTATTTATTTATTTATTTACCCTCCAGGGTTGGTCTTTCCCTCGGACTCAGCGAGGGATCCACCTCTACCGCCTCAAGGACCGTGTCCTGGAGCGTGAGACATTGGGTCGGGGTATACAACTGGGGAGGATGACCAGTACCTCGTCCAGGCGGCCTCACCTGCTATGCTGAACAGGGGCCTTGGTGGGGGATGGGAAGATTGGAAGGGATAGACAAGGAAGAGGGAAGGAAGGGGTCGTGGCCTTAAGTTAGGTACCATCACGGCATTTGCCTGGAGGAGAAGTGGGAAACCACGGAAAACCACTTCCAGGATGGCTGAGGTGGGAATCGAACCCCTCTACTCAGTTGACCTCCCGAGGCTGAGTGAACCCCGGTTCCAGCCCTCGTACCACTTTTCAAATTTCGTGGCAGAGCCGGGAATCGAACCAGGGCCTCCGGGGGTGGCAGCTAATCACACTAACCACTACACCACAGAGGCGGACCACCTGTTTATTTACTTGAGGTAAATATCCAGAACCGAGGGCGACGTTGCGCGATTTCAGCCACGTAGCTGTCAACTTGCATTCGACAGCCCTGATGATGGTTTTCCGTGGTTTCCCATTTTCACTCCAGGCAACCAGGCTGCACCTTAATTGAAGCAGCGGTTGCTTCCTTTTCAGGTCTATCACTTTCCTACCCCATCTTCGGTAAGACATTAAACCCATAGAACTTGTCCAAGTATAAAGCATAGTGCATTGCACAAGTTTCCCAGAAAATGAGATCAATTCATATGGAAAGAGATTTCACACTAACAGTATGTACGCGGGTGAAAAGAAAATGGACGGATTGTAGATTAGTGCTAGTATATTACTTTTCCGCTGTGGCTGCTCAGTGGAATCTGCACCTCACAAGATGTAATCCATCAAAGTTAAACCACAAGAGGGCTGCATCAAAGAGCAGAGTCTCCAAGACAAATATATCTCACGATTGATAGCGACATGATGATTAATATCTGTTGTTACAAAACTTTGTTAGTTATCTTCTTAACTCATGCAGAAACTCACCACAGTCTGTAATTACTCTTATCTATAGGTATTACTGTCTCTACTTCTTGAATATTAACCTGACGCTTCCGGCTCCATGGATAAGTGGTTCGCGTGCTGCCCTTTGGTCCAGGGACTCCCAGGTTCGATTCCCACTCAGGTCGAGGATTTTATACTTCATTGGTTAATTCCGATGGCTCGGGGTCTGTGGGTGTGTGCGGTCTTCATTCTTACAATAAAACATCTTTGTTATCCTTCTCTTCAATTAAAAAAAGTGTTAATCTGTGTTAGATGGGACAATGTCTACCTAGACATGTATCGGCTTATCTAAAAGCCATCTTCAGTAAAGAGCTAAAAATGTTATATATATATATATATAAACAAATAAATCACTGAGAAAATTGTGTAGAAAAAAATAACAATAATAATGATTGACACTTAAAAGACATGTGTTGATGTTGAGATGAAAAGTCTTCTCGTCTAAACTCCTCTGGTTAAAGTAAAATCTCTTAGTCCTTCATAAAATGGAAAATCTATCTCCTTGAGCAAAACAAATGTGAAACCCTCAGATATCGCACGACCAATTGATTCCAGCCGCCCCATTAACAGAATATCGGCACCTTGGAAGATAGATTTTCCATTTTAAAAAAGGGCTAAAATAGTTTTTACTTTAACCAGAGGAGTTTAGACGAGAAGACTTTTCACCTCAACATCAACACAAGTCTTTAAAGTGTCAATTACACTGACTGACAGAGCAAATGCAACACCAAGAAGGAGTGGTCAGAACTTTTTGCCAATTGCAGGGTAGACTGACGTCACTGAGGTTTGCTCATGATGTGAAATGCGCCGCTGTGCTGCGCACGTAGCGAAAAATAAATGGGACACGGCGTTGGCGAATGGCCCACTTCGTACCGTGATTTCTCAGCCGACAGTCATTGTAGAACGTGTTGTCGTGTGCAACAGGACACGTGTATAGCTAAGAATGCCAGGCCGCCGTCAACGGAGGCATTTCCAGCAGACAGACGACTTTACGAGGGGTATGGTGATCGGGCTGAGAAGGGCAGGTTGGTCGCTTCGTCAAATCGCAGCCGATACCCATAGGGATGTGTCCACGGTGCAGCGCCTGTGGCGAAGATGGTTGGCGCAGGGACATGTGGCACGTGCGAGGGGTCCAGGCGCAGCCCGAGTGACGTCAGCACGCGAGGATCGGCGCATCCGCCGCCAAGCGGTGGCAGCCCCGCACGCCACGTCAACCGCCATTCTTCAGCATGTGCAAGACACCCTGGCTGTTCCAATATCGACCAGAACAATTTCCCGTCGATTGGTTGAAGGAGGCCTGCACTCCCGGCGTCCGCTCAGAAGACTACCATTGACTCCACAGCATAGACATGCACGCCTGGCATGGTGCCGGGCTATAGCGACTTGGATGAGGGAATGGCGGAACGTCGTGTTCTCCGATGAGTCACGCTTCTGTTCTGTCAGTGATAGTCACCGCAGACGAGTGTGGCGTCGGCGTGGAGAAAGGTCAAATCCGGCAGTAACTGTGGAGCGCCCTACCGCTAGACAACGCGGCATCATGGTTTGGGGCGCTATTGCGTATGATTCCACGTCACCTCTAGTGCGTATTCAAGGCACGTTAAATGCCCACCGCTACGTGCAGCATGTGCTGCGGCCGGTGGCACTCCCGTACCTTCAGGGGCTGCCCAATGCTCTGTTTCAGCAGGATAATGCCCGCCCACACACTGCTCGCATCTCCCAACAGGCTCTACGAGGTGTACAGATGCTTCCGTGGCCAGCGTACTCTCCGGATCTCTCACCAATCGAACACGTGTGGGATCTCATTGGACGCCGTTTGCAAACTCTGCCCCAGCCTCGTACGGACGACCAACTGTGGCAAATGGTTGACAGAGAATGGAGAACCATCCCTCAGGACACCATCCGCACTCTTATTGACTCTGTACCTCGATGTGTTTCTGCGTGCATCGCCGCTCGCGGTGGTCCTACATCTACTGAGTCGATGCCGTGCGCATTGTGTAACCTGCCTATCGGTTTGAAATAAACATCAATTATTCGTCCGTGCCGTCTCTGTTTTTTTTCCCAACTTTCATCCCTTTCGAACCACTCCTTCTTGGTGTTGCATTTGCTCTGTCAGTCAGTGTATGATCATTGTTCTTTTATTTCTACATAATTTTCTCAGTTTTCTCAAGTGATTTATTTGTTTAGTGTATATATGTAGCATTTTAAGCTTCTTACTGAAGATGGCTTTTAGATAAGCCGAAACATGTCTAATTAGACATTGTCCCATATAACATAGATGAACACTTTTGTATTGAAAAGTACGAAAACATAAATATTTTTCTATTGTAAAGTGATAGCCGTCGATACGGTATGAAACTTGTAACATGCAAATCGCCTCTATCATTAGAATTCATCGTAGGTACGGCCCCATCCTCATAGACGCGCAGGTCGCCTATACGGCGTCAGTTCGAAACACCTAGACCAGGCCTCTTCTTTGCATCAAACAATTGAAGGGGCTGCCTGGCCGAGACGGTAAAGACGTGCTCGGTTCGCCCGGAAGGACGTGGGTTCGAATCCCCGTCAGGAAGTCGTAAAATTTAAGAAACGGGATTTCCACTTCCGGAGGTGCACCTGGCCCTGAGGTTGACTCAGCCTACACCAAAAATGAGTACCAGGTTAATTCTTGGGGGCAAAGGCGGCCGGGCGTAGAGCTAACACTCTACCCCATCACGTGCCGCGGTTAACAATGGTGCAAGCCTTTACCTTCCACTCCTCCAAGGGCCTTCATGGCCTGTACGGAGGTGTCTTTGTCTTTATCAAACAACTGAAGGAATGATTGAACTGATGAGAAAGAGGAAGTTACTGTTCTATGGAGACTTGTTGAGGATGGACAGTAACAGACTGACGAAGAGAATCTTTGAATTCTTCAGGAAGAGGAAGACAGGCCTGAAATAGTTTCGAGAAGTGAGGTGGGGCTTGACGAAGATGGGGGTTCCGGAAGATTATATCATAGACAGAAATCAATTTAGACAACTCGTCAAATCGTCCCGTGGTTTCCAGGAGACTGGGGAAACGCTAGTGAGGAAAGAGAGGTCCTAAAGAGCAGAAGAAGGAAGTTGGAGAAAGGATTAAAAGATACCGACAAGGAAGAATAAAAATACAGCAAAGATTGTCCAAAGTGGTCCATAGGCGGCCGAAACGAAAATTAAATATATTATTATTATTATTATTATTTACAAGTTGCTTTACGCCGCACCGACACAGATAGGTCTTATAGCGACGACGGGACATAAAAGGGCTAGGAGTGTGAAGGAAGAGGCCGTGGACTTATATAGGTACAGTCCCGGCATTTGCCTGGTGCGGAAATGGGAAACCACAGAAAACCAAGGCTGCCGACAGTAGGGTTCGAATCCACTATCTCCCGAATACTGTATCTGACCGCACTTAAGTGACTACAGCTATCGAGCTCTGTATTTTATTATTATTATTATTATTATTATTATTATTATTATTATTATTATTATTATTATTATTATTATTATTATTATTATTATTATTATTATTATTATTATTATTATTTACACCGGGTTCAGTTTATTTTATATTTAAGTTTAGGATAAGGGGGAGTAGAACCTTAGGTATAATTCCTTCAAGAAATTCAGCGGGAAGGGACCTTAGAAGGGACCTTAAACAAAACACTCGATGTATCTCTTTTACAATTGGTTTTATAGGAAAACTGTTCGTGACAAATTTTGTCATTTACATACTTTCTAGCTTCACCGATAAAATGAAAATTAAGACAAATAACAGTGCCGGTTGTGTGAAAGTTTGTCCTATGAGCTGATAAATAACTCTGTGAAGTATTGCTCCGGAAACCTTCCTGGCAACGTTTTTAAAGGCTTAGTACATCTCTCTCTGTGTCCGGCTCCATGGCTAAATGGTTAGTGTGCTGGCCTTAGTGGTCCCGAGTTCGATTCCCACCAGGGTCGGGAATTTTAACCTTAATTGGTTAATTTCGCTGGCACAGGGGTTGGGTGTATGTGTCGTCTTCATCATTATTTCATCCTCATCACGACGCGCGGGTCGCCTACGGGAGTCAAATCAAAAGACCTGCACCCGGCGAGCCAAGCATGTCCTCGGACACTCCCGGCATTAACAGCCATACGCCATTTCGTTTACATTTGTCTGTACGCACTGTAACTGTTCGCTTTCCTCATCACGACACTTGGGGAGATGAAAGTTATTACCTTGGGACACATGAATAACAAATAAACTATTTGTGGCTTGCCCGCAAATTGCCACGCAAATAGAAACAATTAACATTCCATGGTTTCCCATTTCTCTATGTGATGTTTGGGCGCCAGGGTTACAGTTTTAAACAAAACTGTAAACCAAAATTTATATTTACTAGCATAGAGACTTATACTTAAATCACAGGGGTAGGATTTTAAATAATTAACCATTAAGTATCGCTTAAGATAGAAAATTAACGCAATATAAAATACAAATGAATTTATTATACAAAAAAATGAGATGAATCGGAAAAGTTCCTTAAAGCGTGGAGGGATTTAGAATTTACTTTACTGAATTTACTAATTGCTTGCTTTATCTAATTGAAGCTCACCAATTGCAGCTTTCGTTGAAGTCATCGGGTTTCCGTGGTTACTCGTTCTCTTCTTCTTCTCGATGTAGAATTGGCTCCATGGACATCCTTCCTTCCTTCTCTGATGTGGTACGGGCTATCTGGACTAGCACTCCCTAATTGCCTAGTCTCTAAATTAGACATTGGCCCTATACTTGTAAAAACTGATCAGCGTTGATCGTAAGAGGAGAAAATTCAGAGATATAAATTTTTCCATATTAGTAGAAATCTCAATCCAACTGAGCTATGCTATTTATACGGTACAGACTTGTACCAAATTCCGTAGACTTGAACTAAACATAGTTCTTCGTCCGGAAGATTTACTGAATATAACACAAGCCGTAAGCTTGTTTCGTCTCGCGCAGATCCGATAACATAACCGCAGCTCAGTACTGTATCGAAGCGATAACACATTGTACAAAAATAACTATGTCGCGGAGCGACCACACACTGTTTCACAAAGCAATAACGTCGTTCAAAGTAGATGTTCACAGAAGAAGTTCTAATAGTAGAAGATCACAGCAGAAGTAGTAGTTAGGTGCCGTTCTCGTGGTGAGAATCTCTATATATCCGGGCTCACACCCACTCTTCGTAACAGTTCAATCTCAAAACTCATATACAACGAAGCATCTGATTCGTAGATCGACTTATCAACTCCCCTTCTCTTCTTTCTTGACAAGTCCAGTAGGCGTGGCGATGATGTAGCTGACCAGCTTGCAAGCCTCGCGCGCGGGTCGCTGTTTACTTCTTGGTGCTCAAGAGTTAAACCCATGAGTCATGTAATTTTCCACGTTATAAGAATAACCTTCTCCGTATACACAAATATGAGATGAAATGACAACAACTATGTCTCAACAAATTAACCAAATCCAATACATAGTAAATTCCTATCTTTCATAATATAATAATAAATAATAAATGATGTTATAATATATAAAATATGATTGCAAAAACCTTATTTACAAATGCTTGACGTAGAATACATATGTTATTACGAATAATTGCCAATGGCGGATAAACTTGATATCAAATGATATCGCGTAAAATGATATTATATTAAATTAGTAGGGCTGGAGAAGCCTGGACGGTTACAGCACCTCTTCGAAAGCAGAGCACAGTAGAAAATGGCGACTGCCGGTGGACTCCGTCGAATAGTAAAGCACCTAAGCATGAGATCATCAAGATATTCAAACATAAATTATGCGACTGAGAAGACGACCTAACACTAACCTTATATCATTCAAGAGTAAATATGCCTACATACCACCAGCTGTTGCGTGTAGTTAAATACGTTATAGGCCTATGCTCATTATGATTGTGTGAGAATGTAATAATAATAGTTACTCACCACTGAGTTATTAGTAAATCTGTAGTCTTGTCTTGGAATTGCACGTAAACATATCTGCCGCATAACCTCGTCTTTCGGAATCTTAATGCATGCACTTCGTTATCACTGTCGCAATTCTCCTTACAGTTGAGTACGCAGCACATCAGTACCATTACGTACAACGGTATTAGCAATTGGGACCATTAAACGAATTGAAACTCTTCTAATTTCAGCGTTACATGGCCAAACTCATTGCTGTGTTATTACTGAAAAGGTTCAACCTTGCCTCCCGATGCTGACGTCACAGAATATTCCCAGAACGGTTGTGAGGCCTTATATCTAGGAGGTGTTGCGCCTACTCGGAAAGGATATTCTCGAGCATTGCTCAGTGCTGCCAACATCTGTACTTAGGAACTATGCTTGCTTCGATAGCTGGTAGTGGTGATTAATAGATTCTTCCCGTGGACAAGACCATTGGTCTGGATGGTTAGGATTCTTGTCGTGGACAAGACCATTGGTCTGGACGGTTAGAACCCGCGAAGCGGCCTTAGGCCCCTAGTTTCGTGAGGAAACTCTATTGGTCTTGCGCTTTTATTGTGCTGCGGTTGGTAACGCATTATGATGAAGTTTTTAGTGGGAAGGAGATCACGTGCGACTTTATATTGGCCAATAGGAATACAACAAGCTACTTGAGAAATGAATATGACGTCGGCGTGTAATAAACTTAATTAGGTTATAAAAGTAAATGTACTTCTTGAGGCGGGTGGTCGGTAGATGCAGAATGGGTTTCGTCCCTTCAGGGGCCGTGGTCCAACAGCTCTGTACTCTGACCGCCCAACCGAGCAGAGGAAAGGTGGCCACGGCTCAACCGTGACTCTACGCCTCTGCATTCGGGAGACGGAACAGCGGCACAGGGCTGGACTTCATGCCTGGCCTAACCCGTCGGCTGTCCTGAGAATGGTTTTCCGTGGTTTTCCATTCTCCTGCACTAAGGCAAATGCCGGGGCAGCTCGTAGTGTAGGCTACGGCCGCCCACTCCCTCACCTTCTCCGCACATCTCCTTCACCGTAACAAATAAAATACTGGAGAGTTTATTTGCGAAGTACATCAGAGGGATGTGGTGATAAAAATTGGTTCATGAGGAGCCAGTATGGATTTAGAAAGAAATTGTTTTGTAAGGCACAACTGGTGGGATTTCAGCAGGACATCAGATCAGTTGGATTCAGGAGGCCAGTTAGATTGCATAGCCATAGATCTTTCCAAAGACTTTGATGTACATTCAGTAGACGAATAAATTTGGATGGTGTCTTTAAAAGTAGGAAAGATCACAATATGAAGATAAAGTTGGAATTCAAGAGGACAAATTGGGGCAAATATTCGTTTATAGGAAGGGGTGTTAGTGATTGGAATAACTTACCAAGGGAGATGTTCAATAAATTTCCAATTTCTTTGCAATCATTTAAGAAAAGGCTAGGAAAACAACAGATAGGGAATCTGCCACCTGGTCGACTGCCCTAAATGCAGGTCAGTAGTGACTGATTGTATCACCGTGATCTGTAGGCCAATTTTTTACTACTAACCTGATATTTGGACTTTATACCAGAAGGAAGAGATAAAATCAAGATTAGTTTTACTAATAAAACGGTGTCTGATGTATTGATCTAATTTTATTTAGGATGACCCTATTAATAGGCACGCACACAATTATACTTTAAGATGAATGACAACAGTTTTGTTATAAGTGGCTATTTAAAAACAGCTCTAGTCGTTACAGCAGTTCTCCAGCTGGGCAACCTTTACCTGGAAGAGTTGTTCCTTCCGTAATCTTGATTGACAGCTCTCACCTTTCACTTGGCACGCACTTCCGTCACTTTACATGGTAGCTGCATATTGTGAGGTTCGAACACTCGTCTGTTGACTGTTACAACAGATGAATGCTCTTCTCTTGGCTCAACTCCAGACAAGTCCGATAACTCAACACAATTAACTCACAATCAAAGTGACTGATCCACACACAGAACTACCCAACATAAACCACTTGACAATAATACAGCACAACCGACACTAACAATAACAACACTTATACTTCTACCCGACACACTATTCCAGTATACTCAAAGACAATGAGCAAGTAGCTGTGCGGTTTGGGTCACGTAGCCATCAGCTTGCATTCGGTAAATAGTGGGTGGTAGCCCTGAAGATGGTTTTCCGTGGTTTCTCATTTACACACCAGGCTGTACCTAAAATAACAGCACGGTCCATTCCCTCCCACTCTTAGCTCTTTCCCATCCAATCATCGCCATAAGACCTATCTGTGTCGGTACAACCTAAAGCAGATCGTAAACAGTCAACGACGACAACTCTCTGCAACAGTCCACAACGACTAAATTCTGTCAACACTCTGACATTTTACTGCATCAACCGCTTGGCGATGGCCCTCCTTTTATATCCTACTGATGAAGATCGGGAGCGATCGGAATGAAAATGTTCAAGTTTCGCTTTCCAGAAAATCTACGCAGACACCAGACGAACGCACAATACAAAGATAGGATGGCACATGCCCTCAGGTCGGCTGGGAAGTCCCCAGGCTGACTCACTCATTCCTTCCAGGAAATGCCGACGGGAACTGACAGAGGACTGGCAGCTGCATGAGCACGTAACAGTGGCAACACTGCAAAAATGACGTAACTGCGAAGGGCCACGGATATCCAGGAAGCGAGTACGTCAGGGCGAGCCTCTGACAGCCGCTGTCCACTTACATGCCTCATAATCTGAAGCCGCGTATACACTTGAGCATTCGCCCCGAATGAGCATGCGTTTGCCCAGTTTTGCTCAGATGAGTACAGGGCGAACCGAATGGATCTGCATGCCTCAGCCCGATCCGAATGTTGTCGGTACCTCAAAGTGAGTACGTGCTCTGTTCGTGCTCAGTGTGGACGGTTGATGAGTGGGGTAGCCCGAACAGTATGGGCCGACTGCTTCTGCCTATGCATATGCGATCTCGCTCGTGCAAGTGAAGTGAAGGAAGAGTGTGAAAGATAATTTCAAGTTGAAATGGAATTGTCCCAGGATAATTCTCTTATCCCCCTTTAGTACTAGCACAAGTATCCCGTTCTGTAGAACCCCAAGAACGAGTTCTATTACAATACCTTAAAAACATCTCTCTTCATACAGTTTTCTTTGCCACCATCGCTTTCTCCTTTTTGTTTTCAAGGAATGCAATAAATACATATAACAATAACTGGGGACGATCAATTTTCGATTCACCATTGTAGCCTCAGGTCAGGCAAAATACTATACTACACCTAAACACAGACAGTGTTCTCGGTCCGCACGAGGTCCGAACACAGTGGAAATTTGCTCAACAGATTGGCATGCTTGTGCGCTCCCGCATCGGCAACGCATGCTCATTCGGGGCGAATGCTCAAGTGTATACGCGGCTTGAAGCAACTTGAAGGGTCAACAAAAATGTAATTATGTACACACTGAATGATCGTCCCTTCGGTGATAAGTAGCGGCGATTGGGAATTAAAAGTGCAGGGGCAAAAATATATGCAGACAACAAACAGTACCCGGGTTTGTGGGATATAGCGGTGGCGGTGAGAGGGGGATATATACATTAAAACTTTTAAAAAGACCACAAAATGGTAAGTTTTTAATGTTCTCTCAGCGAATTTCGACATAGAGGTAAAGATTGACAGTTTACCAACTTAAAAGCGGTAATAATAGTTTGTTTAGACTTTGATTCAATACTATACAATAAAACGTTCACCAAAGGAACAATATTACACATGTATTACAATTTAAAAGAAATATGGCGAGATTATACTATTAAAATCATTTGGTACTGAACTATACACGAAAAAAGTGACACTAAAGAAACTGCCAGACTGACGAATGCTCGTGGCTAGGTGCTGAACCATATCTCAATGTCTATGACCTTAGCAACAAAATATAGCCCTGGTACCCTTCCTCATAGCACAGACAAAGTCTCCACTATTTGCTGTGGCGCTATACAAATCGGTTAGCCGGAATGAAGGACATTTTGTGAGTATTTCCGCTAATAATTTTGGTAATGATTAAAGAAAAGAATGATCAGATAAGACAACAGCGCTTGTACGAATAATTCCTATAATTCCCAGTTTCAGCTGGCTAAAATGAAATAAAATTGTAATATTTTCTCCAAAACGTGAGGGGCGACCGCCTCCCCCCCCCCTCGCCCGCCCCTAATCGCCGCTACTGCAACAGCTAGTACATCGATACAATTACATACGAGCCAAGTGCATCTATAAAAGAACGTGTCGGTGCTGTATCGGAGTCCCAGCTCCAGATATTTCGGGAAAGGCGTTGGATGGGTGCTAAAAATAAGTGAATATGTAGAATTTAGGCTCAGAAAGCATGTTGGGGTTTTTCTTTTGGAAATGTTGTCAAATCGCACTATTTCAAATCTTCAGCAATTCCATTATATTCTTGGGTGTCTTCGGCCATACAGTCGTGGCAGAAATAATAGAAACATCCTTTGGAGTTATAAATCAAAGAACAATTTATTTGGATCTGACGAGAAAACGTGCGTGAGAAGGCCTAAACATGCCGAATACTATCCCAAATATACAAAGAAAATAGTTAAATTTGGAGGAGGAAAATCATTATTTGGGGATGGCTTTTCTCGTAAAGGTATAGGCCCTATATGTTATACCAAAGGGATATAAATGTTTTTTGTTTGCTGCTCCATCCGCACTTCAGTGGATTGAGCAAATCGCCTTTAAATTCTAACAGTTTACCAATAGTTCTCTATACTATTTTTGTTTACTACAAAATGCAGTTACTGTTTCAGTGTTCCCTGTCTTTCTGTGCGATTTTAATGCTTTCCTACTTCCGTTCTTCTCTTCCTACATTCTTTATTGTACCACCCACTATTTCTTGGCAACTCTGTCCCCCTGCACTTGCACCTTCTGTCCTACTACCAATATATTATTTCCTATAAACTGTATTGTCGCATCTTTTTGGTTCATAAGTCGTAAGTTCATAATTCAGAAACTTCCCCTTTAAAATAATCCTCAAATTCTCTGCCCAGGTCTTCTCCTCATCTATATTTGGGCAACAATCTATTTTTAATATTTCCTTAATAGCAAGTCACACTATGTTCCTTCATATTTATTGGTGGTAAGTGGTGAGATTCTGTCCATCCTTTAACTAATATCCTTTTGATGAGTGTAATGCCTCCCTTCAACTTAGTGCTATGTCTATAACACTTTCTCCCATTTCTGTTATATATGTCAAGTTACCCTTTTCATCTCCTGGCCACCAACCACTCAAAGTATGCAATTCTACAGTACCACATAGTTCCAGTAATTCTTCGCCATATCTATTTACCCTTCATCTTGACTTGTTCTCTTTTTAACTACTCTTTCCTCCACTTCTTTACAATAGAATGGCTTTCAATATGCAGTCCTCACAATGAAGTCTCCTATCAGCAGAATACATTTCACACACATTCCTTAATATGTTTATTTCTGTTGCCAAATGGAAGAAGTCTATTTTTGCAAATGAGGAGCTCATGAGGACTGTAGACAAAACCAGTACATAAGCTTATTTCTCCCTTCCGAGTCGTCTTTATTTTTATCCAAAAACTTCTTCTATACCTATTCGTAATCCACCATCCACTCTCCTATCTCTTATCTTGCTATATATTTTATAGCCGTCTGCATGGACTTCATATCCTGGTGCAATCCAGCTCCCATCAATGATAATAATGTCAATTTCGGCCACTAAATGTTCCACCTCTTCATTCCCTGTCTTGTTCAAAAATCCCCCTGCATTTACACATCCTAGTCTCCATTCTAGTTAATTTTTACCCTTTTCCAGATTGCCTTCCGGTGAAATAATAATGTCTTTGTCCATATTGTCCTTTTTAGACCAGAAGTCCTTTAAAATTAATTTTTTACCTCTGGCCACTATTTCTCTCCTCCTGTCTTCTGTCCCTCTGCTGGACCCTGGATGTGGTTCGAACCGGCAGTCAGCTGTTCCGACGTCCACGATATCTGTAAGTACAGCTGTCTGTTCACTTCGCCGATATTGCAATGCACTGAACATCTCCGCCATCTGTAGTTCCACAAGTTGCTGCACAAGCACTATTCGTACTCGTAGCAACCTTGAATATTCCGTCGTACGCGTCACACTTTGCAGTTGCTACTGCTTCTTATCCATTTCCTTTAGCTCCACTGGTATCCAAGCTCGCCAGTTACCATCACCAACTATCAAGGGCTGTCCTCGTATGTACGCATTGAGTCCTGAATTCCTTGCTCTTCCTGAATGTAAACGCAGAATTCTCTGCTCCATAATGCTATCTTTGTCCATGTCCCTTTTGATCCACATTTCCCCTTTTTAAATTCCTAGTGTTCCTTTAAACGTTACTTGCCATCAAAGTCAGTAATAACTTGACTTTAATTGGCCATTTTCCTTTGGCTTTCCCCACTCTCTGTACGCCATATTTGTGTACTTCACTGCAGTTGACCTTCATACGATTTTTATAACGTCCAACACCTTATTCACTGTACCCTTAAATTTTCATTTTTACTATCAGGTACACCGTGGATAAAAATATGTATATTCCTGACCTCCTGATTGACCATATTTTCTTGCCGCTTTACATGCCTTAACCCTTCACCTAAACCTAGGGTTGCCATAAGGTTCAGGACGAAATTCAGGACACCAACATCGACAATAATTTCCAACCATAGGTGCCGACTCCCCGGGAGCACTTGCCCCCATACAAATAGTGATACGGGGACGCAAGAAGAAGAAGAAGAATATCTTATATCTGATATTTTTATCCTTGCCCCCGTGCTCAAGACCTAAAGTCGGCGCCTATGGTTCCAACGAGTGTATTTGGTTAATTCCATATGAAATGTCCCGTCCGTTACCAAAAGACACACTTGTTATATGATGTTAATATTAAAAATCAAATAGGAAACTAATAAGAAATCATAATTTACGTAAAACACCTACTTTACAGACCACTCCAAAATTATATAAAATTCAATGTTATTTTCATAGATTTTTAAAAAACGTGGAATTACTCATTTCACAATAACACGAATAAATGAAAACTTAAAAAAAGCATTTATTTACCTTTTACGGAAGTGCCCTGATGCTGAAACCAATCATAATTTTCTGAATTTGACTCACTTTTTAGCTACTCATCATTTTTTTTTAATGTAATCGTGAAATTCCTCCCAAGATATTTCTTTAAAATTATATTGCAGCAATAATATTGATTTAACAGATTCTACTTTCACCCACTCTGTTCCTGTCATCTGTCCATTGTGAATTCATAAAGGAAAAAATATTTTCACACATGAATTATGGCCAGGTAAACAGAAATAGAACTGAGCCAATTTAAGCAATTCAGAACATTGCTCACTGGATTTACATTGCTTTTAAAAACTGAACGCATTTATCACTATACAAAATAATTGTCATCATTATTCAACACGCTGCTCCCGGGTGGAAGTAGATAGCGTTAGCGTAGGTCAAGCCTGTTACCATGACGTCAGACTCTGCTTCAAAATGACCAACCAAAAAAATCCATTCCCTTTCAAAAACATTTGAACAAAATTTTAAATAATTTGCTCTGATTTTTAAAATTCAGGACATTTAGAGATCTGTAAAAATTCAGACAGGACGTCGGGACACATGCTCATATTCAGGACAATCCCGCTTTTTCAGGACGTATGGCAACCCTACCTAAACCCCTTTTATTTGCCCTTCAGTATTTATAATTCACCAGTATTCTGCACAACCTTCTCTACTGCTGTTCACAGTTACTCTTTTGCACACTCTTTTATCACCTTCATTTCGTTACATTGTTCCCGGATAAGGTTTCTAAGTTGTTCCGCCTGACAAGCCTCTCTGACTATTTTTTCGACCTTCTCCATCTCCTCCCAACCAATTGATCCCACTGGTTCTGGAGCAGGATTCATCTCGACGCCTGCTAATACAAGTAATATTGCCACCACTGCTGCCACCATCAGAGATACCTGCAAGCCGTATTGTTGTCAGTTACTCTTCGCACAAGCCGCACGCTCACACTTCACAAGTCCATGCCATCGACCTATGGTTGCCCGATACTGTTGAACAGCAATTCCCATATTCCTATCACAGCATTCACACTCAATACAACATCTTGCTTCGCTAGCTCGATTACAACTCGTAAACATGATTAGATGCATTGTTGTTTTGTTATCCTCGATGATAAATGTGTGTAAAAAGACTGGTAGACAGGTAAAACAGGCTGTCGCGCTGTGTGTCTCAGATGGTAGAGCCCAAGCAAGCTCAAATACGCCCGCCTCGTTTTGGGAGATTTACTGGCACGTAAAAGAACTCCTGCAACACAAGATTCCAATACCTTGGCTTCTCTGAAAGCCGTAAAAATAGTAAGTGGAACATAAAGCCAGTAATAATATTATGAGAAGACATAGGTTTGGTTCCATTACGAGAGTTCGAGAAATTGAGAAACGGAACCTCAGTTCTTAAAGAAGTAATTGAGGCTGTGATTCATCCAGTCTGTACCACTGTACTACTGTTTATGAATATGTTTTATTCAATACCGTGAAAAATCTTACATTTTTCGACACTCAAACATGTACGGAAAATGACACTTTATGCTTCAGTAGCTGCTTTTCATACTTCTTTAGTTAAAAAGTTTCTCTGATTGGTTGAACTCCGGTTCGCTTACCAACAGCTTCTCTGAGTGCTTCAAATTTTCTCTCGAGTATTGATTTTCTGAACTGCATGTATATCGATTGCTCACGTACTATTGTATCAATTTTGTTGGCCGCGGCCACCTCGATCATGTACATTTTGAGTGGTGACATGTCAAAATTATTTATACTAATTTAAATTAAGTAAATTCCTGGTAATATGGAATAAAGTGTTGTACACAAAAGTCACTAAAGTGATTAGTTTACGTTACTCGTTCCGGAATTCCCGAACATAACTTTCCGTGGCTTATGCGTAAATAACAACTTGTTCATTTAGTTCTGCAGCCAGGATGAGCATTGGTTCTAGGTTCCGACCATCTCGTAGGATTGGAAACTGACTGCTGTGCCTAGTTCCCACCGTAGAGGAGTTTTAGTGTATCGGCCTCTAGGTCACAAGATCTCGTAGGATTGGAAACTGACTGCTGTGTCTAGTTCCCACCGTAGAGGAGTTTTAGTGTGTCGGCCTCTAGGTCACAAGATCTCGTAGGATTGGAAACTGACTGCTGTGTCTAGTTCCCACCGTAGAGGAGTTTTAGTGTGTCGGCCTCTAGGTCACAAGATCTCGTAGGATTGGAAACTGACTGCTGTGTCTAGTTCCCACCGTAGAGGAGTTTTAGTGTGTCGGCCTCTAGGTCACAAGATTGTGAGTTCAACTCCAGCAGAGATTTTTTTGTTTTTTCGGCACATTGCCATACGATGTCGGCCTGTAAACGATCTCTGGTGATACTTTCGTGCAGAAACCTTTCTATATCATCAGTGATCGAGACCCCTTCTTCATCTCGTCTAGAAAGTAAATAAAGAACCAGTTGGTCAGTCTTTCTGGACCCATTCGCGCCGTTTGGCAGCGGGAGACATCCTTCTTTTCCGAATCTGGTCCATAAACAATTCCACGAAGGGATATAGCTCGTAGTTGTGTTGTCTTCCGTACTCACGTTTTTTTGACTGAGCCCAGTACTTTACTAAGAATCTTTTGTCTTTGTTTCTTTCTTTCTTTTAAGTCTGCCTTTACTATTCACGCGAGGGATTTCTCTGCGTATAGGGCCTCCGGTCAAATGACAATACAGTACAGTCTGACATTTTCGTTAAGTAATATTAATGTAGACACCTTTTATTACCTGCTATGTAATTTCCATTTTGTTTATCAATGACAGTAGGGTTCCTTCTGAGTAATTTTAGGTTCTATCTTTTCGTCCAAGTTTTCAAACTTTTAGGTTCTTCCTTAAATGTGCGATTTCTGTTCTTTAAAAGGATCAATCTTATTTCGTTTAGCATTCTTAAGGAAACTCTGAACGATCACGTAGAAAGATAGTTCCAAATACAATGGTGAAAGATCGGTATATTATATGTGTAGTATCAGGGAAAATTACTGTCAGATGTTTGCATATATTTCTGTTCTGGAAATTTACAATAAATAAAATTCTAACGTCCATCCTTCAGTAAGGAAAATTTTCAAGCAAATTTCGTGGTTGGGAAACACAAAACTTAATTTCTGCAGATCTATTCCTAACTCGGCACTTAAGTTACCTTCACAAACGAAAAGATTCAGAAAAATCAAAAACAAACTTTTATGTATTTAAGAGGTTCTTACCTACTTGTCTCTATACGTCATCTACAGTAACGTCTTCTGTTTCAGGCTGTCTCGGACGCAATGTTGGTTGAACTTAAGCAGTGCTTCATGGAGGCCTACGACGACAACCAGGACGGCAAAATCGACATCAGAGAGGTTAGTACAAATTATTGTTGTTATTCAATCACTTCCTAATAACTTCAATGCTGCAACGTGTCCCTCGATATTGCTGTTACAAATATGTTACTCAGATTTACTATTTATAAGCAAGAAGAGATACTGATTTTAAAAGTCTGATTTTCTTTTCCTTTTTTTCATCACGAACTCGTGTTTTAAGCAATAATAGGAACAAATGCTAAACCATAGAATACAGTAAAAATGCGATACATGGCAAACTTCTTCGACCGTTTTTCCCACACCTGTGCGGTCGCGGGTGCGAACTGTGTCGCCCTCTAACAATATTCAGCTTCGTAGATGATACGGTTATTGAAGGGAAAAATCGAGACTCTACAGTACAACTGACTAAAATAGCCTTACGAAGGTTTCGTGAACTTGGTCTAACAGTAAACCCTGAAAAATCTAACGATATTATTATCAATAAACGAAGGTCATTACAGTCGAGGAAAGTACGGAGATTAAGTGTATTTCAAATACTTAGGGGTAAATTATACAGATACTATGGTTTTGATTCCAAGAAGACAATAGCACTCCTTCAGCAGAAACCCACCTCGTTATCATCCTGCCCCCGGCTTCATTCGGATAAGAAATTTTCAGTTTTAAATTGTTCAGTTTTCCCTACGTTGACTTAACAGTTCCTGTGTATTCCTGCAGGAAAAATACCACGGCGGTTCTTGGAAGATGCCGATAAACTTGTTAAGAGTGCACTAAAGGAGATCTTATCCCTTCGTACTGACACTCCGGATTCGATGATTTACTCAGATAAATGGTACGAAATGATGGCTGTTCTTTAGGGCAATCTGAGAAGCCATGCTTCAGCATATAAACAGCTGCAACATTCTGAAATGGGAGGGGAACCAACATATTAAAACTGAAGATATGATAAACAGGCACAGTGAGTATGACACCAAAAAACTCAGAAATAAATTATGAGAATCTGAATTTGAGAAATGGTGCCAGCTGAGAAGCAAAGGTCAGGGAGTGTGTCTGTACAAGGAGTTCCCTCCAGCAAACCGATGGGTTAGAAAATACGATTGCCTTTCTAACGCGGAGTGGAGAGATGCGCTGAAAATGGAATGTAACGTTGCACTTATAAGAGCTGTACCGGGAAGGTCCCTTGATGGTAACCGCTGCGGAAGATGCAGTGAGACTGCGCCTTCGATGACGCTCCTTCGAAACACTAGACATCACAACAACAGGTCGTCCATAGCACAGACGCTCCGTGAGAAAGGATTTCAAGTGCATGAGGAAGTCCATGGCAACGGAGTAAATGGCAGCACGAAAAGGATAGATATGATCACCATTAAAGGGGAAAAAGGGATATATTTTAGATATCACGGTAAGATTTGAAACGCACTCCGACCAACTAGACGAAGTAGACAGAGAAAAAAGTCTATCTGCCTGCCTACTGTGCCGTATTACATGAATAAATACGAGCTGGACGACGTAGAAGTGGGGATCAGGGACAGTCCCTAAGAAGACGATAGGGGTGATGGAAACCTTCAACATCAGATCCAAGGAGTTCATCGACTGGGGGCTGATGGCATTCAGGGGTTCTCTTTTGATACTCAGACACCACTTGTATTCGCCAGACTGAGGTATAATTTACTTTTTTTTTATTAAATTGTTTTAGCGTATTCTTTCTTTGTCTTATTACCTGATTCAGCATTTCACACTCTTTCTGGACTCCCCATAGTTCAGCTCCATACAACATTCGATTTTTCACTACATCGTGAAGGACATTTTTCTGAATCTTATAATCTATATTTGGGAATTTACATTCAAGAATTCGAATTACTGACAATGATCCAAGAACTTTCCATTTTGCTTGTTTTATCTGATGGACCCATTCCCCGTTATTTGCTATATACGAGTATATTCCCAAGTACTCTAATGTATTCATGACCTCCACTTGACATCCACATTTCGTCCATTGTTCATTCTTCGCTCGTTTACAACCCTTTTTACAAATCAGAAGTTTCCTCTTGGAGATGTTAATTTTTAATGACCATTTTTTTTTTGCAACCTCCGCCACAGCATTGTTACTCTTTTGCATGCCTCCGGCCGTTAACGTCATCAGCAGGACATCGCATAAGTTAGGCCTGGTATTTCATGATTTACTAAAACTGGACTCGACAACTTATCTCCTCCATGTTCACTTAATATATCATTGATAAAAAAACAAAATAGGAGATAGTATTCTTTGTCCTAAGCAGCCTCCACGTGGAGACAGATTTTGAACAAACAATTTAAATAATATTTAAATTTAATAATTATAACACACAGAATTAACATCGTAGGCTTCCAAAAGTGTATATCTCAACATGCATTATTTTGAAACTGATCATGATGGTACAGTAAATACAAGGAACGATACAGTTTGGGAGTAAGTAAGGATTCCACAGTAAAAGAAAATAATCTCTGTCTCTAATGGCGTAATACAAATGTTGTTCTTTAACTTTATTTACCGTTGCTGTTTCAAACAAAATCCCATATTGTAACACTGTGGGAACCAGTAACTGTGGAAGATATCTAGAACTACTTATTATTATTATTATTATTATTATTATTATTATTATTATTATTAATCTTCTTCTTCTTTTTCTTCTTCTTGGCATTTGTCCCGCTCAGTTGCAAGGCCTGCTCGACGGCATTACAAGCGCGGCCTAGTGATCTCTGGAGGTAACATCTGTCGGCCTCATATGGTCGTTGAGTATTTAATGTCGTCTCATCTTTACAAGTCCTCTCAATCTACTACCTGCTACTAACACATTCATCACCGATTTTGTTCACAGAATTGTCATTGCTATGCAGAACATGACCAAACTACGCTACCTCAGCCTTGACTCTCTTCTCATCAATTCGAACGACACCAAATATTTTGGAAACTTCTTCGTTCTTTACTTCATTTATTCATGTTGTTCCAAGAGTAGCCAACAGTACAGTACTCCTTAGATTTGAGATTTGGCACGTTGTACCGCAATGACCTGGTGCCATTTCACTCAGGCAGCATTCGCTCAAGCTTTAACTTCCACACTCGTATCACAGCCAGCATTGACACGTAACCTCAGGTATCTATAACTGGTCACTTTGTTCAGTTCGATCCTTTAGATCATGAGCAAACCAATGGTTTGGTCCCTACACTCTAAATATTCCACTTAACTGATATTGAGTCTCATTCCATACCTTTCGAGTTGTACCTTCCATTGTTCGACTAGGGGCTCTAGGTTGTTCCTAGTGGTGCTCGCTATCATGACATCTTCAGCTAACAATGTACGGTCTCCATACATAGAGCAAAGGGTAATGGTGAGAGGGTGCTTTTTATGTCTATCACCCTTTCCTTTATACACAGGGGCTGTTATAGCAACTCCCCATTCATTTGGTACAGCTCCTTCATACAAACAATAATCAAATAAGTACATCAGATATGGTACAACATCCCAACCCATTGTCTTTAGTATATCCCCCGAAACCTTATCAATTCCAGCTGCTTTTCTAGTTTTCAACTTTTGTATCTTACTGTAAATGCCATTGCTGTCATAGGTAAATTTTAATACTTCTTTAGTATTAGTCACCTCCTCTATCTGGGCATTATCCTTGTAACTAACAATCTTTAAATACTGCTGACCGAATACTTCTGCCTTTTGAAGATTCTCGGATGCACACTCCCCTTGTTCACTAATGATTCCTGGAATATTCTTCTTAAAACCTATTTCTGCCTTAAAATACAGTACCCATACATACTCTTCCATTTTTCACTAAAATTTGTATGGCCGACAATTATGCTTGCCACTATGTTATCCTAAGCTGACTTCTTTGCTAGATTCAATTTCCTAGTAAGTTCCTTCAATTTCTCCTTACTTCCACAGCCATTACTAACTCTATTCTTTCCAACCTGCTCTTCCTTCTTAGCCTCTTTACTTCTCTATTATAATATAGTGGATCTTTATCATTCCTTACCACCTTTAAAGGTACAAATCTATTTTCACATTCCTCAACAACTGCTTTGAACCCATCCCAGAGTCTGTTTACATTTTTATTTATCGTTTTCCACCGATCGTAGTTATTTTTAAAAACTCCCTCATGCCTGTTTTATCAGCCACATGGTACTGCATAATAGTTCTAATTTTAATATCTTCCTTTCTTTCACATTTATTTTTAACTACCACAAAACAGCTTCGTGATCACTAATACCATCTATTACTTCGGTTTCTCTATAGAGCTCATCTTGTTTTACCAGCCCCACATTCCCTCTAGTTGGTTCCATCACTTTCTGAATCAGATGCCCTTCCCATATTAACTTATTTGCCATTTGCTGGTCTTGCTTCCTGTCGTTCGCATTACATTTCCCTGATAAACCCCAACATGGAATGGAAATGGCTCTGAGCATCCACTAGCGAAGAGTACAGAACTTGTAACATTACTGTACAGAAGATTGGTTCAGACAACATAGGCTTCGCTCATACGGTTTCTCCAGATCTAAGAATGCCATATGGATGGTCTTTTCTTCCTCATGATATTCCTCCGTCATCTGGCGACCAATGTATGGCACTTGTCTCTCCGGTTTTGACTAGTCCACATTGGTTTGGTGAAATAACATTTTATCGAAGGAAAATATTTACTTCTCTTCCACTACCTAGTTAAAAGAGCGTTTTAAGTCATTCTTTCCCATCTTTTCCAAGTAACATTAATTATTGAGATGACATATGATCTGAGCTTGTCATTTTGTATTTTTGTTTGAGTCTTCAGTCAATAGACTGGCCCTCCATGTCACCCTATCCTGTGCTAACCTCTTCATTTCTACATAACTGCTGCATCCTATATCTGCTCTTATCTGCTTGTCCTATTCGTACCTTGGTCTGCCCTACAGTTCATACCACCTACACTTCCCTCAAAAACCAACTGAGCCAGTCCCGGGTGTCTTGTATCCTATCATTCTATGCCTTCTTCGCATCAAATTGTAGCCACAACGATCTCCTTTCACCAATTCGATTCAGTATCACTTCATTCGTGATTCGATCTATCCACCTCACCTTCAGCATTCTTCTGTAACACCGCATTTCAAAAGCTTCTATTTTTTTCTTTCTGAGCTAGTTAACGTCCATGTTTCACCTCCATGCAGTGTCACGCTCCAGACGAAAGTCTTCAAAAATACCTTTCTAATTCCTATATCAGTGTTCGAACTGAGCAAATTTCTTTTGTTTTTCTTAAAGAAAGGTTTTCCTTCTCTTTTTCTAGCCTGCATTTTATGCCCTACTTACTTCTGCCATCGTTAGTTATTTTACTATCCAAGTAACAATATGCATCTACTTCCTTTAAGACTTATTTTCCTAATCTACTATTACCTGCATCACCTGACTTCGTACGACAGCACTCCATTACTTTTCTTTTGTACTTATTTATTTTCAACTTGTATTCTTTACGCAAGACTCCGTCCATGTTATGGATAGCAAATACTTCGTCGACTTTGAATTCAGGAACTTGACCAAGAATGGCAGCGGCTGAAGGTAGCGGTGGATGAAGAAGCACCTCAGCCCAAGTTTTCTCGAAATAGCTCTCCAGCGGCTACGCATGTACTTTGGATATTGTAACAGGTGACCGATCATTTTCATCTTTAATGTGAAGGAAATACCCTAGATCTTGTGCGAGCCTCGGCAAGCCCGTAAATCTTGTTGGTGCCTTCAGGCTGGAATATTAAACTTAGAAGTGGCTTCTTCTCTTTCCACTGCCGAATTCTTTATAGCGCTTGTAGTCTTCAGTAGATTGGATTGTGATTTTGTCCTGGCTTTGTAGGCCTGTTTATATGTTTTAACTGTTTCTTGCACAATACTATTCCACCGCCAAATATGTTTGTCTATGAAAATTCGATCAGGTTCTGTGACCCCTAACGTTCAGACACACAGGTTCTCACATGATTACTGAAAACTTTCCAAATGTTTGTGGTTGAATTACAAAAATCATAGAGGAGTATCTCTAGTGTAACCTCTATTCGTACAGGGTTTGTGAGACCTCTTATGGGCATTCTCAGAAGGTTAATACGAGCATCAAGCAATAACAATTTATAGTGTGTGTTGGTGTTATCTGAAGGGGTGGCCTTTGCATCTGCCTTTCAGGTTGTGTCTCTGAACCATGCAATAGTCGATCTGTGAAGTTCTTCCACTGCTATTACAAGTGATTAGATGTGACGCTTTCAATTGCCAAATCACAGGCTTCAGTACATGAAACAACTTGAATGCCACGATCAATGTTTTCTCCGTATCTTTGCCTGCAGGTATGTGATCAAAACAATCCCTTGCCTGTCCGATGTGTCCATTGAAATCTCCACTATCAGAGGTAAATTTCCTTGGGTCACCAGCTAAAATAAGAGCCTCAAAACATGCTCTAGAATTAATCTTTAATCTCGACTTGGCATGCGTCTCAGGAGCATAGCATGAAATAATTCGCAGTATGCTGATTCCTAACATCAAGTTTAATAGAAAAAATCAGATATTCGGTCAACTCCTGTTATGTTGTTTCAAAACGGCTTTTGCTGTAATATCCCTGGCCTTAGAACCTGGTGTCTTTGTTAGCGTCCGTAATCTGCCGACTGCGACCTGTCATTGTTCGCACATCGAAGATTCTGAGTGTGAATTTGCTTCTTTAATCTGTTCCGTTCTTGAACAGGTAGCCCTTGCTCTCTGGTCGTATTGTTAAGATAATGCGTGTAGCTTACTGAGGATTCACTGGCTACCAGTACCATAGTGTTGCAATGAGAGAAACTTCAACCGGCTTGACGTAAAAGCTTGATTATCAAATTCACCCACCCTTAACATTGGTTATAGACGATATTTGTAGCCGCCCGTAGCCTAGAGTACAGACCTTACCTCATGGATTTCGGAGGCATTTTCTCCTCTGAGGTGCCATCACCCTCCTAAAGAGGCTCATCCGCCCGAAGCCGTTGGCCCCCTTATTAGGGAGTCAGATTATTTCGCGCGGTCCGACCATCGGCATTTTGACGGTGGCTGTACAGCCAACTCCACTACCGTAGCAAGGTAACTTGGCCAAACAAAGCAAGAAGTTGCCCAAGCTAAATCAGCAAGTTTTCCTTACCTCGTCATGTTGAATATCTATGTTTATTGGATAGTTTCATCATTAAGAATATCCCTGAGGGTAAATCGCCTGTTTCGATTTCATGAGATTGCTTGACATTGAGAATTATTATATTCAAGTTAAAAAATAAAACTTTGCACAGTAGCAGAACCTGGTCCAAGTTCATTGGCAACAATAACCACAGTAAATAATTTCTGTTACATTCCTAGATGAGACTCAGAATAATAACTGCCAGTTTAAATGGAGTAAGAGATAAATTATTTTCATATTTAATATGACGAGGGTGAATCAAAATAATTCATATTTACTTCTTCTTCTTCTTCTACTGCTCTTCCCACATATGTGGGGTCGTGGGTGCGCACTGTGTCACACATGTGTATTTGACCCTGTTTTACGGCCGGATGCCCTTCCTGAAGCCTAGCCCATAGAAAGGGAGGTAATCACTATTGCATGTTTCTGTGGTGGTTGGTGGTGTAGTGTGTTGTCAGAACATAAGGAGGAGAGTATTGGGACAAACACAAACACTCAGTCCCTGAGCCAGAAGAATTAACCAGACGTGATTATAAAAACACCCGTCCGGGAATCGAGCCCGGGACCCTCTGGACCGAAGGCCTCAATGCTGACCATTCACCCAAAGAGTCAGACAAAACATGCATATTCACTAACATAATTGATTTGTTTAGTGGGATGTTGCTAGTTAACTTGAAGCCACAAGATGTGTTCACTTGGCCGGATTTCGTTAATCTCGCATATGTTCAGGACGCTTTACCACATGTTATTTGAACTGTTAGAAGGAATAGATGACTAAAAGCAACTATAAATTCAAAACTGTTCGATTCCACTCATACAATCGAAATTCAGACACCAGAACAAATTGGCATGTCTTGTACTGAACTGTAGCGCAGAGGTCAACACTCTCCTTCAAATAAATGTCAGACATGTACATTACAGCACACCTCGCGATGTTTCTATGGATCCAACCTTGAACATTCTTTCTTTCTTTCTTTCTTTCTTTCTTTCTTTCTTTCTTTCTTTCTCTCTTTCTTTCTTTCTTTCTTAGTCTTTTTACCGTGCAGGGTTCGTTTTTCCCTCGGGCTCAGCGAGGGATCCCACCTCTACCACCTCAAGGGCAGTGTCCTGGAGCTTGGGACTTTAGGTCGGGGAATACAGCTGGGGAGGAAGACCAGTACCTCACCCAGACGGTCTCACCTGCTATACTGAACAGGACATGAGAAGATTAGAAAGGATAGGCAAGGAAGGGGGAAGGAAGCGGCCATGACAAGAAGTTAGGTACCATCCCGGCGTTTGCTTTGAGGAGAAGTGGGAAACCACTGGAAACCACTTCGGGGATTGCTGAGGCGTGAATCGAACTCCCCTCTACTCAGTTGACCTCCCGAGGCTGAGTAGACCCAGTTCCAACCCTCGTACCACTTTTCAAATTTCGTGGCAGAGCCGGGAATCGAACCCGAATCTACGGGGGTGGTAGCTATTCACGCTAACCACTACACCTAAGAGGCAGACACCTTGAACATTCCTAGTCAAAATATTTCATATTAATGCAAACACAACAGCACTAAGTATCAGCGATATTCACGTAGTAAATACACGAGAACAACGGAGCACATATTTATTTTTATTTATTTATTTATTTGCTTATTTATTTGACCTTTTATTTGTGTACTTATTACTTTATTTTTTCGCTTATTTTATATTTGTATGCTAAAATGCTGTAGGTTTTTTTAAAGAAATGAAGCGAAAAACACTTAGTAAGTATTAGGTATACCTTAAAACGTTTATGAGGTAGAACTATTGGCTTTATTTCATAAAACATATTTGCATTATCAAGAAAATTGCGTGAAATCACCCAAACATGTCGCCAATCCACTCGACATACTGAGAGCAACGAATGAGGGACTTATTAATGAACCTTAAACCTCGATTCAAATTGATACGGTCAGGAGCATACATTTGGACCCAAATGATTTTCCAACAACATTGACGACACACTCAACCAGGAATCCTAGGATAAAGACAATAGCCAAACATTGAAAATATCATTTCTCAAGACATAAAGAACCAGGAGTTGCTTCACCAACTTTCTCAATATTTTACATTAACCTAAGGCGGCAAGATCATGTTAGATTGGAACGTCGGAACCCCTACAACAAAGCCTGATCCATACACAGTGAGCAAATGTGGACTTGGAAGTGTTTCTCATCTGGCTTTTGTGGTTTTGTTGCGGTTTTCTTGCGAAGTAAGATTTTCTGTGATGGCCAATATTAAAACACCCAAATATGGCTGGTTGAAGATATGCGAGTGAATTTATCCCATATCCGTCCAAACATTAGAGAAATATGTAGGATTCGCCAAGCACATGTGAACCAGGAAACGAAAATTCATGTGTGTTTTTCTCTTCTTCCAATTGTATGTAAATACTAGCTGTAGTCCCCGTCCGACTCGTTGGCTGAATGTTCAGCGTACTGACCTTCGGTTCAGAGGGTCCCGGGATCGATTTCCGGCCGGGTCGGGGATTTTAATCGCTTCTGGTTAATCCTTCTGGCTCGGGGACTGGGTAAATGTGTCCGTCCCAACACTCTCCTCTTCATATTCAGACAACATACCACACCACCAACCATCACAGAAACACGCAATAGTGATTACATCCCTCCATAAATCCGACTCGCTAGCTGAATGGTCAGCGTACTGGCCTTCTGTTCTCAGGGCCCCGGGTTCGATTCCCGGCCGGGTCGGGAATTTTAATCTTCATTGGTTAATTTCAATGGCACGGGGGCTGGGTGTTGTGCTGTCCCCAACATCCCTGCAACTCACACACCACACTTAACACTATCCTCCACCACAATAACACGCAGTTACCTACACATGGCAGATGCCACCCACTGTCGTCGGAGGGTCTGCCTTACAATAGTTGCACCCGGCTAGAAATAGCCACACGAAAAAAATTCCCCCATATAGGGTTGGCGTCAGGAAGGGCATCCTGCCATAAAACAGGGCCAAATCCACATGTTAGCACCCGCAACCCCACGGGACAAAGCGATAGGAAAAGAAGAAGAAGAAGAAGAGCTGCAGTACCTGTCGTTGACGGGATGATCATATAGAATGTGCAGTGTTATCTGACTCCCCAGCTACTTTCCGCCAATATGTAGACATGCTGGTTTACAGGTGACGCAGCGGTATTCCCATCTATCGGAGATGAGTGGCAGCAAAAGATAAAAATCGCATCACAATAATGGTCAATGTAATGTTATTGTTGATCAGTTTTATGAGCTTTTGATGTTGTAGGCCTTTACATTCCGTTTTCTTCCGACTCTGAGACAGTAGAATATCTAATGTAAAGGCAGTCCTTCCTTCTTTCGTGACTCCCTTTTGTCTTATTCCTCATGCGATCGGACCTTTACGATTTTTACTCATTTCGTATCTTCACAATTTTCCTTGTCGATACGGACCGATAACCACGCGGTTCTACAACTTAATAAATGGCAAAAACCATCGCCAGTTAACATGATTATATTTCCATGTTAGCAATGCTCGGCGTTGATATGGACTAAGCAACAAAAATCTAAATTAATTAATTCTATTATCACAGTCGGTACGGTAAAATTGCATAAGGCATAAATTACTGGAAATTGTATTTTCTATAACTTTCGTTATGTAATATTTTTCGATAGGAACCTTCCTCTAGTAGGGTGACCAACTCTAAATTTTCAAATGGAGGCGGACAGGCTCTTAATAAAAGGAGGACTTTTCATAAAAATGTTCTAAAATGGAGGACAAAGGGAATTTTAATATTTGCATACAAAATTTAGTATCACATACCTCGTAACTGTTATGTTGATGAAGATGCTGAAGTTGTAGCTATTTTATGATGATACTTATCGACTGCACCCCACTGTTTCAGTTTCTCCGCGAACTTACATTCCCTGTTTTGTGCCTCGCCACTTTTGAGTGATGACATACTGATATTATTCAAATTTCATAATAAAATCACAAACCCTCCACTCACTCAGAAGGTCCGAATCCAAATAGCACAAAAACAAAACTACGTAATACCGCAGCCAGCATTACTTGATTGGTGAATCCCCGCCGAGAATTCCCTGGCTCGGCCGAGCACGTTCAGATCACATCGGGCGGTGTCACCACATTGGTGACAGGCCTTTCAGACAGTTCTATTATTAAGTAAGTAAATGACGTAGTCTGAGGGGTATCCAGAATATGGACTGAGATAGAGGAAGTGCAACAAAATAGTTTTGCAGAGAAAACAATAGAAAACTGAACGACTAAGAATACAATATACAAAAAGCCGGACATTTAATAGCAAATAATAAATACCTGCCGGACAGAGGACAAGCACGAAAAAACGAGGACATGTCTGGCAAATGCCGGACGGTTGGTCACCCCTAAAGTAGCATTTCATACCAGCGTGAATAAAGTTATTTATAGCCTAGACTGTAGTACCTTATTCCCAGACTTCACATAGCGATTTTCATTAAACACCGTGCACCCATTTTCTCGTGGTTCGGCGTTGATTTGCACTTAGCAACGAAACTCCAAATTCATGAATGTCTCTGGTAACATAACCGGTACGGTAAAAATTCTAAATACCTTTAGTTATGTATCGATAGGACCAGTAATAATATAAATATTTGAGAATTATATTTCAGGCCTTCCCCTAAACTACCATTTCACTCGGCACGAATATCATTATTTATAGCCTCATTCCTCGACTTTAAATACCGATTTTCATTTTCGTTTTCTCTTCAGCCATTTAGTCACGATGCCCGTTCAAACATACAGACAGAGATGACGGAAGATGAAAAAGTGCATTTCCTTGTTATTCTGGACACGGCCGATACACAAATACCATTCGTTTTTAATTCTGATCAATGTACAGACAAAACTTTTATTTTATATTTATATATAGATGTTTCTTTACCCTCATAAAATGTAAACAATACTGTTTTTTACATCTTATGAAAAGTGTATAATGTGTGGGATACTTCCATTTGAGGAGTAAGACGCCGCAGAGAATTTTAGAATTCTGTAATGTGTCTCAACGGAAAAAAGATTCGAAAGCTCTGTTCGAATGCCAAAGACAAATATTTTGCCGAAAAATATTGCACTAATGGGAATTTCTTTAATCGTCCCCTAAATAATCTCAACTTATTGTAAATCCCTGCTGTTTAGTATTAACGACTAAGGTTGGGGAGTAAGAAAGTGTGAAAAGTGATTTAGGTATGGAAGCAACGGAACCAAAAGTTCTCGAGAAAATGATATAAAACATGTCGAAGTGTAAAATAAGATCTAACTATTTAAATAAAAACCGTATAAATCATTTGATATTAATCCAATCATATAGCCTATAATTTTCTCACGGGAGAAAACGAAAGCTTCCATATTATTTATCAAATTATTTCCTCTCTGATGCATTTACCATGTTCTGGTTTCAGCTGCCAGAGTTGTTGAATGAGTGCATCATGTGCTTGCTGGCTGTTTTCCTCGCCTCATTAACGGATACGAGGGCAGAGCATTTAATATACTGCCCTATATGCGGGGAATGCGATCTTGGTAATAGGTGGGAGTAACAAAACATTGGGCCCTGTTATCCGAGCTTTTGTGATAATCACTGAACGTTCATATTCTAACCGTACACAATTGGGTAGCGCAGTTGATTCGTATTTTAGAGCGCTTAAATGAAAATAGATCTAATAAAATACAGAGCTAGTTAGCTGTAAGCTTACTAATATTGTTTTCATTTCCAATTTTCATACCAGGCAAATACTAGGGGTATAACTTTTTTAAACCACGGCTATTTCCTTCCCCTCCTCCTCGGCTAAAAATCTATTTCAGTGTAACATCTTAACTATTGTACAAAGATTAATTAAATATTAGCGAACACCCTTACAGCTCAAATTCTGACAGTCTGGAGACTCTTAAAATCTTCATCAGTTGAAGGAATGTTAAATACGTAACATTTAAAAGAAATAACGCTCATCTCTTCAGTTTCGTTTGCAGGATTTCGTCAAATAACTTGCCGAACGAGATAATCGCAGGATTCTCACCGCGATGGTTGCGGTTTAAACCACATTTGATGTATGTCAAAATTTAAAAATAAATGATTCCTCGCTCCTGTGGATCAGTGTCGACTTAAAACTAAAAACTTCGTGGTTAATGATGACAATATCAAGTCACCTAAGACTGCAAAATTGATTGATTGATTGATTGATTGATTGATTGATTGATTGATTGATTGATTGATTGATTGATTGATTGATTGATTGATTGATTGATTGATTGATTGATTGATTGATTGATTGATTGATTGATTGATTGATTGATTGATTGATTGATTGATTGATTGATTGATTGATTGATTGATTGATTGATTGATTGATTGATTGATTGATTGATTGATTGATTGATTGATTGATTGATTGATTGATTGATTGATTGATTGATTGATTGATTGATTGATTGATTGATTGATTGATTGATTGATTGATTGATTGATTGATTGATTGATTGATTGATTGATTGATTGATTGATTGATTGATTGATTGATTGATTGATTGATTGATTGGGGAAAAGGCTTATAAGAATTTATCTAAACTTCATAGCCTATTTAAATTCATGGATAGCTGGGTTGTCAACTGGGCTATTGCACGGTGTTGTAGTAATATCATGACGAATAGAAGAACCAAGTGTGATTACTCAACTGTTATAGCGTGGTAGTTTGTGGACCCGCCACTGGGAGCACTGCAAACGTCGGAATCCAACACGTGCTTCAGTAGACCGGCAAACCATGTGTTGGAAAGTGCGGGAGATGTTGATGTGCGAGATATTTCAAGTCAACAAGTTGAATTTCCTTTGCTTTCAGTTCCTAAACTAAGTTCATTGTGTGTTGTGCACTTAAAGCACGTGTGTTAGTGGTCTGATTAAATTAATAGTTCAACATGCCGTACTGTTTTGTGCCTGGCTGTAAGTCAGGCTATGGTAGAATAGTTAATGGTATAAAATTCTTTTCACCACCGAAGGATATAAATAAATTTGAAAAATGGGCCAGAGCTATTCCACGAAAGGATACTGTGTTAACGCGTAGAAGTAGAATTTGTCAAGTTCATTTCTCTGATGATTTGATAGTAAAATCAGATAACTTTATAGTGAATGGTGAAAAAGTGGTTATGCCTCGTGATAGATGGAAATTACGTCCAGGAGCAGTGCCTCACATTTTCCCTAATTTACCGAAATACCTTTCAAGTGAGATTAAGTCCCGTGAAACTCCCAACAGGAAAAAGAATCTAGACACCACTAGGAGAAGAAAGAAGATTGAAGACGCGAGTGTAGCAGCAAATGGAGAATTAAAAGGTCAGTCTAATGTTGATAAAAATTTGGGTTATGCTAGTGTGCTTTCTGATGCCGAAAAGACAATATTATCGCTCAAAAGGCGCCTAAAAAATGCTAATCGAAATTTAATTCGAGCTAGGTCCAGTCTAAACTCAGCAAAATCGAGAATTAATTTACTGGAGAAGCAGGTTAGAAATACACAGGAATTTAATTATAGAGGTAACGAACACCTTAGCAAGAAGGAAAAGATGATAATCGATACCATGCTTAAGAAATGCCAGGTGAAATCTTCTAATGGAATGAGGTACAGCAATGAATTCATTTTAGAGAGTTTATTGTTGAGAATAAAATCACCGAAAGGATTCCGTCATTGTCGGCGACATGACCTCTTGCCTCTGCCCTCAGAAAGTCACTTGAGAAAACTTTGTAAAGGGCTTAAGTGCCCTTATGGAGTTAATTCGCATAGCATAAATGCTATTTCAGATTTTCTTAAGGATGAAAATGATAATTCACGTTATGGTGTTGTTATTTTTGATGAAGTTAAGCTAAGAGAAGAAATCCAGTTCAATAGTTTTTCCCATAAAGTAGATGGATTAGTTGATTTAGGTGAACACACGCCAGACCTCCAGAAAAACTTGCTTGCAAATCACGCTCTAGTGTTCATGTTCGTACCTTTTATGCATAACTGGGTGCAACCAGTTGCTGTTTATGCATGCAGAAATGCTACTCCAGGAGACATTCTCGCAAAAATTCTAATACAGGTGATTTTGCAGTTAGAAGAGGCTGGGGCGAGGGTGGTTGGATTTACTTGTGATGGTAGTCAGACAAATAAAAAGGCCTGGAAATCGTTAGGAATCAGTGGCAAGACAAGTTCTCTACAACCTCACATCATTAATCCTGCAGATGTTAAGAGAAAGATCTGGGCTTTCTCCGACTTCGTGCATGTATTGAAATGCATAAGAAACCACTTTCATGATAAAGTAGAACTTCACTATAACGACAAAATCATTAATTTCAATTTCTATAGGGAACTGTTCAAAGAAGATCTATCAGGATATGCTGGACTTAGAGCCTGCCCCAAGCTGACAGTTGCTCATTTAGACCCATCATCGTTCCAGAGAATGAATGCTAGGCTTGCCTTCCAACTTTTTAGTGATAGTGTTGCCAAAGGTATGAAATTTTATCGCGAAATGGGACTGGCAGGATTACAAGGTAGTGAGGACACTGAAACATTTACCAGCGATATAAATATTGTTGCTGATGCACTAAATGCATTCATCCCTTCTCAGGCTCTTCGTAGAGGTTCACCTTCTCATACAGTTCTTGTTAATTTTCTTCAAACTGTGAGATCTACTAATAACACCTTTGCCTCCAACAGAACCTTGGAATCACTTATGGTAACCCTACAGAGTACTTTGGAAATGTCTGAATGGCTTTGGGAAAGAGGTTATAAGTATGTGTTAACAGGAAAGCTCACCCAGGATCCCTTGGAACGGCACTTCGGAATTATGCGTTCTTTCAGTTCAGATGATCATCCATCGACAATAGATTTCCTTCATTTGCATCTACTTCAATGTGTCTATGTCCCTATAAAGCAGGCTTTAAATGTAGGAGGAAATTGCGAACCTAAACGGGAGCCGATCTTGACCTCGTATGTTAATCAGATGCGTATGTTAGCCCGGAATGTGGAAATGCATAATGAGACAGTGAAACAATCAGTGGAAACTTCCATTAAGCAAAAAATCGTGGTTCAAGATGCAGTAAATATCGAAGACTGGGAAAGCTATGTACCTGAATTTGATAGCGCAGTTCGAAACTCTTCGATTGAGAAGTGTTTAGTGTACCATTTGGCTGGGTACGTTGTTAAGCACTCTTCTAAATTTATTAAGTGTTCGTCCTGTGCCCATTCTCTACGTGATAATAATCATAGTACATTTTCAGTTCTCTCCGAAATAAAAGACTACGGTTCAAGCAATAATGAAGTGTTTTTAACACGCCCTTCCAGAAGTATATGTGACATTCTTTTCCAGGCCGAGAAAGTAATTAGTGAAAAACTGAACTCAAAATCGATGTGGAGCGAAATATTTTTTGATTGTATCGATTCTATAGACAAAATTTCAGTTGATCCTTCAGGTGCTGGCTGTTGTCTTCAACATATTATGGATATAATCCCCAGACTTGTTTATCATTATCTGAAATGCAGATTTTTCTTCAGAGTGAAAGAAATCCGGCGAGATTTACAATCTCGAACATCCGCCAAATCTTCACGGAAGCTTTCGAAAGTCCAGTAACCGACAAACTGAGATGGTAAGTAGAGTATTACCTTTAAATAGTTCATGGGTGCTTTTTAATATGCTATGTATATGTATATATACACTCGAGTAACTTGTGCTTTTCGCAACATGTGATGAAAGTCGTAGCTCTTATTTCCGTGTGTGATATTTTTCCATTGTTCTCTGCCGTGGCATTTTAATTGTAATCTCTCATTTTTTTTATAAAAGACAGTGTATATACTTATCAGTTACGGAGTAATACGTTTCCTGTGTCACCATTCCTAAGAACAGCTGATAGGTATTGTGGAGCCACCGAACTCTAGCGCTGCCTGGCGGGGCGCGCCTGAACTCGATGAGTAATCACACTTGGTTCTTATATTCGTCATGGTAATATTTAAGGGGTCAAAACAGGGAATATCGAATTTCTCCGTTAAAATGTGTTCCATCAAAAAATCCGCAGTTCTGGCCTTTCAGGAAAGCAACTCATACTGAAATCCTAGGGATATGAGCTTCGTTTTTAGGTGAATAAAATATAATAAAGTATGAGAATTATTTACTCCTAAAAATTACAATTCATTGTTATTCGGTCGATTAGATTAGCAGTTTGCCTTTTTCTACCACTACGATCGCTAATGTAAGTCAATGCAGAGTTTCGCCTAAGTTCTTATAACCACATTCATTGCGGGTATTTTTCAAAAAAATCATAAAACGCCTGTAATTATTGAACCAAAAACGCATTACAGAAAGAATTATGAAAATAAGTAAATTTGACTAGGATTTGAATCAAAAAGAATACGAAAAGTAACAAGCGATATTAGGCTGTGTTTCGAGAACAGCATTTAGGCCGGAAGTAATTTTCGCAATTTCGCAGTTTTTTTTTTTTTTTTTTTTTTAGTTTAGTTTAATAGAGCTATCCAAGACTCGGAATTTGAAACCTTTCCGGGAGCTTTAGCCCTTCAACTTTCGGCTTTTTTTTTTTTTTTTTTTTTGCTAGTTGCTTTACGTTGCTCCGACACATATAGGTCATACGGCGACGATGGGACAGGAAAGGCCTACGAATGGGAAGGATGCGGCCGTGGCCTTAATTAAGGTACAGCCCCAGAATTCGCCTGGTGTGAAAATGGGAAACCACCGGAAACCATCTTCAGGGCTGCCGACAGTGGGATTCGAGCCCACTATCTCCTGAATGCAAGCTCACAGCCGCGCGCCGCTAACCGCACGGCCAACTCGCCCGGTGTATGAGAGGTGTCTCACGTATAATCACCACGCTATATCTCACTGTAAAGATGAATCACCCAAATGTGGCCACTGTACCGAAAACCATTCTACCGCCAAATGTCCCAATACTTCCTAGCCACCCGCCGCTGAAAAAGCACGCCCCCTCCCTCCCCCCCCCCCCCCAGCAAATCAGAACTTGTAACACTCGCTAGAACAATTGACCCCCCCCCCCCAAAACACCAGCTCACTATTATTACCCCCGACAACTACAGAAGATATGATTCCCTTTATCACAATCGCACTCTACAATATCCAACCCATCGATCGCCCTCATGTACTCGACAGTCTTCAACCAGCAGCGAATCAAACTCTCAAACTACATTTCTTATCGCAACACAGTGGACTTAGTACGCATTTCACTTTCAGCCCTCTGGAAACACTAGTCTAAACACCGCCTCCCTGCCAGCCCCTGCCCCACTAGATAATTCAACCAACCTATCATCCCCGTGTCATCCATAGTATTAACATAAATCCGTCAAAAATACTTAAGATCTCTTCCCTCCTATCATGCATTCTCGCTCTGCACCACCTATCCAGTAACACTGTGCTAAAATAAGTAAATAAATAAATAAATAATAATCCACCACCCTCTAGCCACATTAAGTCATACATTCACCGATGTCCCCACCCCCGCAGTCAATACACTGAATCATCTCACATAATTTGCAATGTGAATAAAACCAAAATCAAATGCTGTTGAAATTCAATAAAATGCCTAATACCCTCCCAAGAGGCTGAATAGTCCCCCCCCCCCCTCCTATATCCACACATCCACTTACCCATCTCCCATCCTTCAGGGTGGGGAATAAAAAAATTATACACTGCTATTTGTAGAAAGTGAAACACTCAGAAGCAATGGTCTGAAATACGCCAAAATCAGAGGACGTGTAGAACAGTGGAACCATAAAACGTTATTCAAATTGTAGAGAGATGGCGTGCACGTAGGCCCAGCAGTGTCTTTCTGTCTGTCACCAGCCCGGCCAGGGCAGTGTTACGCAACGCTCAGTCAGTGCGGAGTCATCATACGAAGTGGAAACATGTACCTCAGTGCCACTATGCCTCGCCGACATCACAGGAGGGAATATCAGCATGTGAGTGCGTTCGAACGGGGCAGAATGATAGGGCTCCGGGAGATGGGTCTGTCGTTCCGTGACATTGCGGCTCGTACAGGGTACGCTGCTTCAACAGTGAGGCGTATGTGGTACCAGTGGAGAGAGGAGGGCCGTACACAGCGCCGACAGGGTACTGGACGATACAATGTGACCACAGCGCGAGATGACCACCATCTTGTCCGCTTGGCCGTAACGGACAGAACAGCTTCGTACACGGTGTTGGCTCGACGTTGGAGCACTGCAACGGGTGTGGGGATGTCGGCTTCGACGGTTCGATGCCGTCTTCTGAGGACGGGACTGGTGACACGCACGCCATTGCGCCGGCTTCCATTGACCAGCAGCCACCAACGCCGTAGACTGCAATGGGCACGCGAACACCAACAATGGCGTGCTGAGTGGCAAAAATGAGTGTTTTCGGACGAGTCCCGCTTCAACTTGTCCTACAGTGATGGCCCCATACGCGTTAGACGCCGCCGTGGTGACCGCCATCGGGCAGACTATATTGTTGAGCGGCATAGCGGACAAACGCCAAGTGTGATGATTTGGGACGCAATTGCCTATAACATGCGATCTCGCCTCATACGTCTTGAGGGCAATCTGAACAGCTACCGCTACATCAGGGAGGTTTTACAGCCCAAAGCATTGACCCTCCTGCAGGCCGTTCCAGGCGCCATATTCCAGCAGGACAATGCCCGGCCGCATGTGGCGAGGAATGTACAAGCCTTCTTCGAAGAACGGCGGATTCCATTGCTTTCCTGGCCTGCCCGTTCGCCGGATATGTCACCCATTGAACATGCCTGTCCTCCTGCATCCACTGTTGATGATTTATGGACGCGCCTACAAACCGCCTGGCAGAGTATTCCCCAGCAGCATATTCAGGCGCTCTTTGATTCCGTGCCACTACGTCTAGCGGCTCTGATTGCAGCGCGTGGTGGCGCTACGCCGTACTGAATTTCCACGGTCACCGCTCATGTACAGTTCTGTAATTATAATCATTTATTTCTTGCCATGTCCCTAATATGTGAAATAAATTGCACTGTGATCACAGCTTTTGGTCTTGGTGTTTCACTTTCAACAAACAGCAGTGGAGATAGAGAATAGAAGAAGGAATAAAAATCCCCTTTTGGAGACCGGTTCTGGTTTCGAACAGTGCAGAAATTTCTCCCAGACATTTAACTTTTGATAATGTGTTGGTTAGATTCTTGTTTCTTACAATCTGCTTTACGTTGCACCAATAGAGATAGGTCTTACGCTGTCGATGCGATAGGAAAGAGTTAGGAGTGGGAAGGAAGCGACCGTGGCCTAAATTAAGGTACAGCCCCAGAGTTTGCCTGGTGTGAAATGGGAACCACGGAAAACCATTTTCCGGGCTGCGGACAGTACGGTTCGAACTCACTATGTCCCGAATGTTAGCTCACAGCTGCGAATGGCCTTTTCAAAGTCAATGAAAATCATCATCATTATTATTATTATTATTATTATTATTATTATTATTATTATTATTATTATTATTATTATTATTATTATTATTATTATTATTATTATGTCCTTGATGTAAAACGAAGAGAAGGTGATCCCCTATACAAGGCGTGATACTCTGTTTGAGAGTTTAATTAGAAAGGGATCAGTGTCAGGCTTATTAGCTCGGTAAACGGTAGGTTGCATGAATTATGAAGAGCGGTAACCCTCAGCGAGTTAGTTAACGACCCCTGCGCTCCGATAGGAGCCAATTAAACGCTTTGAAGTGTCTAGAAGAATGAGTGTCCCAGAGTATTAGCTCCATTAGCTTTATTAGTATGTTTTACGTTTCAACTCATACACAGAATTCAGCTCTGTAAAAGAACAGAGTTGTACCTTCTTCATGCAAATTTTGAGTGTAACAGGTACGATGATGATTATTGTTAAAATATTTTCTCCCATCTAATACTATTACCAATAATAATAATAATAATAATAATAATAATAATAATAATAATAATAGAAGAAGAAGAGTAAGAAGAAGAATAAGCATCTACAGAACGAGTTGTTTGTGAGTTTATATTTTGGGATATCTTCGGTTCGAATCCAACCGAGGGCAGCCTAAGGTGCAGTGTTGCTAACTTAGCGGATTTTCCGCTAAATTTGCCGGAATTAGAAGACTGTCGGCGGAGAAATATATCATTTAGCGGACAGCGGAATATTTGGCGGAATTCTAGATTTATTATAGCGGAATTTAGTGTTTTATCCATTTTACGTTCTTTTTAATTTGTACTCCAGTCTGTCTCCGAGCTATTCCGTATTTCTCGTCAGAAGCTAGCAGTCACATGAGGAAAACATGTTATTTGGATTTGATATTACGAGATCATGGAATCATAAACTTCTAATGCGTGGGGAAAGGTTACTTATCTCTTAGTTGACGAATGACGACAGATAATGAAACTGTGAGAGAGTAGCATTTATATTCATGCTATGAAAGAAGATCGTTTAATGAACTGGTCTGTTTTGTGTGTGGCCCTTGAGCTCGGGGATTCAACTAGTTTGCACCCGGCAGTAAAACGCCTACAAATTTTAGCTCGCCTGCTCACAGGCAGGGGGTTAATCCCGGTCAAACTCACAGATCAGGTGAGTGCAGACTATTACTTCTATTATTATTATTGCTCATTTTATTGCTCATTATTTGACATCGGATTTCTTGGCGGAATTTTAGCGGATTTTAAGTAGTATTTAGCGGACCTTGAAAATATAAGTTGGCAACACTGCGGTCTCCCGCTTCCTGATCATGCAAATGCTGAGGCTCTGCCTTAACACTGAGCACTCGAATTTGTTTAGATGGTCAAATACCTCTACTGGTGTTTCTATTTCCGAAAATGTTTGGCTATATTCCTATCTGTTCTTGCGGCAAAAACAGTTTATTTTGCAAAACTCAAATTGGAATAAATAACTTTACATCACACATTTCCGTACTAGCCCAACAGAAAACCGTGAAGTCTCACCGTGACCATCGACTCTATCTACCTGGCCTCCGACATGCTATTAATTTCTAAGAAGAAAAGAGATAGCAGGGAAGAGTGGTGTGCTACAAGGAGTATCTGTCGGTTTCCGAGTTAGACTCGCTACCACGGCTAGAGTTTGTGTTGGTGAGGTGGTGTTAAGGTGTGGTATTAAGGGTCAGGGAAAAACAACATAGGCAGAAAAGGGAAAGAGCCTACATGTAAAACTTGACATCTTTTGATTGCACATGCAAGGATGTGGGCTGGAAAAGTCCAGAGGTTGTGTTAGTTAAAAATATATGTCATGCAATAATAACAGTTTCCTTGCCATTGTTTATTATTATGGGGATCAGTCCTTCCTGTCACTGCCGGGTCGGCTCGGGTCCACTAGTGTCTGGGCTTTGGGCCTCAGGTTCGTCCCATTGTCCCTGGTGCCAAATCTCCGTTTGGAGAAGGGGATTAAGAGCCAAGCCTTGCGTGGTGCAAGGGGCTATCTTCTTCCGGCTGGTGATGTCCCTCTTACGCGGTGCTGCTGAAACACACTTGTCACTGCAGATCTGCAACAACGCCAGGAAGATGTTTCAAGGAAAAGTATATCCCGTGCCAAAGCACCATGGATAGAAGAAAGGAGATTGCCGAGTGAAAAAATGAAGGAGTACTTACTGGACGAAGATTAAAGCCCAGAAACAGATGAAGATGAATTCGAATTATCATGGTCTATAGTCGGCCAACACGAAAGGAGAATAAGAAAAAAACAGCTTAACGTCCCCCAACATACCATTATGTCATTTAGTGATCGTCAAAGTTTACGTTCTATGATAACTTTAAGCTTGGTCTTTATTTATCCGGATTCAATAGAGGGAGGAGGGAGTGTCGTAGAATTCCTGATTTCAGGAGGGTGGTTCCTGTGGTTCACCCCGCAAGCCGCTACTGGGAAGATCATGCGCTGAACAGATCTTGAGCATGAAAGGAGTACTGGAAAATTATTTCTCAAACGATCTGGTAGTCATCCTAGTAGATTTAAGAAAAGTGTTTGACTCAGTCGACTGGGGAGTGCTTCACGGCATCTTGACAGAATGTGGAGTGGACGTCAAAACAACGGAAATCAACAAACAAACTCTGACATGCTCGCACAAAGTTAAATTCATGAGAGACCTCTCCAAGGAGTTCAACAGATAAATCTATTAAAGGAACAAGCTGAACACAGCCGGTCCCCAGATTTCCTTTGAAAAAACAAAGTACATGACAAACATCACGACTGTCAAACACCTCAATTCCCCCAACTCAATGACTGAGTATGGTAGGAGTGAAAGATTCGACAGATTTTCAAGATGAAAACTAGTCGAGGGAATCCAATGGCAGCAGGTGAGAGATAATTGCCACTGGCTTCCGCAGAACATACATCCTGTACAAGGAAAAAGTCCATCTCAAAACAGGCTAAGCGTACACATTACAATACAGTAATTAAAACGGAGTGACTTCGAATGACTGAAAAGGGTGGGCTTAGAGAAGCCGTGAAACTTGTGAGGAAGATCCTTCGCAAAATAATGGGTCCGAAAATGGTGGCTACTAGCTAATTACCCAGCGCTGCCCGGGCACTGTGATTGTTTATTTTTAGGTATTTTATTGCCTGTTTAATTATGTGTGAAGCAAATTTTGGTAAATTTCGTTATTGTGACGTTGACTGATACTTCACGCCCTTTCCAACCCCACCCAGAGGGGTGCACACACATAAATCCATAATCTAGGCCACTTTGGACGTTTTTCACCCCTTCTCAACCGTCATGCAGATGGGGGCTGAACTTGGAATTAAACGACATGCGGAGTGTCACTATTCATCTCAGCGACCCCGAAACCTATGAATTCGACACTATTTCCGATAATTTTTATGTACCACCCCCTCCCGACCTCTACCCCTAGAGGTAGCTTACCCCCACAGTGGTTATTTTTCAGACAGTGGTATGTGTAGCAGAATCTCTCCTTGGCCTTGCCTACATTCACGCACGTGCATATTTCAAACATCAGACCTGTATTCTACTGTAGAATCCTTGAGCTGACGTTGCCGTGGTTACGGTTGGTCATTTCTTCATCCGATTCATATGTTTGAGCGGAGTAGTGTGAATCCAATATCTCCATATCGGTTGGATTTAAGCCCTTAAAACACGGTTTTCTGGGCCCGTAGGGCGTTAACGAGTTTTGTTCTTCGCGTCGTGAGATTTTAATTGAGCTTTGCCTCGTCCTTGTACGACAAATTTGATTATTCGGCTATATAAGGCTATATTAATTTGCCAAAGGGCTTAAATCTGGGAAATGGATAGGGCTGTTAAAATTTCTTGTAGATGGGGTTACCTGTGGGGTCCTAAAAGGTAAGTGTAGAAAATTTGGTTCAGATTGGTTGAAAGGTATGGATTTGTATAAGAAACGGACAGACAGTCACACATTCTGCTGTATATATACATACTAGCAAGATACCCATGCTTCGCTACGGTATCGTACTGAAATGTATAATTGAATGCTTAACGTTTTATATATAATCCGCCGAAATTCGCGATCTGACTCGTTTTCTGAGAGAATCCGCCAAAATTCGCGATACGACTCGTTTTCTGAGAGATTACGGCAATGTTCCTCCCATTTTTCAATCTTTCTTTCCAGCAATCGATTTCGTACTTCCCGGGCTAGATCCAGGTATTCCACCCGGTCAGTTGGGTCCCTAAATCTTCGCCATCTTTTCCTATAAGCATGTATAATATGGATCAAATCCTTGAGAAGATACGGCGTGGTGTCGTCTTGGGTGCCTTGGTGGTACTGAACCCGACGCCGGACTGCATTCGTAGAACCCATTACCCGGCCAGGACCCGTTACCAGCGCGGTCCGCACATTTTGACGACGGTCCAGAACATTATTACTATTATTACTATTATTATTATTATTAGTAGTAGTAGTAGTAGTAGTAGGGTGGGTGTAATTAGTTGAATTTAGGTTATTATTATTATTATTATTATTATTATTATTATTATTATTATTATTATTATTATTATTACTGATGTTCACAGCAAGATGCAAGACTACTTGGCAGTAAATTACATCTGCTGCCATTGTCATTGCTGACAATGTGAACAGCACCATTGTCGGGCGTAGGCAAGTGCGCGGGATTTCTGGCGATACGAATGATATACTTCCGTGGATTATTGACCTTATTATAGAGGTGAACGATTGCACGGTCAATTTCATTCGTATCGTTTATTTCAAATGTGTTTAATTTTTTAATTTTATGCCAGGGGAATCTACTGTAATCTAAGAACGTTCTCCAAAGGAAAAGATGGCTCTTGAAAACGAACCCAGGAAAGCTTACAAATTATCGCTTTATGATCAGGATAAGTACATTGAAAATCCACAGCCTGTTTCCAGTCATTCGACCGAGACAGGAATGGAATGAATGAAGCCCCATCTAGCGGCGAGGATAGGAATTGTGCCGCCTGCCGAAGCCTTTCACACTCCTCTGGAGCAATGATTAATGAATGACAAATGAAATGAAATGATATTGGAGAGTGTTGCTGGAATGAATGATGACAGGGAAAACCGGAGTACCCGGAGAAAATCCTGTCCCGCCTCCGCTTTGTCCAGCACAAATCTCACATGGAGTGACCGATTTGAACCACTGGACCCAGCGGTGAGAGGCCGGCGCTCTGGCGCCTGAGCCACGGAGGCTAATAATAAGTACATTATAAACAGTAAAATCAATTGGTCTCAACTCATTTTTCACCCCACTACCGTTAAGTTGATATACCCCCCTCCCAAACAGAAGGCGTGTTTCTTTATGTTTAAAGGAGATTCCAAATACCAATGTTCACGTCTTTTAACTTCAGTTTTGAGATATAAGTATCCCCAAATAATTCACTTTTTTCACTTCCTTTCACACTCTTCCAACCCTCCTTAAGTGAATTTTCCTGCAAAAATACTTGTTCCTTTAATAGTAAAGGATTTTCTAAATGCCGATTATCATGACTCTAGCATCTTTAATTTTTGAGATATGGGTCCTCATAAAAGAAATTCAACTCCTTTTCACTCCCGCCCCCAAGATGATTTCCCCCGCAAAACGCGTTTTTCTTTGTTTTTAAAGGAGATCCAAATACCAATAATCACGTCTGTAACAACTTTAGATTTTATTAGGTGTAAACATCCTCATACAATTAATTCAATTAATTTTTTAATTCTTTCACCTCCCCCCACCCCCCATTCATTGGATTTTCCGAGAATACGTGTTTCTTTACTTTAAAAAGCAGATTCCAAATACCAAATTTCACGTCTGTAACATCTTCAATTTTTGAGATATCAGTATCCTAATTAAATGAATTCAACCCAATTTTCAGTCACTTTTACCCCCCCACCCCCACCCCCGCCCAAGTGGTTTTACCGAAAACAAAAAAATACTAGTTTCTTTATTTTTAACAGAGATAAAAAATACCATTTCTACTTGTGTAACATGTTAAGTTTTTGAGATATACTGTAGAAATTCTCATTTTAATATTTCACCCCTTTTTAGTTCCCCTTAATTGGATTTTTCAGAAACAAATCACCTATGTTTCTTTATTTTTACAGGAGATTCCAAATACCAATTTTTATGTCTGTAATATTTTACGTTTCTGAGATATACTGCAGATATAGTCTTTCTAAAAATTCACCCCAAATTGTCACTCATGTTTAACCCCATTTATTGAATTTTCCGAAAACAAAAAGTACGTGTCTGTTAATTTTTAAAGGAGATCCCAGATACCAATAATCAGGTCTAAATATATTCAGTTTCTGAGATATAAGTATCCTCATTAAATGCATTCAACCAATTTTCACCCTCTTCCACCCCTTCTATTGGGATTTTCTGAAAACAAATAATACGTGTTTCCTTTTCAAGGAGATTGTAAATATCAATTTTTACATCTGTAAGATTTTAAAGCTTTGATATATAGATACACTCATTTTAAAAATTCACCCCCCTCACTATTTGGACTTTCTAAAATCAAAATTACGTGTTTCTTTAGTTTTAAAAGAGATCCCAAATACCAATTTTCAAGTCTGTAATATCTTCAGTTTCTGAGATATATGTATCCTTATTAAAGGCATTCAACCAATTTTCACCCCTTTTCACCCCTCGTATTGGGATTTTCCGTAAACAAAAAATACGTGTTTCTTTATTTTTAAAGGAGATTCTAAACACCAATTTTTACATCTGTACACTTTTAAAGTTTTGAGATATAGATACACTCATTTTAAATATTCACCCCCCTTTTTCACCCCCCCCCATTATTTGGACTTTCCAAAAACAAAAGAATACGTATTTCTTTATTTTTAAAGGAGATCCCAAATACCAATTTTCAGATGTGTAATATCTTCAGTGTCTGAGTTATACGTAGCCTCATTAAAGGCATTCAATCCCTTTTTCAACCTTTTTCACCCTTCCTATTGGGATTCTCCGAAAACCAAAAAATACGTGTTTCTTTATTTTTAAGGGAGATTCTATATACCAATTTTTACATCTCTAAACTTTTAAAGTTCTGAGATATAGATATACTCATTTTAAAATTTCAGCCCCCCTTTTCACCCCCTCAGCAATGGAAAATCCTCCCTTAGCGAGCACTTACATTGTAATATAAATGGATCCTCAAAATTTCATTTCATTATGTCCAGTAGTTATGGCTCGGCGATGATGAATCAGTCAGTCAGTCAGTCAGGACATGTTCTTTTATATACACTGACTGACAGAGCAAATGCAACACCAAGAAGGAGTGGTTCGAAAGGGATGAAAGTTGGGGAAAAAACAGAGACGGCACGGACGAATAATTGATGTTTATTTCAAACCGATATGCAGGTTACACAATGCGCACGGCATCGACTCAGTAGGATGTAGGACCACCGCGAGCGGCGATGCACGCAGAAACACGTCGAGGTACAGAGTCAATAAGAGTGCGGATGGTGTCCTGAGGGATGGTTCTCCATTCTCTGTCAACCATTTGCCACAGTTGGTCGTCCGTACGAGGCTGGGGCAGAGTTTGCAAACGGCGTCCAATGAGATCCCACACGTGTTCAATTGGTGAGAGATCCGGAGAGTACGCTGGCCACGGAAGCATCTGTACACCTCGTAGAGCCTGTTGGGAGATGCGAGCAGTGTGTGGGCGGGCATTATCCTGCTGAAACAGAACATTGGGCAACCCCTGAAGGTACGGGAGTGCCACCGGCCGCAGCACATGCTGCACGTAGCGGTGGGCATGTAACGTGCCTTGAATACGCACTAGAGGTGACGTGAAATCATACGCAATAGCGCCCCAAACCATGATGCCGCGTTGTCTAGCGGTAGGGCGCTCCACAGTTACTGCCGGATTTGACCTTTCTCCACGCCGACGCCACACTCGTCTGCGGTGACTATCACTGACAGAACAGAAGCGTGACTCATCGGAGAACACGACGTTCCGCCATTCCCTCATCCAAGTCGCTCTAGCCCGGCACCATGCCAGGCGTGCACGTCTATGCTGTGGAGTCAATGGTAGTCTTCTGAGTGGACGCCGGGAGTGCAGGCCTCCTTCAACCAATCGACGGGAAATTGTTCTGGTCGATATTGGAACAGCCAGGGTGTCTTGCACATGCTGAAGAATGGCGGTTGACGTGGCGTGTGGGGCTGCCACCGCTTGGCGGCGGATGCGCCGATCCTCGCGTGCTGACGTCACTCGGGCTGCGCCTGGACCCCTCGCACGTGCCACATGTCCCTGCGCCAACCATCTTCGCCACAGGCGCTGCACCGTGGACACATCCCTATGGGTATCGGCTGCGATTTGACGAAGCGACCAACCTGCCCTTCTCAGCCCGATCACCATACCCCTCGTAAAGTCGTCTGTATGCTGGAAATGTCTCCGTTGACGGCGGCCTGGCATTCTTAGCTATACACGTGTCCTGTGGCACACGACAACACGTTCTACAATGACTGTCGGCTGAGAAATCACGGTACGAAGTGGACCATTCGCCAACGCCGTGTCCCATTTATCGTTCGCTACGTGCGCAGCACAGCGGCGCATTTCACATCATGAGCATACCTCAGTGACGTCAGTCTACCCTGCAATTGGCATAAAGTTCTGACCACTCCTTCTTGGTGTTGCATTTGCTCTGTCAGTCAGTGTATATATATAGATATAGAAGAAGAGGCGAACATTGTATCAAGTAAATGAACGCCTGATGGAGTCAATAAAAAACCGAAGACTTAAGTTCTGTGGACGTCTATACAGAATGGGTGAAAAGCAGCTGACAAAACAGACCATTAAATTGGATAATATTACAAATGTTTTAGATATGTGGTTTCAGGAGGTCAGAAAGGGCCTCGGCAGGATTGGTCCCGGGCGGGAGGGTATTTGACATCGGACGTGATACAGATTAAAGATCAATAACTCCAAGGGCTTCCATAATCCAAAATAGAACAGACAATGGACGGAGGAATGAAGATAGGTTGCCAGAGAAAGAATGCAACGATTCTGGGCTGTAAAAGAAACTTCAAAAAAATACATTATAAATTATACTGTAGATGTGCGTAAGTACGTTATGCAAACATACAATACGGTACGGTAAGGTTAATTTTCCTTTAGTCATCAGCATAGGAAAATTAACACAACGAAAATTGTTCTGATGGGCTGCATATCCAAATGTGGCTGGGAGACGTGACCAGTCTTAAGGGAAATAATGGATAGAAGGAGCATTGTGAGACGAGGTTTTGCTCGAACAGCAACGATATACGAGTACATAGGGTGGAAAACTGCGACTACATTTTTCTTGAACATTTATGCAAGCTGCTAGGAATTAAATGTCTATTAGTTGCATCCTACGCAACACCTTACAGCAACTATTATGTACAACCAAACCAAACCACTTGGCACTAGAGCCCTTGAAGGGCCTTGGCATACCAAGCGACCGCTGCTCAGCCCGAAGGCCTGCAGATTACGAGGTATCGTGTGGTCAGCACGACGAATCCTCTCGACGGTTATTCTTGGCTTTCTAGATCGGGAACTCTTATGTACACTTAGCCTAATATAGGCTTATCCTTATAACGCAACCAAGCAAATAGGTAATTACTCAGCAGACGGTTCGTGAGAAGAGACTACTTTATTAATACATACTGTATTAAGTATTGGTGCAAAAAAACAATGAAACTGTTGATGATAAGATAAGGGGCCCATATTTCGTCCTCTTGGCAGATCTGGACTTCTATAAATTCAGGAATATTATGAACAATGCTAGAAATTGGTACGTATATATTACTGAATATATTTTCCACTTACGGGCAAGTTACAATAAAACTGTTGTAACGTAAGGTAGTCAATATTTGACATAAACACTACAAGAACTAAACTACCAAAAATGTGTTCGTAATTTCGTCCCCCACCAAATTTATTAAAAGTGAAATTATTTTGAATATAATTTTCCTTTCTAAACTTACCAAAAACTTCCCCTATAATGAATTACTTGAGAGCTATTTATGAAAAAGGTTTCCTTGGTATTCTTTTTAACATAGTCTTTAAGCATTGCTCGTAGGAAGTTAAACGCTTTACGTGCACGTTTTTAACCCATTATCTTGTCCCCCCTGCCTTAATAGCCTTTTTCATAGCCTCCTTATCCCACTACTGCGTTTTCCCATCTGAAAATAATAATAATAATCCTCATAAATAACAAATGAAATGAAGAGGTACGAAATTACAAACATTCCCTGATTCATTATAATGGCCGCTACAGTAACTCACGCCTACCACCTCACTGTAGCGATTACACGCCAGGAACTACACCATACGACTGAAATGCAGTCCAGTATTTCATACACATATCAGTGCTCACACTAGGAATAACAGGCTCTTAATTTGAATGCTACACTAACTCAGCTGGGCATGAAAAATGAATCCTCTTTGTACACGGAAAGTGAACGTCGTGCGATTAGTTTCAGCTAAACACGATGAAAACCATGCTAGCATGAGGAGGAAAGTCAAAAAAACATAAACATGCATCTCCCACAACAACACAACGGGATGAGGCTACGCGTGTGCGCGCGGCTAAACATTAGGTACCAACTGTGCAAACTGGAAATCCCTAGGGAGACGAAATTAGGTGCGGGGATGGAATCCCCCCCCCCCCACCTTAATAATGTTTCGTGGCTATTGCTCGCCCTTGTAAGGCAGACCCTCCGACGAAAATGGGTATCATCTGCCGAGGATGAGAAGCTACTTGATACTGTAGTGGAGGGCAATAGTGCGTGTGAGTTCCAGGAATGTTAGGGAGTGCACAAGCAGCCAGTCGTTGAGCCAGGGCAATTAACCATTTAAGATTAATATTCCCAACGCGTCCCGGAATCGTACCCAGGACTGTATGAACCGAAAGCCACTACGCTGACCGTTCATCAAGGAGCCGAACAAATTCGTGTCGTCGTCCCACGGTGGTGCAACTTTTTTGAGACACACCCCCTATAGAGGTGAGCTGGTTAACCACGTACCAGCATTCCTACCAATCTTAAATTTCTGATAATACGGCGAATCAAACATGTGCCCAGGAAGAGGGCAGTAAATAGCACCAACCGTTACACTATGGAGGTGGAAAATGTCACATGTCACAGAATTAATGTCAAAGAATCGCATATTTCCCTCTTTCCACTGCCGCCATTCCTACATCCTTGTGAGTGCGAACTGTGTCACGCAAGTGGGCTTGTTTCGCGGCTCTCCCTTATGTCGACCACACGTGAAGGAATGCATTTAAAAATTGCGTGTTGTGGTGGTTGTCAATGTGGTATGCTGTGTGTATTACGACTCTCACAAACACCCAGAGAGAAGAACGAGTAAAATCCTCATCCCGGTCGTAAACATACATCTAGATGCTTTAAATTGAAGTCCACTATGCTGGCAATTCAGCCAAGGAGCCGGATAATAAAGAATTTCTTAACGCTAGGTGTATAATAAATAAATTATTAGTAACAATGTGCATGCAGAAGGTTTGTGCGCCTCTCCTTTCCTCCACCAACAAAGCAACACGCAGTAGACATTGGGTTTGCGCCAGAACGGTCATCAAGCCGTAAAACTGGCCACGTGCTTTACTAATCGCTCTCACAGCCTCAATGGAGTATGAGACAAATGGAAGAGGAGTGTACTAATAATTTATATATCATCAATCAAAATTTCATGCAAATTTTAGTGTGCATAGACCAAAGTTAGCCGAAGGGCTTGACTTCACGGTTGTAATACATGTATTTCCCGGTTCAAGAAGTGTTGATCAAACTAATTATGTCATCTTTTGTTTAGTGTAAAGGGGGGTATGTTCGTGATAAATATTTGAATAAGTATCATGAACTTCCCCATTGCAGACTAAGCATTTCAACTTTACTAGTGGTTCCCTGAGTTGTCAACACATGTCTTCATCGTGCTCTAGCGGACACACGATACATACTCATTTATTACGAACTTTCCTGTATCACGAACATGCCTACCTTTATCCAATAATTTTTGGTCGCTTATGTAATGAAATGATTCTTAACTTTTAACTGATTTTCATAACCTTACATCATTAGTTCGTAATGACAATGTAAGAAAGAAATTAGTGTATGAAAGAAAGCGTCATGAGTTGATGCATATCGTATTACTTACTAAGTACATAATAACAGGTCGTAACTGTTTCAGATGGAATACAATTTCATGATTTAATGCTCTTTCTTTTCAGTTGGCCCAACTTCTGCCGATGGAGGAGAACTTCTTGCTGTTATTCAGGTTCGACAACCCTCTGGAATCAAGCGTCGAGTTCATGAAGGCGAGTACCACTATTTGAAATTTTAGGATACCAAATTCTTCATCAGCTAGTACTGTAACAATGTTTGTTAAACTGGTAATGCCTATAAGTACTCCACTAAATAAATCTAAGTTATGGAATGCGTAAGGATGTAATAAATTACCTCTCTCTCTCTACCCCTGTGGATCGGGGCGGTAGAATAACACCCGCGGTACACCATGCCTGTCGTAAAATGCGACTAATAGGGGCCCCAGGGGCTCTCAACTTGCGAGCGTGGGTTGACGATCACGAAGCCATTAGCTGAGTCCCGGCATTGCTACCACTTACTTGTGCCATGCTCCTTACTTTCTTACAAATATCCTACCCGACCTCTCTTGGGCAGCTCTTGTTCTTTTCCGACCCCAAAAGTATTAGAGCACTCCAGGCCTAGGGAGTCTTTCATTTTGACGCGCTTCGTGGCCCTTGTCTTTCTTTGGCCGACACCTTCATTTTTGAAGTGTGGGGACCTTCCATTTTTTCCTCTCTGATTAGTGTTATATAAAGGATGGTTGTCTAGTTGTACTCCCTCTTAAAACAATAATCACCACCACTCTCTCCCTCTCTCTCTCTCTCTCTCTCTCTCTCTCTCTCTCTCTCTCTCTCTCTCTCTCTCCCCCCATAGACTCTGGATCATCCTATGAATCATTTCTCTCCATTCGGCTTCTTTCAGTTTAGCTCTCGTCATGCCAGAATCTCCCTTGATGCTATTTAAGTCCAGTGATGGAAAAATTCTCTGAACTGAATTAGTCACCTGAAAAATATTTCGCTCAATTAAAATTTCAAATTATTTTTCAACAAGTAATCGGTAAAATTACAGTTACAATTACTTTTCGGAACACCAGTCTTAAGGAAATCTATAACCAAAGTTCGCACAGTTCGTGTTTCTTTCGGCACAGAGATATTAAGACTAGTTCTGCTGTAGAAGAACTTAAAAACTTACCTTCATCGTCACTTTATTTTTAGTTTCTACCTCCATGCGATATATATCGATGACTAGAATGTAACAATTATATTATTTTATTTCAAGAAGTGCATACATAGGCCTACATCGTTATAGACTTACGTCCGAGAGAGGACAGGATACGACGGGCCTATCCCAATCGAATGGGGTAGAGTGTCTACAAATGCAACAGAGAAAGAAGAAAGGGAGGGGGGCACATGGGGAGCGCTTACATGTGCCCTGCTGAAATTAGTGTTTGACAGCTATTAGAGCAGGTGAGGGTCTTCCGTTTGGGCCTGAAGAGAAAGGGCCGGGCGTGTTATCCCTGGGAAGGTGTCTCCTTTCCTCCCCAGGAGTGGATAACACAACCGGGCAGCACTTATAGACGCGGCCGTTGCATGTGGAATGGTTTTCCTCCCGTGTAAGTTGCTGCAAATTAAGGTAGATTATAGAGTTATTCGTGAATTCATGCATAAATCCACCCATGCAATTATTCAGCGAGTCGAAGGCTCTCTCCTAAGTTGGTGGTTATCCGTGACTGGGAGAGAAGTGTTAATTCATTCACGCATGCATTACAATTCAATTCAGTCATGGAATCATTCATTATCAACCATTCATGCATTCATGTAGCCATATGCATAGTGTCTGTGAATATGGAGGAGAACTCTGTACAGACTTATGACAAATAAATGTAGACTGTTATGCCTTTCAGCGCTCAGTCTGCAAGCCTCTGTGAATTTACTAAACGTCGCCACAATCCTCTATTTGCAACTAGTGCTGTGGCCTCATTTAGTTCTATACCACTTATCGTTACAAACTGAGTCGAACCATCGTCGTCCTGATCTCCCTCTACTTCTCTTAACCTCCATAACAGAGTCCATTTTTCTCCTAGGGAACCTATCCTCCTCCATTCGCCTCACATGACCCCACCACCGAAGCCGGTTTATTCGCACAGCTTCTTCATCCATCGAGTCCATTCCTAATTTAGCCTTTATCTCCTCATTACGAATACCCTCCTGCCATTGTACCCACCTGTTTGTACCAGCAATCATTCTGGCTACTTTCATGTCTGTTACTTTTAACTTATGAATAAGATATCCTGAGTCCACCCAGCTTTCACTCTCATAAAGCAATGTTGGCCTGAAAACAGACCGCTATAAAGATAGTTTCGTCCGGGAGCTGACTTCCTCCTTACAAAACACAGCTGATCGCAACTGCGAGCTCACTGCATTAGCTTTACTGCACCTTGATTCAGTCTCACTTACTATACTACCATCCCTGGAGAACACACAACCTAAATACTTGAAATTATCGACCTGTTTCTAGCTTTGTATCACCAATCTGACATTCAATTCTGTTGAATTTCTTACCTTCTGACATCAATTTAGCCTTCGAGAGGCTAATTTTCATACCATACTCACTGCATCTATTTTCAAGTTCCAAGATATTATACTGCAGGCTTTCGGCACAATCTGCCAATGAGACCAAGTCATCAGCATAGGCCAGATTGCTTACTACATTTCCACCTAACTGAATCCCTCCCTGCCATTTTATACCTTTCAGCAGATGATCCATGTAAACTACGAACAGCAAAGGTGAAAGATTACAGCCTTGTCTAACCCCTGTAATTACCCTGAACCAAGAACTCATTCTACCATCAATTCTTATTGCAGACCAACTGTCAAGATAAATGCCTTTGATATATTTTAATAATGTACCCTTAATCCCAGAGTCCCCCAGTATGGCGAAAGTCTTTTCTCTCGGTACCCTGTCATATGCTTTCTCTAGACCTACGAAACATAAATACAACTGTCTATTCCTCCCGTAGCATTTTCAATTACCTGGCGCATACTGAAAATCTGATCCTGACAGCAGCTTTGTTGCCTCTAACCACAATGGTTTTCATCCAACAAATTACAGCAAAAATTATATTTTGTAAAAAGTAACGATTACAAGCAAAAGTTACTAAAGAAATTACTCGTTACAAGTACTTCGATTACTGCTACTCAATTACTCGCCGTCTTTGTATGTAACCAATGTGATGTTGGCCTTTCAGTTCCTCTTTTGCCACCCGGCATTCCAAGCATGACATCCGTTTTCAGCGAGGTACTTCTCATTACCTGGCCAAATTATGATACCTTTTGTCTTACTATCATTACTTACAAGGGGATTTTCGGCTTGAACTGATGGAAGATTTTCTTATTACTAACTCTGGCTGTCCACCGCATTCTCAGCAGACGTCACCAACACCAAATTTGAACATGTTACTTCTTTGAGTGAAGGTAGCACAGCTTTGAGCGCCTTACCAGTTCATTGATTGATCACGCTATCAAGAGTCACATAAAATCGTAAGCTTACTATTGTGTTTACGATGTAAGGTAGTGTCTCATCAGCTACCATTCCTGCACAACATGAAAGAAATTACGAGTTACTTGGCTTTGATGACATGTTCTGTTTTAATTGACTGGCGCTCTCACTAGAAGAAGACTGAAAGTGACACCCAGCGACAAATCCAGTTGTAAAGATAAACTCTATCAACTTCCTGAACTCATTCTTTTCTTTAACGTTGTATCATTAATCATTTAGACATTTCATCTATAACTGTAGTTCTACACAACTTTTTGATAGAACGCATGTTTTTACATCATGTTCCAGATCTGGCGAGAGTACGACACGGACGGCAGTGGCTACATAGAAGCTGATGAGCTCAAGGTAAGTGTGGCGAAAGACGTTTCACAGAACTGTACATCGTTATATTAACACATTGAGGTCAAAGGCCGTACGCCGTATGTGCTGTGTCATTTATTGCAGAGAACCAAGCCCACACGATGTGCGCTTAAATATTAATATAATATATGGATAAATAACTGAAATGAAAGTAATTGAAATAAAATAAATTACTAAATAATTAATAGAAATGTCCGTAGTATGGGCGCCAGAGTTCACCACATTGGATTCGTCAAATTTTAATAAAGCGTTATAATTCTCTCTCCCAGGGCGTGTACATAAATCTGCGTACTGTTACATCTGTTTCAGGTCTTAACTAACCTTCTGAAAACAACTAAATATGTAGGAACTGCACCCAGGTTCATAAATAACTTCATTTGCTCTAAAATAACTAAGTTATATTCTAAATAACATCCGTGCATGAGCACCTCATCAACACACCAAAATATACATAAAATACACTCACAAAACACTGCTGGAAGACTCCATATTTACAACAACAACAATAACAACAAAAACAGGGGGAAACCAAAAGCGAGGACCAAACTACCATTTGTAGTTAGTCCGTTGAACAAAGCACACACATATATATGTAGATAAATACCCTTCACTGTGTATCAACACAACTTGCATACCAAGACCACGCCCCAAACCTGTTCCGGCTCCCAAGACAATAACAACAAGGCCATCTCATCGGAATCTAGGCTATCCATATGACTCACGCGAACTTTCCGAATTGTAAATAGCACTGTTTCCCCATCCGCTTGTACAAAATAAATTACTCGTATCACGTAAGTAGACCTTTCAGCTTAAAATATTAAGAATAAATATACAAATGAATAATGATGATAATAATACGAATGATGACAATAATATCTCTTATTTCTCAATATAGTGCGAGGGTGTGATATATGTACTATCACAACGTGCTCTGGTTTTCATCGTTGTTACTATGAAACAAACGTAATATGTGCGTTGATCGGCACTGCAGTATAAGATTTGTATCATATAGTTCTCGTAAAATAAATATAGATGACAGGAAACTGTAACTCTACACGTCATATTCTTCATTTGAAATATTATCAGAGCTGTGTCGACTCGAAAACAGTGTGCACGTAATGGCGGCCACACGTGAGCATAGACCGAACAACAGTGATGTATACCAACTGAACAGACCTAAGAGATCACACAAAATAATTATGTACTAATTATTACGTAGATGAACATCTTATACAAATAATTCTGGACGTCCTACAATGCAAAATAACTCAATATCCGCCAATTTTTTTAGTTAAGGTTTTACGTTGAACTTTTTAACAAAATGAAAATCCTACTGATTTTAATCCACTTTTCCATGGGAAGGGATCTATCCACATTATTACGGTTTTACAGATATGAAGGAGAGAGCATGAACTCAAATATAGTAAAATAAAAAATTACCCATGTTAAAAACTAGTACATAATTTTAAAATTCGAAATTAGTGAAAAATGGCCCATTCAGAGGATTAAAATGTATGAAAGTGAGCAAGAGCTCAACGGGTTAAGTTAATTTATTCGACGGTTCTTTCATACGAGTATAATGAGAACAGTTGTTCAAATAGTACCGGCACTGAAAAAGTGACTAGTCCCATCGTATTCTTCACATTTACAATGCAATAATCATGAATACCCATCAACCTGGTGGTGGTGGTGGTGGTGGTGGTTTTTATTTTAAGGGAAACATAACGAGATAATGAAACCTTTTTAACACTAACCAAAGAAAGAAATGAAAGGGATCCAATACTTCGAAGAATGGAGATGCCGAAAAAACGGAAGGGGAGGACCACGAAGGTTGAAAAAATGAAAACTCTGTGCATAATACATTATCAGTCACTTCAAAAGAGCAAAGCCAAAACTCACCTACTTGTTTCAAGGAGATTTAAATTCATTGTAGAGGTCCTTGATCTGTATCATACCAAGATATCATCGTTGAAGGAACCAAACTTCGTATGTGACAACGCTCTTCCTATCCATGATATTCCTTAAGACTGGTCACGCCTCCCAGCCACATATGGATACGCAGTCCATGAGAATAATTTTCGTTGTGTTCGTTTCCGTATGCTAATGAGTAAAGGAAACTGAAGCTTACCGTACTATTCGAATGAATGTTTGTGCGACGATTTTACTCACTCCTACAGTAAATTTTAATTTTCCTTTACACTTGTGCATAGGAAAATGAACACAACGAACATAGTTCTGATGGACTGCATATACTGTATACATGTGGCTGCACGGAGTGACCCATCTTAAGAAACATAATGGATAGGAAGGGCATTTTGATATACGAGGTTTGGTTTCTTCACCGACGATATTATATCGGTTCACACAGAAGGACTTGGGTCCTACTCCCCGTCAGGAAGTCGAAACACTTAAAAGAAACGAGAGTTCTACTTCTAGAGCGCGACATGGCCCTGAGGTTCACTTAGCCTGCACCAAAATTGAGTACAAGGTTAATTCCTAGATGCAAAGGCGGTCGGATGTAGAACTAACCACTCTACCTCTTTTATTGTCGAGGTTACGGAAAGTGGAAGCCACTACCTTCCACTCCTCCAAGGGCTTTCATAGCCTGTATGGAGATAGCTTTGCTCTAGGATTGACCAGCCGGTCAAATACAGACTCGCAATTAACAAGAAAATTTAATTTCATCCATTTCATCCATTTCATCATGAAGATATTGTTTGAGATTTCTATCGCATTTGAACTACGTATATCGCTTCAATGAAATATGATTTCATACTGACCCATGTGATGTAGAATAAATTTGTGGGTATAAGAAGTGCTTGATGCTGTGTCCTGGAGTATGCAGAGAAGTTCTAATTGGATTCTCTTCCGCTCGCAGCGAATCATTGCATTTTAGCTCCCTCATGTTACTCTGTTCCCCTGTGGGTGGGGGCGGTAGAATAACACCCACGGGATCTCCTACCTGTCGTAAGAGACGAGTAAAATGGGCCCCAAGGGCTCTTAACTTGGGAGCATGGATTGGCGACCACGGACCCCTTAGCTAAATCCTGATATTGCTTTCACTTACTTGAGCCAGGCTCCTCGCATTCATCTAGCATATTCGACCTTCCTTGGTCAACACTTGTTCTTTTCCGACCCAGACGCTAATAGGTACCGAGGGCTAGGGAGTACTTCATTTTCACGCCCTTCGTGGCCCTTGTCTTTCTTTAGCCGATACCTTCATTTTTTCGAAGTGTCGGATTCCTCTCTCTCTCTCTCTCTCTCTCTCTCTCTCTCATTAATGTTATATAGAGTATGGTTGCCCAGTTGTACTTTATCTTAAAACAATAATCACCACCACCACAATTTGTTACCCTGGAGCCTGTCACCATGTGGTCTCTTCTACTTTAGGCACTCCCTGGAAGAACCGGTCTGCTTCATGTACTAAAGGAGGAGTTGAATGTACTATCTCGTCTACGTGAAGATAACACTTATGTCGCTGTGTGCGGCGTGATACCCGAGTAGTATCATCAATGACTTGTCCCTAAGACGACTCTCGGTAACATCCCATCTCAACCTATTTTCAAGTGTACCACAGAGCTGAAATATTGACAACCTGTAGAACTACAATCATCTTCTACCTTTGAATGATAGTATTTTATGTTTATGTACGTTGAGTGCTCAGCCCGGAGGTTGGTTTGGACCTCGACAGCTTCAGTCATCAGCCGTTAGGTGGGCCAGGAGTCACTGAAGAGGCATACTGGGAAAATGAGGAGTGAGGTAATGTCCCGTAGCTTTCCTCACTAAGACAGAAGTTGTTAATACATCTCAGTCTGCGAACCCACTGAAGTGCCAGAATCAACCGACCCTATGAGTAACATTTTCATACCATTCATAACAGGGACTGGCTGTGTAAGGAATGGCCTTACTAACATCACTCATACCTCAGCCCTGTCATGTTGTCAAAGCCAAGGATGAGACTGAGACAGGTCAGTGAAAGTAACAAATTTGTTCTAACCTACACCAGAAGACAAAGTGTACTGAAAACACTAGGTCTTGCCAGCAAAGGCATTTTATGTATATATCGAGTGCTTATCCACTTGATTTTTTAATGTTCAACACCAGTTATGATTTGTGATTTAGATAAAAAAACAGTCAGTAAAAAGTAAAAGGTAAAATCATCAACCCGACTGTTTCAAGTCAGTGATGCAAAAAATACTGGGCATTTAGTATGGCTCGTAGAGAACAAGTACAGATTATTTTTTGTTAAGAAGAGTTCGATTTTGAAATTGGAAAAGAAAATTGTAAAATTGAGGATCCCTGTGGTTACACACAGTACGTGTGCTGATGTTCGTATGAACATCTTTTCAACAGACACTCCTCAATTATTTGTATATATTGCACTTGATCATTAAATTTAGACTATTAGTAAAGTTATTAACGTTTACAAATGAGCAAACAATGAGCAAATAACACCAAGCAGTGATTGCCTCCAGAGATATTTTTTAATTCACACACGCACTGTGTATAGCACGCCATACGCAATGTCTCGCATAAGGCCATGACCTGTCCATGTGTATGGAGTCTGCAGGGTGGATCAAACAAGTACTTCAACATTCCGTGCACCTGAATGAGAATTATGCGTCTGCTTCGGTTCATGAATTCAATCTGACACGTAATACCAATCTGCATGTCGCGGATGTAATTAAAGATTTCCTGAGTGAGCGTCAAATACAAATGACAGAAGGATCAGCGATAAAGTGTAAATTAATTATATCGAGCACGTGTGGGGGGATAATTAACAGCTGGGTTTGTCACTGTGTACTGCTAGACCTTGCACGCAGCTCGTCATTTATTTCTCAGGGCGCCATTGCTCCTACGTAGATGATATAAGGCTACTGACTAGAAGGCGTATCAACAGACATTTGGGAAATAATTTTATTTATTTATTTATTTATTTATTTATTTATTTATTTATTTATTTATTTATTTATTTATTTATTTATTTATTTATTTCTGAATCATTTTACGCTCCACGGTTGGTATTTCCCTCGGACTCAGCGAGGGATCCCACCTCTACCGCCTCAACGGCAGTACCCTGGAGCGTGAGACTTTGGGTCGGGGATACAACTGGGAAGGACGACCAGTACCTCTCCCAGGCTGCCTCACCTGCTATGCTGAACGGGGCCTCGTGAGCGATAGAAAGATTGAAAGGGATAGACAAGGAGGAGGTAAGGAAGCGGCCGTGGCCTTAAATTAGGAACCATTCCGGCATTTGCCTGGAGGAGAAGTGCGAAACCACGGAAAACCACTTCGACGATGGCTGAGGTGGGAACAAAATTGAGCCAGGGCGGCTCCAGTGATCCCATAAATAACTGGGACAAGCCGAAGAGTGAAAATGAAAATCCTCAGCCTCCAGTCATTTGAAAGGGTCAGGAATGGAATGAATGAAGCCTTGGGAAGACTTGGGAGAAAGGAGACGAGCTGCTGGACTAAGTGGTATGTTCCGAGCTGTCGGTGGAGAGAAAGCGTGGAATGACATTAGTTGACGAATAAGTTTGAGTGGTGTCTTTAAAAGTAGGAAAGATCACAATATGAGGATAAAGTTGTAATTCAAGAGGACAAATTGGGGCAAATATTCGTTTATAGGAAGGGGAGTTAGGAACTGGAATAACTTACCAAGAGAAATGTTCAATACATTCCCAGTTTCTCTGAAATCATTTAAGAAAAGGTTAGGAAAACAACAGACAACGAATCTGCCACCTGGGCGACTGCCCTAAATGCAGATCATTGATTGATTGATTGATTGATTGATTGATTGATTGATTGATTGATTGATTGATTGATTGATTGATTGATTGATTGATTGATTGATTGATTGATTGATTGATTGATTGATTGATTGATTGATTGATTGATTGATTGATTGATTGATTGATTGATAACAGCAGTTCTGCATAATAATGAGTTATCTACATTTCCTGAATGCTTGAGTTATTTTTCTTCTTAGGCTACAAGTAGATAAATAAGATTTTGTTTCATAATTTTAATATTTTGATTGTAAGAACGGGTAGTGGTTAGTGTGATTAGCTGCCACCCCCAGAGGCCCGGGTTCGATTCCCGGCTCTGCCACGAAATTTGAAAAGTGGTACGAGGACTGGAACGGGGTCCACTCAGCCTCGGGAGGTCAACCGAGTAAAGGTGGGTTCGATTCCCGCCTCAGCCATCCTGGAAGTGGTTTTCCGTGGTTTCCCACTTCTCCTTAAGGCCACGGCCGCATCCTTCCCTCTTCCTTGTCTATTCCTTCCAATCTTCCCATCCCCCACAAGGCCCCTGTTCAGCATAGCAGGCGAAGCCACCTGGGCGAGGTACTGGTCATCCTCCCCAGTTGTATCCCCCGACCCAGAGTCTGAAGCTTCAGAACACTGCCCTTGAGGCGGTAGAGGTGTGCTCCCTCGCTGAGTCCGAGTCCTGGAGGGTAATCAGTTTAAGAAAGAAGGAAAGAACGGGTATTATTAAATCAACCAGCATTTCTAATGTTGAAATTAGTTCTTACTTAACTACTTGAAACATTGTATACATTCGAGCACCACAAGTAGGTATCTACATGTGTATAGTGGAATCACACAACAAAAATTAAATTTCTTGCAGTCCTGTGTATTCAAATCATTATTACAATATTGTAACTCTAAAGCTCGTTTTTCAGTCTTTGGGAATAACACCACTCTGAAAAACTGAGAGAAAATCGTCTGAGATGCTTTAGTCGCCTTCAGCGAAGACCAGAAGTTTATGAGGCGCACGGAGTGCAGAAGCAGGCAGTAGAAGGCCAGCCATGTCTGGGCAGGCCTACATTACGATGGAAAATCTGCATCAGGAATAGGGTTGCGAGATGTATGGTTTTGCCCGGAACAATACGGATTTTTCTCATTTTGTTCCGCGTACGGTGCACCCTTTAAACCGTACGCCCAATGTTCCGTTTTTAAAAATATCATAGTTTAGACAATAGTGCAGTATTAAAAAAGTACACGGTTATGATCAAAATATTCTTTATGCTGACCTGACCGATGATCAGCCATCACAGTTGAGAACAGCGCCTCTGGCAGTGTGCTAGCGGTACTAGCAGGCACGAGACTCCTCCATTTTATATATCAGCGGTTTAATTGGCCCAGAAAAACTGAAGAACATTTTGATAGTACTTAGGTTTGTCTTAAATATATTTCCATCTAATGCTTATACTGAAAGAGTGTTTTTAGTAATGGCAATAAAATGGAGAGATGACAGAAAACAGATTCTCAGTAGATTTAATAGAAATAGACTTCTTGTGTACTTCAACTATGATGAGAATTGTAAGGAATTTCTCAAGAAAGTTTTGTTGAATAAGAAACTGTTACAAATTGCTTCTTCAAATGACAAGTACTTGTGTAATGTTCATTTCAATGTAAAGACAAACGCATTATTAGTTTAACTACCTATATATTTCATGCTGACGCTGTTATGTTATTACCGGTATTTACTTGTTAATATAACCCTGCTCTGAGATAGTAGGTTCGAACCCCACTGTCGGCAGCCCTGAAAATGGTTTTCCATTTTCACACCAGGCAAATGCTGGGGCTGTACCTCAATTAAGGCCACGGCCGCTTCCTTCCCACTTCTAGCCCTTCCCTGTCCCATCGTCGCCGTAAGACCTATCTGTGTCGGTGCGATGTAAAGCAATTAGCAAAAAAAAAATTAAAAATATAACCGTGCTCTTTTCTCTTAACCACGACTATGGTGCCATAATTTAGCGCTATATGGCAGTGAAATGGAAGTGTTCCTTATTTGCCACCCGGAAATCTGGCAACCCTAATCAGGAAGGGCCTGAATAGTACCAATGTCGATGAAAATATAGACTACAAGGTCGAAGTTACTGGAGGAGAGTTACCAGAAAAGCCGACCCCACCATCGTGGGATAAGGAGGAGGAGGTGGAGGAGAAGAAGAAGAAGAAGGTGTAGTGTTCGACAGGCTGAAAATTACATTAATTGAACCGACACTCAAAAGTACAGCTTACTTCTTAACAAATAATCTAAATCTGTTTGTTGTGATTGTCGGTGCTCATTTGAGTATATTATGAGCTTGAGGCCAGAAGTTACGCAGAGTCTTTCTGTAGCTAAAACGAAATAGATATCAGATGAGTGCTAAAATTAATTATAAGTTTAACATAAAATAAGAGTCAGACTTTTATTTATTTACCATATGCATTTCAGTAGGGCCTGCCTTTCCGAGGCGGTAAAGGCGTGCTCGATTCACCCGGAAGGGCGTGCGTTCGATTCCCCGTCAGGAAGTCGAAAAATTTAAGAAACGAGATTTCCACTTCCGGGGGTGCTCATGGCCCTGAGGTTCACTCAACCTACACCAACAATGAGAACCAGGTTAATTCCTGGAACACCGGGCGAGTTGGCCGTGCGGTTAAGGGCGCGCAGCTGTGAGCTTGCATCCGGAAAATAGTGTGTTCGAATTCCACTGTTGGCAGCCCTGAAGATGGTTTTCCGTGGTTTCCTATTTTCACTCCAGGCAAATGCTGGGGCTGTACCGTTATTAAGGCCACGGCCTATTCCTTCCCTCTCCTAGCCCTTTCCTATCCCACCGTCGCCGTAAGACCTATCTGTGTCGGTGCGACGTAAAGCCACTAGCAATTCCTGGAAGCAAAGGCGGCCGGGCGTAGAGCTAACCACTCCACCCCACCAAGTGCCAAGGTTAGCGATAGTGGAAGCCTTTACTTTCCACCCCTCCCAGGGCCTTCATTGCCTGTATGGAGATGACTTTGCTTTGCTTTTCTTTATGCCTTTTAGTGCCAGGAGAGCAGTGAGGACTTCATTAAAACAAGTCCTATCTAAATTTCAGTTTTTATTTAAACAGAAATAAACATAAATGTTTCTACATTTCTAAATATTTTTGAGTGTGATTTTATAGAATCTGATGATGTCCTTTCAAGACCGAAACATGTCATTCTGTTTTAGTTAAGTTGTTTCGTTTTCAGGCGTAATTCTCTTACCATATGTTTTATTTTTCACGTAGTTTATAAATGTATTTATCCAAAATTAGTTTCTGTAGGTTGTAGAACCCAACAGTTATAAATCTATACAGGATGTCCCAAGAGGAATGGTCAATATTCAGAGATATTACAGGAACGATCATTTGAAGCAAAAATAACTTCATATGGACAAAATGCAATATTCCGAATGGTGTCCGAGGTGGAACACAGTGTACATTTGTTTTTGAGCCAGTGGCGCGTACGTATGTGTTTTACCCACGCAACACCGAGCTCGATAGCTGCAGTCGCTTAAGTGCGGCCAGTATCCAGTATTCGGGAGATAATAGGTTCGAACCCCACTGTCAGCAGCCCTGAAAATGGGTTTCCGTGGTTTCCCATTTTCACACCAGGCAAATGCTGGGGCTGTACCTTAATTAAGGCCACGGCCGCCTCCTTCCCACTCCTAGCCCTTCCCTGCCCCATCATCGCCATAAGACCTATCTGTGTCAGTGCGACGTAATGCAACTAGCAAAAAATTACCCACGCAACTTCTTTGACATTTTGAAATGAATACAAGCTTTCCGCATGTAATGTTCTCCATACACGTGTTCGTGGGACACTGATATGTGCAGAAAGTCGCACTGTGCTGGTTGTTGAAACTAACTACATGTTCAGAAGAAAAATGGGAACTTGGAAAAATACCTGTTTCACGCAATGTGCTGGAAACACTGGTAAACACTCTATGATCAGCAATTCGACGTGTCGGAAAGCGCTGGCGGTATTCCTCGACAGCAGCAGGAGCACTACGATCGCAGAAGCCGCAAACATCTGCATATTCTTCATTAGTGTAGATGTGTGGCATTTTAGCCAGCGCGTGTACAAAACACAGTTAACTGATGCTTCTCTCTGATACACTCCCAATCTCTCAGACTACTACACTCACAACACGCCATGGACAAGTGCGCGGTCAAAGGGCTAGTTTAATGACAGAAAGACATCCCGAGCAAATAGGCTGAAAGCAACGAGATAGATAAGGTTCTATCATAAACCACTCAGGGTACGGCATATGTCCATTTGAAGTCTTTTGCATCAAATGATCATTCCTGTCATATCCCCGAATATTGACCATACCTCCTGGGACACCCTGTATATTTTTTAAAAATAAAAACAACTTTGTCCAGTACGTCCGGCCGTTCTACTGGACCGATTTGCTTCATCCTTGTTTCATTCTCTCCGGAATTACCTGCCCCTTAATCATCAGACATGGATAGGTCTCTGAGATCAGTCAACTTGAAGTAGGTAATCCTAAAATCAGATCACTAAATGACCACTCAAGTAATTGCAGGCGAATGCTTGCCCTAACCCGAAATACATTCTATACTTAGCTGGTTGCTAAGCAATTAACACTTTCATTAATATTGTGATCCTTACTAATATGACTGCATGAAGCCATGCTTACTACCTGTCAAGGCAGAGAGTATACACACTTTCTCTGATCATGGAAGAATACTATTCTCTGCTAGCCTCTTTGATTATCTGACCACCCCCAGTTTTTAAATATACTCAACATGGTAGAACGTTCCTAATAACTTATGGTGGTAAGAGAAAAGAGTTGACGTACACACAGACCACTAAAAAAGCGCAGAGACAAACTCTTAAAAGTGGGTGTCTACTTAACCGAACCCAGTATTCAGACACGGTTAATAAAAGGTTAATAAAAGGTAAATAAAGGGTACAGTTTTCTGCACATGGTTATGAGGGTGTTTAGGGGTTGTAGTAAGGATGTAAAGGAGAGGGCATGTAAGTCTCTGGTAAGACCCAACTAGAGTATAGTTCCAGTTTATGGGACCCTCACCAGGATTACTTGATTCAAGAACTAGAAAAAGTCCTAAGAAATGCAGCTCGATTTGTTCTGGGTGATTTTTTTTTCCTAGTTGCTTTATGTCGCACCGACACAGATAGGTCTTATGGCGTCGATGTGACAGGAAAGGCCTAGGAATGGGAAGGAAGCGGCCGTGGCCTTAATTAAGGTACAGCCGTAGTATTTGCCTGGTGTTAAAATGGGAAACCACGGAAAACCATCTTCAGGGCTGCCACCAGTGGGGTTCGAACTCACTATCTCCCGGATGCGAGCTCACAGCTGCGCGCTCCTAACCGCACGGCCAACTCGCCCGGCTGCGTGATTTTCGACAAAAGAGTAGCGTTACAAAAATGTTGCTAAGTTTGGGCTGGGAAGAATTGGGAGAAAGAAGACGAGCTGCTCGACTAAGTGGTATGTTCCGAGCTGTCAGCGGAGAGATGGCGTGGAGACGAATAAGTTTGAGTGGCGTCTTTAAAAGTAGGAAAGATCACAATATGAAGATAAAGTTGGAACTCAAGAGGACAAATTGGGGCAAATATTCATTTATAGGAAGAGGAGTTTAGGGATTGGAATAACTTACCAAGGGAGATGTTCAATAAATTTCCTATTTCTTTGAAATCATTTAAGAAAAGGCTAGGAAAACAACAGATAGGGAATCTGCCACCTGGGCGACTGCCCTAAATACAGATCAGTATTCATTCATTGATTGATTAGTTGATTGAATTGTATGTTGCACTATCTCGGGCAAGATCGTTTGAAAATGTTAAGATCCAGATACGCCAGAATGGTCGAAGCACAGTGAATATTGTGCGGAAAGAAGTGCTATAAACTACATTACGAATCAATCAACTATTATGTAGCGGTTTTTAATGTTCATAAAACTATTGAAAAGGGCAGGCAAAACAATAACTTATGACTACGACAGGCATATCAAGACGAGTTATCTGACATATTTATAACGAATGATGCGGAGCAGCGCGGGTCCACTAGTCAATATTAATTAGTCATGAATAACATAAGTAGTAGATATAAATCCTGAAAATTCACATAACTTCCATAGCACAGACCGCGATATGAAGAAAGCTGGCAAATCAGCGAGCGATGATTGCCCTTTGCGAGCACTACCAATCTCCCCGCTGCTAAATTAGTTTACAGCACACCGTTTCCTGGCCACAGCAGGTTGTCATGGTTACGAGCGTCGGTGGCCACGACCTGAGATTTTACTGCGTCTGCCAGTTGACGAGAAACAAGTCAGTAAAATATCAGCTGGAGACTCCATTAGCTTCTTTTCTGAGAGAACTCCCTTCTTTTGTTGGAGGAAAATTATTCTGTTGAGCATCACAAAAGATTTATTTGCACAAATAGATTTCGCTACACAATACGACTACCGTCTGTTACTCTAGACATCAACATAAAATAAATGACTGTGTGGTTATCAAACGTTTGCAATTGTTCTGCGATTATGGAAGACGTGATTTCAATCCACTTTTGCATTGAAATGAAATGATGACCGAGCTCGATAGCTGCAGTCGCTTAAGTGGGGCCAGTATCCAGTAATCGGAAGATAGTGGGTTCGAGCCCCACTGTCGGCAGCCCTGAAGATGGTTTTCCATGGTTTCCCATTTTCACACCAGGCTGTACCTTAATTCCTTCCAATTCCTAGGTCTTTCCTATCCCATCGTGGCTCAGACGGCAGCGCGTCGGCCTCTCACCGCTGGATACCGTGGTTCAAATCCCGGTCACTCCATCTGAGATTTGTGCTGGACAAAGCGGAGGCGGGACAGGTTTTTCTCCGGGTACTCCGGTTTTCCCTGTCATCTTTCATTCCAGCAACACTCTCCATTCTCATTTCATAGCATCTATCAGTCATTACTAAATCACTTTGGGAGTGGCGACCCCATCGTACTAATAGCCTATATATGATTCATTCATTACATCCCTGACGCGGTCAATGACTGGAAAGCAGGTTGTAGGTTTTCATTTTCAGTAGGTCGGCGGATGCAGAGTGGGTCTTGGCCCACAAGTGGCCACGACTGGTCCGTGGACCGACAACTTTGCACTCCGACCTACCAACCGAGCAGAGGAGGGGTGGCCACGGTTCTACGGTTCCGTATTCGGGAGACGGAGAGGGGCTGCTTCCCACCGTCCGCTGTCCTGAGAATGTTTTCCCGTGGTTTTCAATTTTCCTGCACTAAAGCGAATGCCGGGACAGTTCCTACTATAGGCTACCAACCCTCTCACCTTCTCCGCATATCTCCTTCTCCGATACAAATCTCCTAGCCTGAGTGTCGGCGTCACCGTTTGGGAGGCCCGCCTCCTCCAGTGGAATAATACAAATATTTAGTAGATCGGTGGATGCAGAGTGGGTCTCGGCCCACAAGTGGCCAGGGCTGGACCGTGGTGTGACAGCTCTGCACTCCGACCGACCAACCGAGCACAGGAGGGGCGGCCATGGTTCTACCGTGGCTCTACGAATCCGTATTCGGGAGACGGAGAGAGGCTGGTTCCTACCGTTCGCTGTCCTGAGAATGTTTTTCCGGGCTTTCCATTTTCCTACACTAAATTGTGCAGTTCCTAGTATAGGCCATAGCCGCCAACTCTATCACCTCCTCCAGTGGAATAATAAATAGATTTAGCAGTAGCAGCAGCAGAGAAAACCGCTATGTGAAATATTTCAGCTTAGAACTTTGGCCGGTAAGGTTCTGCCATACAAAGTTCAATATTGTGTGAGTAATGTCAAAGAATTTTCGTTCTTGATTATATATGTGTTGCGGGTCAGTATTCCTTCCACAAAATTATCAGCGGTTTTCGCAGGCGCAACGACGGTATCGTTCAATAAACTCTGTGATCTATCCTATTCTCTCTCCACTTTGTTGAGCTTTATCGTACTTCACGTTACTGCTACGTGCCTTCTTATAAGAATATCAGTATTAAACGTTTGAATACAGGCATGTAACTTCAAATAAATTCATTAAGGATTCATGAAATCGATTACCAATATTCCCATGCGAAGAACGGGTACTATCTGCGCACTTGTTATCGATAGATTTGTGCACGGGTTTGAGGAGTAAGGAGGGAGCAATTCCGGTTCCAGTAGTACTGCCAACTGAATGGAAATGAAATCTGAATTGAATCGATAATATTATCGATCGATATGAATTTTGCTAAACCTTTGTTATCTTAAGCCAACAACTGTGTCACATACACATTATATAACATTATATAACATTTCTCGATGCGAATCTTATTCCTAGAGTGAATTCTATAGTTTAGCTTTGCTGTGTAAATAACAACATTACTAGTACGTAAAGTGTACGCCAGATGTCGCACAACGATGCATAAGCGATTCATAGTTTGTGTTTCAAAGGTTGCCAGTACGAATCTCGAAGATTGCCGAGGTCGACCAATTCAGCACTAGGGTGTAAATCTATCCAGAAAAGGTGCGCAGATAGTATATATGCTAGTATGAAATAAAAGTTTTCTCTGTGCATTCCCCAGAATTAAAAAGAATGGTATTTCTGCGTCATGTCTGTCTGTCTGTCTGTCTGTCTGTCTGTCTGTCTGTCTGTCTGTCTGTCTGTCTGTCTGTCTGTCTGTCTGTCTGTCTGTCTGTCTGTCTGTCTGTCTGTCTGTCTGTCTGTCTGTCTGTCTGTACGCGCATCACGAGAAAATCGCGAGAGAATTTAATGAAAATCGGTATGTAAAGTCCGGGAATAAGGCACTACAGACTAGACTATAAATAATTTTATTCACGCTGAGTGACATAGTAGATTAGGGGAAGTCCTAAAGTTCAATTCTCAAAAATCTATGATCCTGTCGATAAATTCTGCTAACTAAAATTATATAGAATTAAATTTCCGATCACTTATGTCTTGTACATTTTTACCGTACCGGCTATAATAACAGAAATGTTCATGAATTTCGACTTTTGTTACAAAGTCCGTATTAATGCCGAGCCATGTGAAAATGGGTGAACAAAATGTAATGAAAATCGGTATGTAAAGTCGGGGAATGAAGCACTATAGTCTAGGCTATAAACAGTTTTATTCACGCTGAATGAAATGGCAGTTTAGGGGAAGGCGCCTAAAATTTAATTTTTAAATACCTATGTTATTAAGCAATTTAATAAAATCTTATTCACAACGTGTACACGACTTCATCTAAAATCATTTATTCAATGTAGAATTCCGTAGCGAAGCACGGGTACACCGCCCAGTACAAGTATAGGACAATGCTTAAATAAAAGTAATTACTCAGTTGTTCGAAAACTGAACACAAGATATGAATATGTAACTGATGTAGACATTCTTAAAATGAATATGCTATCAATTCCTCTCACTTGACACTATTCCGGATGTGACTCCTCTTGAAGGAGACCAAGCTCGATCAAACTTTCTCGTCCAATATTGACTTTATCTGACACGTGACGTCGCATCTTGCGCACTCTGAACCTACCTGATGCTTCACAGCCCGGGCGGCTAGCATCAGGGTTTCAGTGTTGGTGGATTACAAATACAGATAAAACATGATTCGCATTGCGGCCGAGCGAGTTGGCTGTTTATCTGTTAGCTTCCATGCGCGAGATGGTGAGTTTGAATCCCCGGAAGATGTTTTTCATTATTTCCCATTTTCACACCAAGTAAATGGTGGGACTGTACTTTAACTAAAGTTACAGCCACTACCTTCTCAATCCTAGCCCTTTCCCATCCCTCCGTAGCCAGAAACCTTCGATGTGCTACTGCAACATTAAACAACAAAAATTTTCCATGGTTTCCCATTTTCACACCAGGCAAATGCTGGAGCTGTACCTTAATTAAGGCCACGGCCGCTTCCTTCGTACTCCTAGGCCTCTCCTATCCCGTCATCGCCATAAGACCTATCTGTGTCGGTGTGGCGTAAAACAAATTGTAAAAAACCAAAAAAAAAGCCGGATTCTGACATTTCTAAGAAATATGGAAAGAAAGTTCTGCTCTATAGATGTGCTTTTCTTTCTTGGTGGCTTTGGCCTTGTCATTCAACCCACTGTGGCCCATATACTGAATATTAAACTCATATTCTGTGACTTCGTGACTTTCATGTTCAAGCAATAGATCTTTAACTGTGACCACTTCCTTCCCAGTCCTAGCCCTTTCCTATCCCATCGTCGCTATAAGACCTGTTTGAGTCGGTGTGACGTAAAATCCAATTGGGAACATGTATACCTCGTAAATGTAACACTAATCTAATTATCAGGGCTGCAATTTACACGTAAATACATGCCGTATTTGTTTTTCATTAGCTAGAGTAAAAAACTTTTCATATCTTTATTAATTAGGATATTTGGTGTGATTTAAAACACGTTTTATTTTCCATATTTGTCCATATTCCCAGCCTTAGTACATAATTTTGCATATTTACGGAAAACTCTCATATAGGGGAATGGGGGCAAGATGGGGACGCTAAGAAAAAAGTAGTTCAAGTGCATTATACATGTTGATAATATATTCATAAATAGTTCCATTTTGTTGCGTCACTATCTGTTTCTCATAGCGCACCAAAATATTTTTTTAAGTCAAAAACTCCACACACAAAAAATCGTGCTTACTACCAATGCCCCGTCTTGCCCCACATATGTTTTTTCGTGTGACCTCCTGACAGGCCGTGTGCAGGACTTTAAAGTCGACTCCCGTGGGTGACCTGCGCGTCGGGATGAGAGATGGAATGGACGAAGATGAATGAAACTAGGCAAGGGTTTCGAAGGAAGTGGCCGTAGACTGTTAGAAGGTACCGTCCCAGCATTTGATTGGTGTTGAAAACGGGAAACCACAGAAAACCATTTCAAGAACAGCCGACGCTAGGGCTCGAACCCACGCGTCTACCGAGTCAACAGAGAGCTTGGCCCCATGAGCTATCGCTGCGCTTTAGCCAGCGTAGCCATTGTTGTCGGTAATGGCTGATTGAGAACCCCACTACCCTTTGCACTCAGTATTTGACCCCTTGGCCTATACTAGGGGACATAATTTATAATAATGAACTATAACTAGAAATTATATAAGTACCTAAAGGGGAAATACTATTTATCCTAAAGGGCAAGATTAGGACTGGGGCAAGATGGGGACTGGGGCAAGACGAGGACGACCCCGTCTTACCCCAAATGTTATATTGAGACTAACGGGATAAAAATATCTTCATTTATTTATGAATTACCTCCACAAGCTCAATATATATACATTAAGGTACAGTCTAATGGATAGTGTTCAAGAACAAATGTATTGCAATTCCAGCTTACCTCACCAAAGTCCAAAGGATAAAGATGTATAAGATCACAGGGGTGAGAAACAGTAAAAAGGCCACTCCACGCATACAGACAGCTCACAATGACTAGAAGTCGTACGAACTGTGTAACCTACATCTGCCCTTTAAGCTTTTTCCGTTTTCAGGCCAGTGGCAGCACCATGGAGACAAGGAAATCCCCACCCCGTCTTGCCCCCCCTTCCCCTACATAGTTAACGTTTTATTTTACTAACTAGCTATAGTACCCGGCGTTGCCCGGATAGTTTCTGAATATTTACCTTTAAGATTTGCATTACCAGTTAGTTATGTGTGATGTGAATTTTTATAGAATTCCTTTTTTGGCTTGCAGATTGATATGTTACGATCTATTATGTAGTTTTAGAATTATGTAGATGTGTTTGATTTCAAGTTTTAGATTATTTAATTTTCGAGTGAAACTTCGTCCTTATGGAAGCTCGAATCGACTGGGAAGTATTTGATCCTGTCCAAAATTAATAAGTGATAACTATATGTATTTAGCCGTCGCACTACAGATACGATGTACAGGATTTCAACTGTCAATGAGACTGTCCCCCTCTCACCCCCACCCCTAAGAAATAAAAAAATCCGGATTGTCACCATTCATCTCAGTGACCCAGAAAACTGTAGATTCAACACTGTTTTCGATTATTTTTATATCTCACTCCCCCCTCACCCACACCCCAAAGGGGGCTGAACATGAACTTTAAAAAATTCGGAGTGTCACTATTCATTTCATCGACCACGAAAACTATGGATTCGATAATATTCTAGATTATTTTTATACCACCTCCCCTCGCCCCATGCCCATAAGGGTGCTAGGGGTGTCTTACCCCCACGTGGTTTGTCTGCTGATACTAATTGATAAGTGTACCAAGTTTGGTGAAATTGCTCCAGTGGTTTAGGAGGAGATGTGCCATTTACACACCCACACGCACACCCACGAACACACCTACATCCATTTTTATATATAACAAGAAGAAGATGATGAGATTTGTATATATAGTTTTCGATTATTTTTATATCTCACCCCCTTCGCCCCCCACTTGGACTTGCAAAAAATCCGGAGTATTACTATTCATCTCAGAGACCCTGAAATCTATGGATTCGAAACTGTTTTTAATTATTTCTATATCTCACCCCCTATGCTCTCCACCTAAAAGGGGGCTGAACTTGGACTTTAAAAAAATTCTGGAGTATTACTTTTCAACGCAGCGACCCCGAAAACTATGAATTCGACACAATTCTCGATTATTTTTATAACTACCCCCCTCACCCCCTCCCTTAAGGGCGCTAGGGATGGCTTACCCCCACAGTGCTCGTCTCCCGATAGTAAGTAATACGTGTACGAAGTTTGGTTGAAATTGCTCCAGTGGTTTAGGAGGAGATATGTCATTTACACACACACACATACATCCATTTTTATATATAGTAAGATTTTTATACTTCACCCCCTTTCCACCCCCGCCCAAAGGAGTCCTATGAGTGCCTTACGCAACAGTATATTTTTTCCAGATATTCTTATTTGTACCAATTTTGGTTGGCAGCTATGCCCAAACGTACATACATAATCTCGCTGCTCTAGGATCCTGGAGCTGACGTTGCCATGGTTACGGCAGTTCATTTCTTTTATCCGATTCCTAGAGCAGGGGTAGTGTGGTGCCAATATCTCCGTAAAGGTTGGTTTTAGGGCATTAAAACATGGTTTTCGGGCACGTAGGGCTTCCCGAGTTTTGTTCTTGTCGTCAGGAGGATTAAATTGAGCTTTGTCTCGTCCTTTAAGGACAAATTCGATATTTTGCCGATATTAGCCTATTATTTTTATATCTCCCCCCGTACTCCCCACCTCGAATTGTTTTGAAAATAAAATACAGCCCACGTTACTCACTGGTAATGTAGCTTTCTATAAGTGAAGAAAGTTTTAAAATCGGTTCATTAGTTTTTGAGTCTATCCGTTACAAACAAACATACAAATTTTTCCTCTTTATAATCATCATCATCATCATCTGTTTACCCTCTAGGTTCGGTTTTTCCCTCGGACTGAGCGAGGGATACCACCTCTACCGCCTCAAGGACAGTGTCCTGGAGCGTCAGACTCTTGGTCGGGGGATACAACTGGGGAGAATGACCAGTACCTCGCCCAGGCGGCCTCACCTGCTATGCTGAACAGGGGCCTTGCGGGGGATGGGGAAGATTGGAAGGGATAGACAAGGAAGAGGGAAGGAAGCGGCCGTGGCCTTAAGTTAGGTACCATCCCGGCATTTGCCTGGAGGAGAAGTGGGAAACCACGGAAAACCACTTCCAGGATGGCTGAGGGGGGAATCGAACCCACCTCTACTCAGTTGACCTCCCAAGGCTGAGTGGACCCCGTTCCAGCCCTCGTACCACTTTTCAAATTTTGTGGCAGAGCCGGGAATCGAACCCGGACCTCCGGGGGTGGCAGCTAATCATGCTAACCACTACACCACAGAGGCGGACCCTCTTTATAATACAGTATTATATTAGTATAGATTAATTAATTAAAGCGACTTTATTGTGGCGAAGTTAGGGCTCCTGGCCCTCTCCTACACTTAACCACTTCATGTATATAAATGAAGCTTGGTACACTGATTGCATTGTGAGTTCTTTGTCAGATAATTTGTGACAGTTCAAGACATAGGACGTGGTGGAAGATGGTATTTACTAACACTGAAAGAGCCGACATGTTAATTGTGTATGGAGAATGTAGGAGGAATGTTTGTTCTTGAGTGTTCTGTACACGGAGCGATATCCCAATAGACGTCATACACAGTAGCGGTGAGCTCTAAAGAGCAGCTCGAAGTGGTTTTTCCATGGTTTCCCACTTAGCAGGTGAGGCCGCCTGGGTGAGGTACTGGCCCTCCTTCCCAGTTTCACTCCTCCGAACTAAAATCTAACGCTCCAGGACACAGGCCATGAGGCGGCAGGGGTGGGATCCCTCGCTGAGTCCGAAGGAAAAGCATTCTGAATGGTAAATGGATTAAGAAAGAAGCACCTAATTTACAATATAAATTTTACAATTTTACGATTTAGGAATTTCAACATTTCATAAGAACTGAAATGACCTAACCTAAACATATTAAACTTTCACAACGTAAAATATAAATTACAACTACATTCTGTAACACGTTACGATAAACAACCACATTCACTCGCATTTATGCATCCCATTCACACTCAAGAAAGCCTGACGTTGGCAAAGGGTTTTAAAATTTGTCTTAGATTTAGCTTCCCTGATGACATTGGGGAGTTCATTCGACCAGCTCGTGGCGGTGACAGTGAACGATCTGTTGTAGGTTGTGGTTCGATGCAGAGGGATTTCTAGCATACAGCTTGATCGGGATGGAACAGAAGGTAGCGAAATGTGGTGGACAAGTAAGGAGGAGTGTTTTTAGAGATTACTTCATACACCAAAGTATGGAGTCTACGTCTATCCTTCACTCGTAACCAAGGTAACTGTCTATTAGAAGGGGCAAACATGGGCATGTGGACGTATGTCGAATGCATACCTGATACATGCATTTTGGGCACGTTGCAGTCTCATGCCTTGCTCATTATTTATATCAATAAAAACTGTATAGCAGTATTCGTGAATGAAAACAAAAGTGAGTGAATGAGCTTTATTTTCAGGGACCAAAGAAATATATTTCAGGAGGTGCAGGCTTTGTTATAACTTTTTGCAAACATTTGTCACATGTTGAAACCTCTTTAATGTTTCGCTTATAGCCACACCAAGATTCATAACGGTTTTGCAATATGGAACAATGGTAGTGTTTAGTGTTACAGGAGGAAAATCGTATTGTTTTAAGGCGTATAAGTTTTTCGAAGTGCCATATATTATGGTATGAAGTTATTCTTCCCAGAAATCAATGTAAAATTTATTTTACTAGTATTAATAATTCAAAGCTGAATTTTACCGGGCTGAATGGCTCAGATGGTTGAGGCTTCGGCCTTCTGACCTCGACTTAGCAGGTTCGATCCTGGCTCAGTCCGGTGGTCAAATACGTCAGCCTCGTGTTGGTACATTTACTGGCTCGTAAAAAACTCCTATGGGACTAAATTCCGACTCCTCAGCGTCTCCGAAAACCGTGCAAATAGTTAACGGGACGTAAAGCTAATAACATTATTAGTATTCAAAGCTGGGTTACCGAGCGAGTTGGCCGTGCGGTTAGGGTTGTGCAGCTGTGAGCTTGCACTCTGGAGGTAGTGGGTTTGAATCCCACCGTCAGTAGTCCTGACAATGGTTTCCTGTGATTTCTCATTTTCACACCAGGAAAATACAGCGGCTGTACCTAAATTAAGGCCACAGCCGCTACCTTCGCAATCCTACCTCTCTCCCACCCCTCCGTCGACGAAAATCGTCGATGTGTTAGTGCGACGTTAAACAATTAGCAAAAAGAAAACAAAGCTGGATTCTGGTATTTCTATGAAATATGGAAAGAAAGTTCTGCTCTGTGCATGTGTTTTTCTTTCTTGCTGGCGTTGGCCTTGTTGCTCAATCCACTATGAGCTATATCCAACAGGTTAAACTCTTGTTCTGCGAATTTAATTTAAATTGTTATTTTTGTGACTTTCATGTTTAATCAATAAATATTTAACTGTGCACGCATACACAGAAATAGTGTCCCGACAAAAAAAAAATCAACACTGCCCCACTCCAGTACTGGAAAAGAGGGGAGGGAGTGAAGTGGTAGTGTTGAAAGCCACTCGAAAAGGAGGGAAAGTGAATGGGTAGTGCTGAAGGAACAGTGGCCCCTTTCAATCACAACAAAGTCTTGTAGCGGGCTGCCTACCTGCAACAATACGTTAAGCGAGGAGGTGGGGAGAATGCAATGCTTTGTTTACATCGGGACATAATTTTTGTGCATGCGTGTGCAACTATTAAAATTTGATAAAATATAAATATTCTTTACATTATTTTTCACAATTCTTATAAAAAATTAATCCATATTTTACTCCTATCCGCCATCCCTGTGGTGTAGATAGCGTGCCTGTCTCTTATTCCAGGATCCACAGTTTTGTTTTCCGGCCAGTTCAAGGATTTATTTTTTCAATTTGCTTTATGTCGCACTGACACAGATACGTCTTTTGACAGCAATGGGACAGGGAAAGTTTAAGAGTGGAAAGGAAGCCGTGGCCTTAACTAAGGTACAGCCTGGTGTGAAAATGGGAAACCACGGAAGACCATCTTCAGGGCTAGCGAGAGTGGAGTTCGAACCCACTTCAAGGATTTCAATTTTGGACTAAGGAGGAAACAGGACTCACTTGATACGAGATTTTCTAAAGGTCTTAGTTACAGGAAGAAAGCGCACAGTGAGAAGATGACGCTACTGACCTTGTATACATAGACCAACACTGGTTGTCATGGTTATAATGGTGCCGGGAAATTGATTACGCTAATTGCAGGTTGAATCCCCCCCACCAGTCCAAAAACAAATCCATGTAAAAAGTCCGGGGATATGAGAATACGAACGCGAAAATAGCTGTTGAATGTTTGTAACCGGAAAGGAGCATTTCTTTCCTCTATTTCAAAAATGGTAATTCTGTAAAAGTCTCATATTAGTTGTATATTTCCTTCGAAAAATCGCTGAGTCGTGAGTGGTCTCGTATTACAGGGGTCTGCTCAAAACTTCGGTAGCGTCCTCGCCCCTCGGGGCCGATGACCTTCGATGTTAGGCCCCTTAAAACAACAAGCATCATCATCATCATCAACATCATCATCATCATCATCATCAACGTCCTCGCCTAACGGACATGCCCTCAATATGAACACTGCGAAGAGGTCTGGAATGAATTCAGGCTTCTGGCACGCAATCTGTTGATTAGAAACTGTATACCACCACATCTCCTACCCTGTCGGCCAGCATTCTGATTGTGACAAGATTTTCCACCAACGGGTCACGAACCGCTAACCACGTGTCAGACCATATTACGATCATGGCTACCAAGCGGGCTGTGCGACTTAATCCATAAGTTAATCCATCATTTGACAACGGGTAAAAGAAGGAATGTATTTAACGATAATCTGCAGCAGGAATACACAGTTTTAGAACTCTCTCTCACTGGGCTTCTGAGCTCTTCGATCCCAGCCCAGTTCGGTGGTCGTGTCGGTAGATTTACTGGCACGTAAAATAACTCTTGCGGGACAAAATATCAGGATATCGGCGTCTCCAAAAACCGAAAAATTGTTAGTTGCACGTGTAACCATTATTATTATTATTATTATTATTATTATTATTATTATTATTATTATTATTATTATTATTATTATTATTATTATTATTATTATTGAGTCCGCCTGGTGGCTTTGATCCTTAAGGCGTTGCAGTCTAAACGGTCTGACACTGTTGTTAGCCAGTTCGAGTCCCGTTGGTCGAAAAAATGTGCACCATCAGAATGTTGGTTGGCAGGGTAGAGGAGGTGGTGCTATAGAATTTCTAATCACTAGATTGCGTACCGCAAGCCTGAATTAAATTCCAAACCTCTCCGCAGTGTTTATATGGAGTGAGGGCATATGACACTGTTGGTGGTGATTCGTCCGTCGGATGGCGACGTTAAGCCTTGAGCAGACTACTTGAAGTTATTCGATAGAAGTGGGCTATGTGCTAACACTGTGCTTCACCCTCTCCCGACCTCATTATTATCATCACACACCCAGACACGCAGGTCACCTATTGGCATCAACTAGAAAGACTTGAACCAGTACTCTCCAGCGGCCACATGATATCAAACAAAAAAAACCTTCTATAAAGGTAACATTTACGGTTACGTCTCAAAACTCACGAGTTTCAAAACTCACGGGCTAAAATTAGATACAAATAGTATCAAAACTCACGACTACAAACTGGTAGCTAAAGTACACATTCTAATGAGTCTCAAAATTCACGACTCTGAACAGCAGATGCTTGCGATGACCGCAGGAGGGATAAGGTGCCCGGTGACTCACGCTTCCCTTACGACAGGGAGGGAATACTGTGTATGTTATTCTGCCAGCCCAACCCACAGGGGAAGAATAACGGCTGGTGAATGAAAGAGACCGAGGTGTATTATTATTATTATTATTATTATTATTATTATTATTATTATTATTAAAAATATTTTGCTGTTGACTTAAAGCTAATATAATGCATTTTTTACCTTTCACATAAATTTATAATAATGACGTGTGGTCTCCCGGGAGGTCTGGTGCAGATGTTTAGAGTTGACGCCGTACAGGTGACCTACACGTCTGTGAGGATGAGGCCCTTCCTAAGATGAAGGGTAATGCTGAAGGCGGCACGAACACCCAGTCCCCGAGCCATAGGAATTAACTAATGAGAGTTAAAATCTCCGACCCGACCGGAAATCGAACCCGGGACCCCTTGGACCAAAGGCCAGCATGCTAACAATTTATGCATGCAGCCGGACGGCATAAGTAGGTATATTGCCCGTTGCCAGTTAAAAGAAACTGTCAGGGGGTAGTACTGGGGCTTAGTTCCATTATGCAGCCAGAAGGCGGCATTTACTTGAATAAGGAATTTTATTTAGAGATATTAAAGATCAAAACAGTTAATTCACTCATTTAGTTTCAACACTTACAGATTCATTCGGAAAAAGGACGTATTTCTATTCTTAGTAAGAGTTCATCGATTCTCTTATTTCAATAGATTGTCTACCCGACACACTACAACCGAAAAAAAAAAACTTACGACGCATCCGATTATTCTGTGCGATATAACAGAATGATATTTGAAACTCATTCGATTATTTCATAATCGGATGGACGTTATTCGATTATTAAAAGTATCCCATTATCCCATGACTAATACTGTAGGGTGGACATTTATCCATTCAAAGAAGAACTAGCCCTACTCGTGAGTTTTGAGACTGGCCCAGGTAGAGAAACCTGTTCTTACTAATCCTCTTCCTGGAATTCGTGAATTTTGGGACTCGTGAGTTTTGAGACAACACGAACATTTACAACATTTCGTGTCTACCTAACTGTTCGCTTGTTATGAAATACGCATTTTAAAGTAAAATAATTAAGTTACATCAAGTTATTTTTGTAACATTGGGAAAATACTAAAGGAAAATTTAGCAGTAAACAGTCAATTACAAACTTGTCCTGAATAAGACTCCAAAAAGTATGGTAAGTTAGTCATCTCCGTACAGGCATTGAAGGCCCTTGGACGTATGGAAGATACAGGCTTCCACTATCCGTGACCTCGGCATTTGATGGGGTAGAGTGGTTAGCTCTACTCCCGGCTGTCTTTGCCCCCAGGAAATAACCTGGCACTCATTTTTGGTGTAGGCCGAGTGAACCTCAGATCCATATGCACTTCCGGAAGTGGAAATATCGTTTCTTAAACTACATATCATCATCAGCATCATTATCATCCTTTAATCGTCTCCATCGCCCAGGTGCAGTACAAGAACGCTCTCCATCTTTGCCTATCCAGGTACATTTCTTCCTCTTCAACTTGGTGCCATTCTACTCTTCTTCCTTCCATATCCTGCTTTATTTGACTGATCCACCGTTTATTTGTTCTGCCTCTAGGTCTTTTGCCTTCCAGTTCCTTTTCTTGCTGTTCTCTTTTGATTCATCCTTTTTACGTCGCCATACCATTTGAGTTTTGATGTTCTTACATTTTTACTTAACGACTTGTTTACTGGTGTATAATGACGGGTCTGTTCATTCCGGAACTTACCTCTTCTTGTTTTCTGTAGTATTAACCTCAGGAACTTCATTTCTGCAGCTTGAAGTCTGCTACTATCTCTACTGTTGATTGTGCAGGTTTCAAGAGCATATGCAGTTATTGCACGAAATATACCTGATAAAGGGTTCTCTTCACACTTAAAGGTATTTGGTTGTCCCATAGAAGAGACCTAACTTGGTGATAAAATTGTGCTCCTTTTTGGACTCTGTTAGTGATTCCAGCAGTGGACCTTGCGTCACTAGTTACAATACTGCCAAGATATAGAAAATGGTTAACGTTTTCTCAGTTTCTTGCTGTCCGGTTGGATGTTAACCTGTAGGGCTTGCCTGCTGACTGGCACCACTACTGTTTTTGTGTGGCTGATTTTTAGGCCAAACTGCTTAAATTGCTGGTCCCAAATGTTTAATTTCTGTTGAACGTCTTTTTCTGTTCCTCCCCAAATCACTACATCGTCTGCAAAGATTAATGCATTGAAGTCCTCATTATATTAATTCTTCACTCTCTGCATTACTTCATCCACCACCATAATAAACAGGAGAGGTAACAAAGTGCTGCTCTGTTACACTCCATTATTTGTAGTGAAACCAATCAGAATAACCATCTCCTATCTGGATGCAGCCCTGACAGTAGCTGAGCAACATGTTTACCTTGTTGGTAAGATATACTGGCACGTTCCTTCTTTCCAGACATTCCCATATTTTGTCTCTTGGCAAGTTGTCATTCGCCTTTTCCAAATCCAAAAAGACAAAGATGATATACATTCCCTTCTCCCAGTGTTTTTCCATTATCATCTTAACAGTGAAGATAAAGTATGTTGTTGTTCTGTTGCTTCTAAAGCCATACTGTTCCTCTTCAAGTTGTAGTTTAATAATGGCTCTTAATCATCGTTCAATAAATTTCTCCATCAACTTAAGTCCGTGTGGCAGAAGTGTGATTCCTCTGTAGTTGCCACATTTTCGCCTTGGAAACAATAATGCCTTTTGTCCAGTCTTCTGGGACCTTCCCTTGTTTCCAGATGATGTTCAGCACTTTGTACAACCACTGAAGTCTATGAATCCCAGCAGCTATGATCACGTCCGTACTCACCTCATCCATGCCTTGTGATTTGCCCTTGCTCACACTCCACTTCTGACCAAGACAGTGGTGTGTCACACACTTCAGTCTTTTCTATCATTTCTGGCTTTTCTTGTCCTTTCTCTTTCAGATCTTTTCCATTATAGAGCTGTACAAAATTATTCCTCATCTCTTTTTGCATGTTCTTACTATTCCACATGGTAGTTCGATCATCTTTCTCTAGAGCATTTATTGGAATAAATGGGTTCCTTTTATTTTTCACGACCCTATACCTTAGCTACTTGTTGATTTTACAGTCGTCTTTCAATTTCTCAGTAAACTCTGTCCAACATGTTTTTTTTTTCTTTTTCCATCTTAATTATTATCTTTGCTTTCAGTTTCAGTTCTTTGTATTTTTGATCTAATTCTCTAAGCCTGTCCATGTTCTTTTCTACACCCTTCTGTTTCCCCTTGTCCTTCTCTTTTCTTGCCATATTTCGTTCTCTTATTGCACTCCGGATATCATCATTCCTCCACGGGGCTTCCTCCTCTTTCAGTCTTGCGCTTGTCTTCCCAACAGTGTCAATTGCAGTACCCACAAGAACTTTCTTAAATTTTGTCCATTCTTCTTCTCCATTTTCCGCATATTCTCTGGGTAACTGGTCTCATATTTTCTGATGATATTCTTGCTGTTTCTCCGTTTTTCACAATTCCCAAACTTTTCTTTTGGGTACACGTCTTGTTTTAAATTTTTCCATTATACGGTTTCTCAGTCGCAGCAAGTAGCCTGTGATCACTGTCCAAACTTTCTCCTGGGAAAACTTTCACATCGGTGATACTTGCCCCGACTTCTTTATCAGATATAACATAATCAATGATCTCTGTTCTCCATCCCAACAATATCTTATGATTTTATGGCCAAGCTGTTTCTTGTAATAGTTCTTAATAATAACTTATAAGATTGTTCCTCAGACAGAAATCTAGGAGGCATTCACCTTCTCTGTTCTTGGTTCCAAAGCCATTAGGGCCAATCACATTTTCACACCTTATTTTATCCACACCATCTTGCGCATTTATATCCCCTATTATGATTGTATTGTCCTCTTCTACATGTTTTTCCAGATTTCCAAGGAAAGCATCTTTCTCTTCTTGTGTGCATCCAGACTGTGGTGCATAGACCTGAACAATATTCAGGACCTTTCCATTTACCTAGGTTAGTAGTTTGATTATTCTGTCACTGACATATTCTATATCTTAATAATAATAATGTTATTGGCTTTACGTCTCACTAACTACTTCTTCTGTTTTCGTCGACGCCGAGATGCCGGAATTTTGTCCCGCAGGAGTTCTTTTACGAGCCAGTAAATTTACCGACACGAGGCTGTCGTATTTGAGCACCTTCAAATACCACCGGACTGAGCCAGGATCGAACCTGCCAAGTTGGGGTCAGAAGGCCAGCGCCTCGACCGTCCGAGCCACTCAGCCCGGCGCTATATTCTATATCAGAGAGATCGTCTATATTCTTATTAACGATAAAGGCAACACCATTTCGTGCCTCCTTTGCATTCCCATAACAGTAAACCTCGTACTCTTTCCTCGGTGACACGGCACATTTCCTCTTCCACTTTGTCTCACTCACTCCTAAGATCTCAATCGTCGTCGTGGAATAAGTTTTCATTCCCCGCCCGAAGGACGGGGCGGGCCCCGCAAAGCGTGATGCGCTCTCTCGGGCCGAGAGATGTGTAGTGAGAGTGAGGTGTGATGAAGGAGAAAGATGGGGAAGCGATCTTACAAAGTTATGGAGGAGGAATATAGTGGGGTCTCTTGTCTAGGGAGATGCGAGATAGAGTGGGTGTGTAGAAGGAGTGGAGTGTTAAACGGGAGTGCCAGGGTGGAGGAATGGGTTGAGGAGTTGTAGGGCTGCAGCGATGTGACTTAGGGAAGTTACGAGGAGTCGATGAAGATCTGTATGTGGAGGAGGGTGGAAGAAAGGAAGAGTTGCGGGAAGGGGTGGACGTACGTAGTGACGAGGTTGATAGGGAATATGAGCTGGCCGAGTGCGATGACGTGTAGCGACGGAAGGACGTCTGGAGAAAAGTCGAGGAGGAGAGCGAGAGAGTTCCACTGGATGATGACGTCGGTAGATGTGCGCTCCACTGGCGATGAGGCGACAGACTGCTTCCTCTGTCAGTAGATGGAGACGTACTAAGGTGGTCGGTCCAGAAGAATTCAGTATGCGGAATGCCCGCCGTGTTGGGACTCCTGTTGCATGAAGCTCCTGGAGGACTTCTTGTTCAGTGATTGTTGTAGCAACGCCGCGAAGGACGCAGCTAAACATGGCGGGTTGAGACGGTGGTGGTGGTGATGAAGTTGACGGTGCGACGGTTGCGGTAGTAGATGCAGGCGTTTCCGTGATTCGCTTGTGATGGGAGGAGCGAGATGGGATACGTAGAACGCTAGGGGGTTCTGAAGTGGGCTGCATAAGAACAGATGAAGACATTACTGGGGAGGGTTGGGAGTAAGTTAAAGTTGTGAGAGGGAGTCATTGAAGTGTGAAGGCGGAGGTCGTGGTAGTCGTTGTGGTCGACATGGCACACATCCAGTGCGGAGTTCGGCCACTTGCTTTTTAAGGTCTGCGGGGAGCTGATTATAGTTGACGAGCAACCCGGCCGAGCAAAAATAGTAGGAGTAGCTGCGATTGGATATGCCCAATAGCGAGGTCGATGCGATCAGTCCGATCTCAATCTTCCTCCGTTCCATAACATCAATAAGTTCTTCGCGCTAACGTTAAGAGTCAAGATGTTGAGAGTCTCAATTCTTGTATTGTTCTGTCTCTTTTGTTTCTTCTTTGCATACTTCTGCTTAACTTCGGGTTGTTGGCCGTCATACCTAGCAGAGGTGTGTAAAGATGTTGTCACATTCGGGATTAATTTAGGATTGCCGAGGCTCATTTTACTTTCGAAAGCGGATGCAATTACTCTCCTTGCTGGCTTGCTAGGCCTAACACCAGACAGCGTTTTCTGTCAGGGTAATCTCCCTTAGCCTTTGGCAGTCCCCTGCCACATCTACAAGGCAGCTGCACTTTGATGAATTTGTGTGTCATTTCCTACACAAAAGCTTAATCAGGCCTCCTAAGAAAGAACTCCTCCGCCTTTAGCCCTTGGTCCTCCCATACTTTGTCAGCTTTAGTACTGGCCACCTGACCCTCGGCCAGACTGATCTGATATAATAGTGTTAAAAATATGGTAAGCTTATGTATAAACATTTCTGAGATGTGCGTTGATGGAGTGGTCTACTGTTTGCTGGTGTTTGTTCCAATTTTGTTATAAAATAAGTACTGTTTATCGGGTAGTAGGATTAAAGAGCACCGAGTGAGTTGGCCACGCGTTTAGGGTCGCGTAGTTGTGAGCATGCATTCGGGAGATTATGAGTTGTTCCGTTGTTTCCCATTTTCACACCAAGAAACTGCTGAGGCTGTGCCTTAATTAGAGCCACAGCTGCTCCCTTATCAGTTCTAGCGCTTTCCCATCCTTGTGTTGCAGGAAACCTTCGATGTATTAGTGCGAAGTTAAACCACTAGCAAAAAGGAAATTAAAGGGCAATCTGTTTCATATGACATAATCACCATCAGTTTGGACATATATTGCGCTCATCTCGGGAAATTATATCAAAATATTCAATACATGAGACCAGAAATACATATGTCTAAAAGTATCACGCATCAAAATATGTAAAGACGTACTCGTATGTGACAGTTAATTTTACCACGTTTCAAATTCTTACCCAGGAAATGGTTATAGCGAGATAATTATTACCAAGTAACAAGAGTCGAGCGAAGGGATGAATTGAATTGGGTCTGGATGAATGGGGAGGTTGTGCGTGGGGGAGAATGAAACCCACAGAGTGAAATCATAGAAACTAATTAACACTGGGACAATAGATGGTGGAAAATGTAATTTTCCATTCCCCAGAAACAGGAAATTGCATTCTAGAGATAATATAACTTCCAATTAAAAATTACATTCATGTGTGTTTAGTTCTCATGATCGCAGTGTACAGAATTAATGCTGTACTCCTCCTTCCTGGCTCTAAATGAACAAGGCAGCTCTCATCGCCATCTTTCTGATCTAAATTACATACAAAACAAACGAGTACATATTAGAGTTCAGATGTTAAGCAATGATAGCTGATGAATCATAAGAGATAAGTAATGTAATACTTGTTCATCGAATCCCCTTTGTGTGTCAGTGGTAGAGACTCGGCTTCCGGACTTCAAGATAGGAGATTCAAACATGGCAGGGGATGAAAGTCTATTCGGCACCCTGTGTTGTACGATGTCGGCATGCAAAAATGTCTGGTGAAGCATTCAGTGTTTTTCCGGCAAAATTAATGAAAAATCCACCACTTGGTGGAGTAAAATGGAACGTCGAAATTGAAGAACGAGTAGCCAGAATGGGGACAAAAATGTGTGCCACACGGAAGCAGATAACATTAAAAAAATTATTATTATTATTATTATTATTATAGTGAACTCTCAAATTAACGGACTATTAGAGGCTAAGGTTTGTCCGTAAAACTGAAATTTCGTTTAAGTTGCGAATCTTAGGAATTGTATTGGCAAAAGAAGATTTTATATACATAGCATTTTACAGTGAATTCAGCTTGATAAAGCTTCAAATTTCAGTTGCTTCCCACTTTGTACAACCATTGAAGTCTATGAATCCCAGCAACTTTGATCATTGATATTTGGTATTTGAAAGTGCTTAAATACGTCAGCCTCGTGCCGGTAGATTTACTGGCACGTAAAAGAACTCCTGCATAACAAAATTCCGGCATATTGGCGTCTCTGAAAACTGTCAAAAGTTGTTAGTGGGACATAAAAACAATATCATTATTATTACTAGCAGATGTGTCCGTGCTTCACTACGGTATTCTACATTGTATACGGATTTATCCGTAAATTACTGAGGCAGTGAGTAAGATTACATTATAAAACAACGTTGTTTCCGATGTAAAGCCGGCATTGGGGAAGTTTCGTTGATAATGGCAGGCCACATTTCCTACTGCCAATCACATTCGACTTCCGGCAGGCTCACTTGGCAACTGCCATTCACAGTAGAGATGAAGGGTTTTCGTTATAAATAGAGGCTCCTTTTCCCTAATAACAGTCACAATCGAGCTGAAGAGATTTAATTATAATCGAGAAATGCAGCGCTGTCTAACATTTCAACAATCGAGACACGACACTAAGTCATAGGACCAAAGTTGTAGATCTCTCCAAATTGAAAGGCGATCGTGCTATCAGTTTTGTAATACGACTTACCATTTAGCCACCAATTATCCCGAAACGAATTTCTACACCGCCATTAAAATGCATTACTATTTTGATATTTTCCGGGGTCAAAAGTTATACATTTGAAGAGCTTAGAAATGTGCCTCAAGAAAAGAGTGTCCAGGTTTCGGGATTAGCACTCGCATACATACGGAGTAATTAAGGAAGAAAATAATGCAGTTAAAGGAGTTCAAATTAATAGAAAACAGGAGTATAACTGAGGACAGCCGGATAGGACAAATATGTCAATACCAACTGGATGTATTGGAAAATAAAATGCCCCACAATAAATTGTGATGGTATGAGTAACGAATATAAGAATACGGTAACAGAGGAGAAATTTACGCGCAGCAATTCTTATATAAACAGATAAAAGACGACTTATGGTGTTATTAAGCCTAGAGAAGCAAGGCAGAGGCAAGAAATTAAAGCGGAAAACTGACGTAGAATAGAAATACAGTAAAAATTATAGCAAATGCCAGGAAACATTTAACGATGTGAAATAATGGGCTACACTCCGCGGTACTCTTCAAATATTAACAATGCCCCTTTGTGCTATTCGAGGACGATTGTAACCTCCAACGGTATTCCGCCAATATCCCGCAGAATGGCCGATGGACGTCTCTCTTGCTCTCTACCCATAGAACAACCACGAGTTTACAGGAATGATGACGAAAATGGCAATACGTTACTTCCCTGCCGGCAAGCAGTCAGAGACGTTGCTGTGGTAACTGTAGATTCGTTGTCGGTCTGTCGGACATTCAATGCAGAGAATAAGACCCGCAGAAAATAGTAATTTTCTCCGTCATTTGAAGATTAAGCGAAATTATGTACATAACAAAAGTTGTTTATAATGAAGGGACATTTCACATGTAGTCCACGGATTTCACAGAAACTCAATAGTATAAGAGAAAATGGAAGAGAACTGTTCTGGTTTCCCTATAAACCCCCCGTCTGTTGATAGATGTTTAAATCACATGCATATTAAAACCTTCCCCGGGATGAGTATACTCTAAATATGAATTTTGATCGAGATCTGTCCAGCCTGTTCGCCGTGATGGTGGATCAAACAGACAAACAAACACGAAAAGTAAAAACCACCGATACGGTCTTGAGTTGACCTAAAACGGATAAATATCTGAAAAATGGGCAAAACAAACGAAATTAGACAGTGGACTCAGTACAATTTTATTTATACAGTATAAATTAAACCCCTTTTTCATCATCGTCTTCTTCTTCATCATCATCGTCAGCTTTCTGATTGCCCCGCAGAATATTTTCAGTGATCTCCTGGGTTCGAATCCCACTGTTGGTAGCCCTGAAGATAGTTTTCCGTGGTTTTCCATTTTTACACCAGGCAAAAGCTGGGGCTGTATATTAATTAAGTCCACGGCCGCTTCCTTCCGACTCCAAGGCCTTTCCTATCCCATAGTCGCCACAAGACATACCTGTGTCGGTGCGACGTAAAGCCACTAGCAAAGAAAAACAGTTCAAAGGGAACTGGCACTTATCAAGACACACTTCCAAATGATACCAGAATCAATCAAGAAGCTATAAGCACGTGGATTGAGTCTTGATGATTCGCTGAATATTATGGAGAACTTGAAGTGTGAATGTAAGGTATCCCAGGACACCTCGGACTCCGCCTGCAAACAAAATATCGTGATGTCCTTACAGACAATCCGAGCTACGACATCACGGTAGGTTACATCTCAAAACTCACGAGTTTCAAAACTCACGGGCTAAAATTAGTTACAAATGGTATCAAACCTCACGACTACAAACTGGTAGCTAAAGTAAACATTCTAATGAGTCTCAAAATTCACGACTCCGGACAGCAGGAGGGATGAGGTGCGCGGTGATTCACGCTTCCCTTACGACAGACAGGGGATACTGTGGATGTTTTTCTGCCACCCCAACCCACAGGGAAAAAATAATAGCTGGTGAATGAAAGAGACCAAGGTGTATTATTATTATTATTATTATTATTATTATTATTATTATTATTATTATTATTATTATTATTATTATTATTATTATTATTATTATTATTATTAAAATATTTGCTGTTGTCTTAAAGCTAATGTAATGCATTTTTTACCTTTTATATAAATTTATAATAATGACGTGTGGCCTCCGCAGAGGTCTGGTGCAGGTCTTTAGAGTTGACGCCGTACAGGCACGTCCTAAGATCAAGTCTAATGCTGAATCTCCCCGAACCATAGGAATTAACTAATGAAAGTTAAAATCTCCGACCCGACCGAAAATCGAAACCGGGAGCCCCTGGACCCCTTGGACCAAAGGCTAGCATGCTAACAATTTATGCATGCAGCCGGACGACATAAAATTAAAGTAGGTAGGCCTATGTTGCTCGCTGCTAGTTAAAAGAAACTGGTCAGTTGGTAGTACTGGCGCTTAGTTCCATTATGCGGCCAGAAGGCGGCATTTACTTGAATAAGGAATTTTATTCAGAGATATTAAAGATCAAGATTCACTCATTTAGTTTCAACACCTGCAGATTCATTCGGAAAAAGGGCGTATTTCTATTTTAGTAAGAGTTCATCTATTCGCTTATTTCAATAGATTGTCTATCCGACACACTTAAACCGAAAAAAATTACATGACGCATCCGATTATTCTGTGCTATATAACGAATGATATTTGAAACTCATTCGATTATTTAAATAATAGAATGGAAGTTATTCGATTATTAAAAGTATTCCATTATCATATGACTAAGAGGGTGGACATTTATCCATTCAAAGAAGAATTGGCCCTGCTAGTGAGTTTTGAGACTGGCCCAGGTAGAGAAACCTGTTCTTACTAATCTTCGTCCTGGAATTCGTGAGTATTGGAACTCGTGAGTTTTGAGACTCGTGAGTTTTGAGACGACACGTCACGGTAGCTATAAAAAATGTTTGGCTCGTAATGATGATGTGGGTTTGCCAGAATGTTTAACACCTACATTCGCTCCGGAATTCAAGTACTGTCCTGTCATATCCGTAGATGTAGAGAGATCATTATGCGCACTAAAACTAGTTTTAACAGATAAACGCCACAGATTTATCTAGAAAACTTGGTGAATGTTGGAGTGTACTGAAAAGAAAATTATGGATGGGAAAAGTAGGATGTGCAGTATAAAATAAAAGAGGAATGTGTATTTAAATGTATTTCATCACGTTTGTGGATATTTTGACAACATTTTCTGACAACCTTACTAAATTATTTATCGCGTGTATTATTTAACACATTGTGTCTTATCTAGAAGACGTTTGCATGTTGTTTTAACAGTGAACACGGATAGATTGATACTTCTCACGAAACGGGGTTAAAAGTCAGGTTGTGAGTTTCACAAATAGAAAAAGTCCCCTCAGTTTTAATTACTGCGTTGATGGGGTGAAAGTTCCTTTTGGGGATCATTGTAAGTACCTAGGTGTTAATATAAGAAAAGGCCTTCATTGGGGTAATCACATAAATATGATTGTTAATGAAGGGTACAGATCTCTGCACATGGTTATGAGGGTATTTAGGGGTTGTAGTAAGGACGTAAAAGAGAGGGCATATAAGTCTCTGGTAAGACCCCAACTAGAGTATGGTTCCAGTGTATGGGACCCTCACCAGGATTACTTGATTCAAGAACTGGAAAAAAATCCAAAGAAAAGCAGCTCGATTTGTTCTGGATGATTGCCCCACAAAAGAATAGCGTTACAAAAATGTTGCAAAGTTTGGGCTGGGAAGGTTTGGGAGAAAGGAGACGAGCTGCTCGATTAAATGGTATGTTCCGAGCTGTCAGAGGAGAGAAGGCGTAGGAGGACATCAGTAGACGAATAAGTTTGAGTGTTGTCTTTAAAAGTAGGAGTCAGCACGGATCGTTTGTACTACTGGAACATCCAGCACAGTCCAATCTAATAGGAACCACAGCCTTCAGCAAAAGCGATGAACTTATTTAAGACTTGTTTTCAGACAATTGTAAAACACACGTTAAGATTTTAACAAACACTATCTTAGGCCTATATTTTACGTGTTAATAGCATGTACCCGCAGCTTTGCCCGCGTTTATTAATTCAACCGTTAGGTTTCTAAACTATTTATTTAAAAGCAAATTAAAACATTATATTTATTAACTCACATCGGTTCGACGTAAATTGCATGAAATATATTATTTTATTTTTATCATATTGTTACTTTCAATGCTTAAGATACCGGGTTGATGGATGGTACAACATAAAATACCATGATATATAATACAAAATACATTGTTTCCTTATAGAGCTTCGGAATAATCTATATTAATGTCCTTCCATTTGGAGGTAAGATTTATACTGTATTGTGTTTGCCTTTCGAACTCTTGAACAATCCACGTACAGTTGACAATGGCGAAAGCACCGTTTTCGAAGATGGAGTCCTACGACTTTAAGTGACTATTCTATGTCAAAATTTCAGATCTTTGTGTGTCGTATATTTGACTGGGCTTCGCATACATACACACAAACACTTCCGAATATTACGGGCTGATGGCTCTTCGTGTCGCGGCCCGAAAATGGCTTCCTACTCAATAGACTTACAGTCCGAGGAATCCTACTTCGCCCGCGGCATGCTCAGTCATGTTGGTGGCTTCAGTAATATTCGTCATCAGTTTTAAGGCCGTGTTCACTGCAAAGGGAAGGATTCATATTCCTGAGAAGGATAATCGGTGCCACAATCGTCCACCCCAAGATGTTCGAGGGTACTCCATGTGACTCCAAATTGTTCAAAATCTCTGCCTGTAGCTGACAGCCTCATCTGTGTGACATGTGTCTATAGACTTTTCAATTTATAGAAAACCGGATAATTCTTGTGAGTGTTGCTTGTTGATGACGTTGACAGCTTCATGTCTTGGTGCAAGAATTGCTCTTAGACACAGCCAGATAAAACCTGAAAACCTGTGCCCACCTATGACAAACATTCTAGATCTTTGTTTGCCGTGGATTTGGCTGGGCAACACCCACATGAACACAGACAGACAGACATCATGGACCGAAGGAAAATGGCTTCCTAATCCACGGACTTAAAATGGCATCTTGACTGATATATGTATTATTCCTTGTTTATTATTATCGTCTATCTTGTGTCATGTATGTTTCCTCTAAATGTATACGTGTCCAACCCTTGTCCCCTTTCTCAACAGGGTTTGGGTATGTAGTGAGATGAATCTTCGTAGCGAATTTTTACGACCGGTTGACTTTCATGACGTCAACCTAATCAGATGAGTTAATGAGATGAAATGAATGACATTATATATGACAGTAAGAATGAAGAGGATGAAACCTGGTGCCGGCACATAGCCCACCCCTCTCGAATAGCTCAAGACTTTACGTCCCAAACCGACGGACGAATCACCATCAACAGCGTCATATGCCCTCACACCTTACACGATCAAAAACGGTTTACTACGCCCTGGACGTAAAATGGCTCCCTGAATATTGTGTTCTCTACCTATCGTATGTACGTTGCCTAGCGACAGCGACGCTATGCATTTAATCTTGGTGACAGCACGTTGGATTGTCATATCCCAATGCACGTTTTCCGAGGTTTTTCGTTCATAACTCACCAACGAAAGCGAAAATGTAAATTCTGGCTTCGAGGTGCATTCGGACCCCTTTCCATCTACCTATGTTCAAAATTTCAGATATCTGCGTGCTGTAGATTTTGCTGGGAATCGCGCACAGACAGACAAACACTTCCTTTTTAGACTACACACAACAATAAGATATTTCTATGAAGATCTGCATTCAACTATAGTCCATTAATGACAGATCTCAACTTACCATCACAATGTATTCTCATACGTGTAAAATGTATGTTATTGCAGCTGCATGATTTTATAATGGTGTTTTTTGACTATACTCCATAGTCTTTAATTCAAGATGCATGCGTAACAATGTGACGATATTTAATGTGATACTTTTTGATCAGAGCATGTATACAAGACCAGATACCAACAACATCCAGTGTCTCTCAAATTTTAAATATAGCCTATATCCTTCATCTCTTTTTGTCTCTTGTACTTTGATGGATGAAGATGTCTTTCAATGAGGACGAAACATCTACCAAGGTTTAAAGTTATTATGAAAAGAATAAATTGAATTTGTATTGTAAATTTGAATTACTCTTAATAGTACCGTAACACGTGTTAAGTTCCACAGTACGAGCCAAAAACTAATTTAATTTCGTGTAATAAGCTTTAGGCCTACATTGTTATCAGCAACCCGCAAACGCGTAACAAACAAGAACCAACATTGGATGTTATAGTCGACAGCCGTTTTATACAGTATGTCGTAATAAGCGATGCCATACTAAGCGATCTATATAGGATAGGGTCAACGGCCGTAGCCGTGTTGAAACACCGAATCCCGTGAGATCTCCGAAGTTAAGCAACTTTGGGCATGGTCAAGATTTGGATGGGTTGTCACGCGCTGTTGGTGGGGGTAAGGAAATGGAGGAGCGGAAAGGAACTGGCCAACCTACCGTACGTAAACTCCAGCTCAGGCATACCTCTGCGAAGGTTCGGACCTGCCTGCGGGCAGAATACACACTTACCCTATCTTATATATATGATAGGGCCTACAGACGGGACCGTTAGATTTCTCCGTTATATCAAATACATCGTTAAAAGCGATGTCGCAAAAACGGTTTCCACTGTATTAGCTATTCCTCTTGTACTGACACCTTGAACGGAATGCCCCACAGACTCAATAATTTGAGGCTGCTCTATCGATTACCTACCTACCCCATGGCACCACAGCCCTTGAAGGGCCTTGGCCTACCAAGCGACCACTGCTCAGCCCGAAGGCCTGCAGATTACGAGGTGCCGTGAGGTCAGCACGACGAATCCTCTCGGCCGTTTTTTATTTTACTTTCTAGACCGGGGCCGCTATCTCACCGTCAGATAGCTCCTCAATTCTAATCATGTAGGCTGAGTGGACCTCGAACCAGCCCTCAGGTCCGGGTAAAAATCCCTGACCTGGCCGGGAATCGAACCCGGGGCCTCCGGATAATCTATCGATTAGGCACATAAAATTTTACTTTCAACAACATTTCGTTTGCAATGAGAACGTGAACGAAGTTTTCCGTTGACTCTGGATGTGTATGACATACCTTATCGGCAGCTTTGTTTGGGCTGACTCGACCTACGCATTACAGAAATTAAATAAAAAGTATGTTCCGAAACACCAGAGCAAATGCGCCTAACGACTCTTAATAATAATGTCATTTGCTTTACGTCCCACTAACTACGTTTTTACGGTTTTCCGAAACGCCGAGGTGGGGGGATTTAGTCCCGCGAGAGTTCTTTTACGTGTCAATAAATCTACCTACTCGAGGCTGACGTATTTTAGCACCTTCAAATACCATCGGACTGAGCCAGGATCGAACCTGCCAAGTTGGGGTCAGAAACCCAGTGCCTCAACCGTCTGAGCCACTCAGGCCGGCAGGCGACCCTTAGATGAGAGTGGTGGTGATTACTGTTTAAGAGAAAGTACTATTAGGCTACCATCCTCTATATGACACTAATCAGAGAGTAAAACATGGAAGGGATCCGACACTTCGAAAAATGAAGATATCGGTCAAAGAAAGACAAGGGCCACGAAAATGAAAGACTCCGTAGCCCTCGAATGCTCTAATGGCGTCGGGGGTCGGAAAAGGACAAGAGTTCACCAAGGGAGGTCGGATAGAACAGATGAAAGTGAGGAGCCTAGCACAATTAAGTGGAAGCAATATCAGGACATAGCTAAGGGCCCCTTGGTCGCCAACCCACGCTCTCGAGTTGAGAGCACCTGGGGCCCTTTTAGTCGCCTCTTACGACAGGCAGGTGAAATCATGGGTGTTATTCTATCACCCCCACCCACAGGTTTCTCTTAGGTGGGATACCCGGTATGCTGCATAGAATTTTAAAAAATCTTCCCGTCGCCAATTATTTTACTCAGAACAAGAGCCTCGGATTGCTCAGTGTGAAACATGAACTTAAATACGCCACCTTTAAAGGCTTTTAATCAAGCAGTACTCAAGAGATCAGAAAAATCAATTAACAGAGTATAAAAGAGCTATTATTTAAACATGGCCTCCCTTTTACGTGTTGCATGCAGTTGTCGAGGTATAGACCGTTAATTGTTTCCAAAGGGGATAAGTGAACAAAATAGCTCGCATGACGTTCGTGTCACTGCATATTATCCACGAAGATATTGCTCCCTCGAGAATAGGGTCAGAGCTAATCATGAAACTTCTCACATCCTTTTAACGTGACGGTTCAGCGTTACCTGAATATCTAAAAAGTTTAAAGTTCACTCGGTGCTTATCTTAATGTCACATACCCGTAAGCAGTTACTAGCTCGCTGTGTCGCAATTACAGACTCATATACAGGGAGTGAAAAAAATAAAACAACACAGAATATCTTAAACAGTTTTGTTTTGTTGGTCTTTATTTGTTTTCTTACAAATTGCTATACGTCACTGAGGAGAATGCTTACTTCTGATCAAGTAGGACTACAACAGCCGAGTACCGAGTGAGTTGGCCGTGCGGTTAGAGGTGTGCAGCTGTGAGCTTGCATTCGGGAGATAGTGGGCTCGAACCTTACTGTTGACAGCCTTCAAGATGGTTTTGCATGGTTTGCCATTTTCACACCAGGCAAATGCTGGCGGTGTACCTTAATAAAGACCACGGCCGCTTCCTTCCCACTCCTAGCCCTTGCCTATCCCATCATCGCCACAAGACCTAACATATATGTGTCGGTGCGACGTAAAGCAACTTACAAAAGAAAGCGAAAAAGAAACAAATGTGTAGCACGCGATGGTACATATTTTGAACACATACTGTACCAACACAATTAATTAACCTTTCAGTGTCGTTTCTTTTACCGAATATGTTACGTCAGAAGTGTCCTTTTGCCACGACCACCATGCCTCAACCCTCAGGCCTTGCGTAATTCTACTTCCCCTTATAAATACAACCATCAATCAACTTAGAACGAACCATTCCACACCTGCTCTTAACTTGCACACTATTAACGTTGATCTCTGGTTTCTTTTACAGAACTTTCTCCGAGACCTGCTGAAAGAGGCCAAGAAGATAAACGACGTCTCCGAGGATAAACTCATTGAATACACAGACACAATGGTAAGTAATACTGGATATCCTTCAACTACAATGACACGGAAGTTAAGAATATTTTCATGATTACAATCCATTCATGCAACCATCCAGGCATTCATTCATACAGTCATTCAGTTAATGCATGAAGTCTATCGTAAGCTAAGGAGAAGTCTGTTCGGACTCGTGACAAAAATAAATGCTTGCAGTAATTTAATAATAAGGGTAAGATACATATTCTCCTAGACTATATAACACTGTTAATGTCTAGGACAAAATAAACACAAATTTTAAAAACCTGAATTCTGAGATTGGGAGGGTTTTTTTTGTTTGTTTTTGTTTGTTTTTTTGCTAGTTGTTTTACGGCGCACCGACACAGATAGGTCTTACGGCAACGATGGGACAGGAAAGGGCTAGGAGTGGGAAGGAAGCGGCCGTGGCCTTAATTAAGGTACAGCCCCAGCATTTGCCTGGTGTGAAAATGGGAAACAACGGAAAACCATTTTCAGGGCTGCCGACAGTGGGGTTCGAACCTACTATCTCCCGAATACTGGATACTGGCCGCACTTAAGCGACTGCAGCTATCGAGCTCGGTGAGATTGGGTGTAAGTAGTGGTTAGGCGTTATTGTGATGTTTAATGTAGTAGTAGATAAATTACGTAGTTGTAACAAGAAAATCATGCATGTATCAAACATTATCTGGATTGCAGTAAGTGATTACTCACTCGGCGGCCCCGGGTTCGATTCCCGGCCGGGTCAGGGGGTTTAATTGTAAATTATTAATATCCCTGGCCTGGGGACTGGGTGTTTGTGTCGTCCTTAACGTTCCTTTCCTCACATTCCACACTTTACACTTCCGCAATTTCCAAATACACGCAGGTTCATAACACATGGTGCAAGTAGGGGCAAAAGATCTTTCTAGGTCGACACCCCGAACAAATCACTTTTTTTTATTACTCTCTCCTAAGTTCCAGGCGATCCGCGACTAGGGGTTGGGAGTATTCTATTCTAAGAATATTTTCACTTATTGTCTAATGAACGGAATAATTATGTATTTGAAGTAAAATTTGACACAATAAGAAACCAGTCCAGAGCGGCTTCAGGTCCACAGGTTCCACATTGCTCTTTAGTCCGGTATAATAATAATAATTTCGTGTGGCTATTTCTAGCCGAGTGCAGCCCTTGTTAAGGCAGACCCTCCGATGAGGGTGGCGGCATCTGCCATGTGTAGGTAACTGCGTGTTATTGTGGTAGAGGATAGTGTTATGTGTGGTGTGTGAGTTGCAGGGATGTTGGGGACAGCACAAACACCCAGCCCCCGAGTCAATGGAATTAACCAATGAAGGTTAAAATCCCCGACCCGGCCGGGAATCGAACCCGGGCCAACGAGTCGGTTTAGTCCGGTGAAACCCCTTTATAGGCCCATACGAAGGCTTTCAAAAACAATAAAATTCTTAACTGCTGACTTACCGAGAATCAGTATTTAATAGTAATCACTAAGAAGTTATACGTACCAGAGTGGGGAGGGGAGACGGAGGTGATAGCCGAGTGGCATCATCGCTAGCTTCTCGCCAAGGTAGCTGAGGTTCGAATTCCAGCCAGTGCATGTGATGGGATTTTTAAAATGAAATCTCACGTCCCTGTGACTCGCATTACATAAATAAAACTCAGTCTGCTACGAGCATTGCGTGTTACATTATAAGTTACTTGTTTCAATTATCGTATCACCATTATTGCCCTCAGTAAACTAGTTACGTATAGAACTAGGTTTTAGTCTGTAAGCTACCATATTTCTCTATTTAACTACAGACTGAATATTAAAACCTCTTCTCCACTATCATCAAAATCATCATCACTTAATTTAATCCAACCTGTAATTAAGAATTGGTTAAGTGTAAGAGTGAGCCAAGAGCCCTAACTTCGCCACTTATAACGGAAATAAATAAATAAATAAATAAATTCACCACACATTTCGAAGGGGGAAAAGAGTGTTCCCAGATGGTTTATGGAGATACATACCGATATGGTTAGAATGGACATTAGTCACAAAGACGTTCAAAACAGGAACCACTTCCGACAATTAGATTCAGATTTCAGAGGCTTCCGAGAAGAAATAGAAAAGAAATCTTCAAAAGTGGTCTTTTCAGAGGAAATAAAGAAGGAGATAAGCCAACGAATGAAGGTAATAATAATAATAATAATAATAATAATAATAATAATAATAATACTGAGCTCGATAGCTGCAGTCGCTTAAATGCGGCCAGTATCCAGTATTCGGGAGATAGTAGGTTCGAACCCCACTGTCGGCAGCCCTGAGAATGGTTTTCCGTGGTTTCCCATTTTCACACCAGGCAAATGCTAGGGCTGTACCTAAATTAAGGCCACGGCCACTTCCTTCCCACTCCTAGCCCTTCCCTGTCCCATCGTCGCCATAAGACCTATCTGTGTCGGTGCGACGTAAAGCAACTAGCAAAAAAAAAGTAATAATAATAATAAGCTTCTTTTGGGTGACTTCAATGCCCAACTAGGTCGTGAGCAGAAGTACAAGAAAGTTATAGGAAATTACCCTGCTCACAAAAGAACCAATCCCAACTGCAAAAGACTGGTGTCCATTTGCGAAAATCACAACCTGCAGGTCATGTCGACTCACTTTCGCCATCTACCCAGAAAACAAATGACTTGGCGTTCTCCCGTCCAAGCTCTCGGAGAGTTCCAAATTGATCATGTTGCGATCTCCAGGAGAAACAGCCCTGAGATTATGAATGACAAGGTAAAGAAAGGCATCAATGTGGCCTCAGATCATTATATGTCTCTTATCAAATTCAAACCAATTCCCGGAAACACAAGGAAGACAACCAAACAGATCACACGCTTCGACAATGATAAACTTCGGCAAAAGGTCGAGGAGTTCCAGGAGAAGGCCAGACCAAATGACTGTGACTTTAACAACGCCAAAAGTCTCCTTGTTGAGGCCGCCAAAGACGTTGCAGAAATCAAGAGAAGCAAAAAGCATGCCTGGTGGAATAGTACCTGCGAATTAGTCCTCCAAGAAAGACTCAATGCGTGGAAACAGTACAACTCTACAAAATCAGAAAATGATTGGGAAACGTACAAAACCCAACGTGCCCAAGCAGCTAGGGTGTTCAGAACTGAGAAACGTAAATACGAAAAATCTCTCATTGAAAAGATAGAACAAAACTTTAGGAAGAATGAAAGCAGAGAGTACTACAGAGCCTTCAAACGCAAACTCACTGGCTATAAACCACCATCGCTATGCTTTGAGCGAACGGACGGCACACTGGCGACGTCAAATGAAGAAAATTGCAGCATTCTGGCAGATTACTTCAAGAATTTACTTAACTGCTCTAAACCGCAAAGCGCCATTGAGACCAAGAAACCCTTACTCAGGTACCCAGATTCCAGACCACCCGACAGAGATGAAATCAAGCGCCACATTGCCCGTCTCAAAAATAACAAAGCGCCGGGGGAAGACTCAGTAGTAGCAGAACTATGGAAATATGCCCCAGAAGAATCACTTGATATCTTGCAAAAGCAAATAGAAGAAATTTGGAACAAGGAGACCCTACCCGAAGATTGGAAAATAGCTTTGATCCATCCATTGCACAAAAAAGGCAGCATGAAGAACATCAACAACTACAGAGGAATATCTTTGCTACCCGTGACTTACAAAATTCTATCACTTGCCATCCTGGAGCGTTTGGAAGCACAAGTCGAACATCAAATAGGTGAATACCAAGGAGGGTTCAGAAAAGGTCGCTCAACAGCTGAACAGATCCAAAATCTCAAAACGATCATCAGATATTGTACACTAAGGTCCAAGCAGTATGTGTCTGTCTTTGTGGACTTTAAGAAAGCGTACGACTCCATTGACCGGGAAGTCCTGCTAAACATCTTAAATGAATTTTGAGTTGATTTGAAACTGCTGGCATTAATTAGAGCCACCCTGACCGATACAAAATCCAAGGTGAAGTTCCACGGATGTCTCTCGCATTCCTTTGACATCAAAACAGGAGTCCGACATGGTGATGGGCTATCCCCGATACTCTTCAACTGTGTTCTTGAAAAGATCATCAGAACCTGGCGGGTGAGATTACATGAAACCAACTACAGTCCATTGAGAATAGGAACCAAATCCAAGGGGATCGCAACAGACTGCTTAGCATTTGCCGATGATATTGCTGTTCTCTCAACCGACATAGAAACCGCTAGAGCTCAAGTTGAAATTTTAAAGGAAATTGCCGAACAAACTGGTTTGCAGATATCGTTTGAGAAAACAGAAGTAATGACTAACATCAAAGAGGCTCCACCAAAACTCCATACAAAATACGGGGACTTCACCCGAGTAGACAAATTCAAATACCTGGGTGAGATCAACATGAAAAATGGACTGGACAAAGAAGCACTTCAGGAGTGAGTACGCAAACTGGAAATAGCCTACCAAACATCCCGCACAATCTACAACAAAAAATGCCTTTCCCAAAACACCAAGATACGTCACTATGAAACAGTTCTGTAGCCAGTAGTTCTATATGCAGCCGAAACCCTGTCTCTAAATGCCAACAAAGGACTCCTTGAAGAACTGGAGAAAAGAGAACGCAAAACTGTGAAAGGAATCTTGGGATCAAAGTACAGAAATGGAATCCATCAAAAGAGATCCAACAAGGAAGTCTACAGCAAAATAGAGAAAATTACCGACACAATCAGAAAAAGACGGGCACGATTTTACGGTCATCTGAAAAGAATGGACAGAAGAAAGTTAACTAAAGAGATCTTTCACTTTTTTTATTCAACCCCCAAAACCACAATCCCCTGGTTTAGAAATACCAAAGAAGACCTGCAAATGCTACATATCTCAGCTGAAGACGCCTTTAACAGAGATCTCTTCCGCAAGAAAATATTGACGAGCGGGCTAAACCGAGACGAGCAACCGAAGAGAAGACACGGTGCCCCTTGGACAGAGGAGCGTAAGCAGGCCCATTCACAAAGAATGAGGGAAATTTGGGCTCTAAAGAAGGCCAAGTTCAGTGTCAAATGCAACAAGACTTAACGTGGTCCTTGATGGCCCCAGCGAATTATATAATAATAATAATAATAATAATAATAATAATAATAATAATAATAATAATAATAGCGTGTGGCCTCCGGAGAGGCCTGGTGCAGATCTTTTGATATGACGTCCATAGGCGACCTGCGTGTCGTGGTGGTGGTGGTGGTGGTGGTGGTGGTGGTGGTGGTGAAATGATCATTAATACGGCACATACACCCAGTCCCCGTGCCAGGGGAATAAACCAATTAGGCCTATGGTTAAAATTCCCGACCCTGCCGAGAATCGAACCCGGAACCCGTGTGACAAAAGGCCAGCACGCTAACCATTTAGCCATAGAACCGGCCACTAATGAAGCTGTATTGATAGAAGATCAAAGCCGGTGGAGAGAAAGGATAGTCCACGATGCCGTAGTTGTTACTCCGTGGTCCATAGTGGCCAAAATTGAACAGCAGAAGGAGAATAAGAAGAAGAAGAAATAAAGGCATAGCGGTACATAAATAAAACCAGAGGTCCTATGCAAGCTAGCCTGCTTTGCTTAAAGTTGATTCGAAAGGATAAAACTCACTCCCTGGACCAAGAATGTTCTTCCCCTTTTGCCTCTTCTCTGCCAACAGTCTTTCCTTGTGGATTACTGATTGATGTGTCCTTTCCATACTCATGAAACGTGTAATATAATTATATAAGTTATCAACACCATAAGAAGTACACATATCACAGTGAAAGATAGTTCGATAATCTCATGTGACTTCAGAAAGCACCAACTGATGGGAAACCTAATACGTTGAAAGTCTGTTTCGATTACAATGCGGTCGTGAAAATTCAATATTCAAATTACAACTAGTTGTGGGACTTACAGTCGGATCCAGAGGCACAATTCTTTGTCATATTCTGCAATAGACTCAAAATCAGCGAAACGTAAAACATGGCGGTACCCTCACGCCTCACAGCACTGAAGGGATCCTTCAGGATATTGAAATACCAGTTTTCGATACATGCATCCTCATGTTAACCCACTTTAATGCGCCTCATATAACATTTATTTATTTATTTATTTATTTATTTATTTATTTATTTATTTATTTATTTATTTATTTATTTATTTATTTATTTATTTATTTATTTATTTATTTATTTATGAAACTGTATTGCCAATCATTGCCTACTTGGCAGACTGCCTATCATTTGTCTTCCTAGACTTTTCTTTAATAATTTCAAACAATTTGGAATTTTTATGTGCATATCCCTTCATAAATTATTCCAATCCCTAGCTCTCCTTCTTATAAACGAATATTTGCCCCAATTTGTCCTCTTGAATTCCAATTTTATCTTCATATTGGGATCTTTCCTAGTTTTAAAAACACATAATAATTGTTCTTATAGGACAGTGGTGGTGGTGGTGGTGCTAGTGGTGGTGAATATTGTTTTAAGAGGAAGTACATCTGGGCAACCATCCTCTATTAACACTAGGCTTAATCAGAGGGGAAAATGGAAGAGGTAAAACACTTTGAAAAATAAAAGTATCGGCCAAAAAAGGACACGAAGGGCGTGAAAATGAAATATTTCCTAGACCTCGAATGCTCTAAGACTGTCGGGGTCGTAAAAGAATAAGAGTTGACCAACGGAGGTCGGATAGGATAAATGAACGTGAGGAGCCTGGCCCAAGTAAGTGGAAACAATGTTTTTTTTGCTAGGGGCTTTACGTCGCACCGACACAGATAGGTCTTATGGCGCCGATGGGATAGGAAAGGCCTAGGAGTTGGAAGGAAGCGGCCGTGGCCTTAATTAAGGTACAGCCCCAGCATTTGCCTGGTATGAAAATGGGAAACCACGGAAAACCATCTTCAGGGCTGCCGATAGTGGGATTCGAACCTACTATGTCCCGGATGCAAGCTCACAGCCGCGCACCTCTACGCGCACGGCCAACTCGCCCGGTGGAAACAATGTTAGGATTCAGTTAAGCGCCCCATGCTCGCCAACCAGCGCTCCCGACTTAATAGCCCTTGGGTTCCCTTCCCAGTCGCCTCTTACGACAGGCAGGGTATACCGTGGATGTTATTCTACTGACCTCACTCACAGGGCGGGTGGGGGGGGGGTTGCGGAAGGCTGCTTGGTCCCTTTAAGGTAATTGTGGAGAACTTTTGACTTCATTTGTCGACTGTTCATTGATATCGTAACACCTTTCAGTGGAAAGTACTTATCCTCGTCGCTAAACAGTAGAGATTCACGAGTTCGAGAGATCACCACTTTGGAAGGGCAGCCGTCATGTCATAGACTGCGCTCGATTTGCGACACACATTTCACATGGACTGCAATCACGAACCACCGCGGGCCAGTACCTTTCCATACAGTCATACATGCCTCCATTTCAGATTCACGTCATGCTAATGTGATTATGTACTTAAGTAAACAATCAGTAACCTATAATGTCACATGCAATACATTAGAATAAATCAAACTTATGACATGACCCTTGCTCTGTGCGTCAACAAATCAAACTAATATTTCGCATTCCTGTATTATTTGAATTACTGGTAGATGAAAAAACTGTTGCTCGACTACTATCTCGCATCTCCACTCAGCATCGTTTGAAAACAATGTTCCGCCTACTCTCTTCAGTAGTGTTGGCTACTGAATGCATGATTCGAAGCAGTGTATCAATTCATTCAAGTGTCCGAGTGAATCGATTCACAGGAACGACGAACTCACGGCACACGATTCAGCTTACTCCCACCGCACAGTGCTGAGTGGCGCACTCACTGGACGTTGACGGGGAGCCGAGCTTCCGCTGCAGCGAAACAGTGAAGATGGTTGTCTGTGGTTTCCTATTTTCACACCATTTAAAACCACGGCCGCTTCCTTCCCACTCCTATCCCTTTCCTATCGTTGCCATAAGACCTATCTGCGTCCGTCCGACGTAAAGCAAGTTGAAATTTTAAAAAAGTTTCTCGTATTACCGTGCTTCTTATTCGGTTTTTGTCTTGTCTTGTACAGCATACATCTTAGGAATTTCATCTCACTTGCTTGGATTTTACTTTCGTCTGTTTTGGTCGTTACCCAAGTTTCAGCTGCATACGTATGACGTAACATGATACCGTAAATTCAGTAAAAATAAATGAAGACAAACGTTCCTTTATTTCCAAAACGAGCACTCAGTTTTAAATAATTAAAAAAGAGTGCAGAGTGAATAATAACTAAACAGTTAGCGCTGTCCGACTCCATGGCTGATTGGTCAGCGCCTTGGCCCTTGGTTCGATTTCTGGCCGAGTCGAGGGATTTTAATCTTAAACGATTAATTTCCTTCGCTCTGGAACTGGGTATTTGTGCTCTTCTTAACAGGCTTAAAACTCACAACACCATCGTCCACCACAATAACACGCAATTTCGCATACACGGCAGATGCCGCCCACTCTCGTCGGAGGGTCTGCTTTACGAGGGACGCACCAGGCTAGCAATAGCCGCACGGAATTACGTTATACCGTTACGAATAAAACACTAACTGCTTCATTGAATTAATTGAACTGAGAATGGCCTACTTATTACACACACACAATTAACCTATGCTTGGCAATGAATTACAACACTTCACTAATTACTTGTTATTTTCAAGTCTCTTCTTGTCCTCACAGCAGGTCTTCGGCTGACAGTCTTCACCTGGAACGGCGATCCTCCATTATCTCATAGACATGATACTGTATAGGCTTTTGGGCTTATGCCGTGTCAAGAAAACAAGGTCACATAACATGTGTACGTAACATATGACATTGACAGGTGTATGACATTGATACAAGCCTGGAATGTAACATCTGGCTATGTTATGAGACCATCTTAGACTGATTCTGATGGTTCGGTCAGCTTCCGCTTCGAACGCTAGCGCTGTTTCTGCGTCCGGGGAGCCATCTGGTGACGAATGAAAGTACCATTTCTACTTGTCTACATTTCAAAAGTTCATTGTTCAAAAAGTAGAGGTGTGACAAACGGTTATTTTTGTGTAACTACTACATCTGCCACTGCTACAATAAAGTAATTGCGAAAAGTAACAGTTAAAAATAACGTTCAACGTTACTCACTTTTTATTGGTCACAGCCTGGTCACGGCTTCATGCTTGTCTCCTTACAGCCATGTTGGAAGTCCCATTCATTCACTCGCACATGCGCGCACGCAACACTACACTGTTGAAAGTCAGTGCAGCAAAACACGCGTTCCTATTTGCTCTGAAGTTAACGAGAGGAAGACAGCGGATGAAATGAGACGACAACATAGCGTCTTTTGTGAAATCTAGAGGAGTGAATTTGACAATGCCCCGATCAAGGATAAAAGACAAGAAAACATGATGATGTCTGTCAAACCTCGACACAAACCGGTACAAGAGGATCGATTGAGTAAAATTAAGTAATGTTATGTTATCTATGTTATCTATAATATCAATAAGGAAAGTTAGCATACTAATTAATTTATGGCACAAGAAAAATTATACGGGTAAAACTTCTAATAATATTATAATGTAGGTAGCCCTGCGCGATTACCCCTGAGCAGTTGAATATGTCATAACAGTTTACACTTTAGTTACCAGATGACAGCAGCTACTTAAACAAATACACTATGGAGTACTTTAGACACTATAGTGTATTTGACTTCAAGCAATCTCCTACGAAAGCGCTCTCAACTGGAAGTCATGCGTACTATCTCAACACTGAAGGTCACATTCTGTGTCTGTAAGCTGCTACTAGTGACAGTTCCCAGTTACTGTATGTTATTCTGTTGTCGTTCCTCGGTAACCTGTTATTTTTGTCCTCGTTACATTTGTAACAGTGACAGGTATGTAAAGTTATATTTCAGCCATCTCTATCAAGAAGCCTTTCTCGTGGACGGTCGAGATTTTCTTTTGATGACGCAGAGCACAGTTTTCTGTGAAACGTAAAGAATTTCACCTTATTTTCTTGGCACGGCATAAGCCCAAAAGCCTATACAGTATCATGTCTATGAGTACGGGCCGTGAAAGCATCAATGGCTCCATTATCTCGTTTGACGCGTTTCAACTTTCACTTCGTTTCGCACGCACTACAGTCACTTTACACAGCAGTTCCATGTGGTCGGGTTCGAACACACGTATGTTCGCTATCGCAACGCACAACTGCTGCACACTGGACTCGACTCCAGAGAAAACCGATAATTCGCACAATTAGCTCACGTGATCGCACACACTGAACTCGTAGCTCATGACTCACAACTGACTACTCAACACTCATCACAATAACACAACGCAAAAACAACACCACCTCAGAGGCGAGCCTGCTTTTATATACCTGATGATGAAGTTCTAGTATCTTCGAGTGTTCTAGTTCCGCCTTCCGGACCTGGTGTTACCAGACGAAGGGGCCAATAGAAGATAAAGTCGTCATGTGCCCGGAGGCTTGCTTGTAGCTCCCCAACCTGACTCACTTATTCCTTCAAGGAAATACCAAGCGGGGCTTTAAGAGGGCTGACAGTGGCATTACCACGTAACAATAGCTAGCTTTAACCCAACCGCTCTCATATAACTGGCATAAGCTTCCATATTACTCAGTCTAATTAAAATGCAGGTGGGGATGAAACAATAACGACCGCTTCTTTTATGTCAGTATATCAGCTGCCTGTCATAATGAAAATGTGTTATATTCCACCAAATGAACAGGAAATGCAGAATTAAACAAACAAATCTCCCGTTGTCTCTTTTGAATTAAATTTGTCAATTTGTACTTGCTAATTACTGCGACGTCCCGCTGACGTGTTAATTCCCAGACCTGGAGCTATATTAGTTCATTAGTCTCTCCAAATTACAAGGATAGAGATCAAGTCGGGACAATTGGAACGTTATGATTTTACAGAGCCAGTAGAAACGAGCATAGAACGCGTGTAGTAGGGTAAACTTACTATTTATAAGCCATCATTATTTCATAAACCATTCGAGTCTTAAGCGTAAGTTCAATTATTATTTATTTAGCGTATGGCTAGTGCATAACTCTATGTACAAACATTTAAAAATATATATAACAAACAATATAACACTTCAAACAATCAACCAATCTCTAAAACAGATCACAAACTTAAATCTAAACTGTCCAACCATTGTACAACCCCGTCAGAAGCACACACGAACTCCTTCAGCTGACCGGAATATGACCTCCTTGGACATTCAATGGCAATTATGACGGATGACCTGTTTCTTCTCACCACAGTCGCACTCGGGGGAGGAGCGCATACCCCACTTATGCAGCAATGAAGCTGATTCCTGCCCGTGGTGGCCCTGCTAAGGTAGTTGGAATTAAATTTCCATTACTGAACTGAACATCAATACTTGGCGGTCAGACTGTCTCTCGAGATCTCGTGGCCAATGGTACACAAACAAATGATAGCTAACAGAAGCGCTTTACAGAGCCAATCAACCTAACCCTTAGGTCCTGTATTAAGAGTCCTTCAAATTAACATAGAAGGCATGAGTAAATCTAAGGCCGCCTATTTGTCCAAACTGTCATTAGAAAATAGCATTGATTTGATCTGTGTTCAAGAAACTCATATCTCTGATAAGTCACAAATACACTCAAGAGGAAAGATCCATGGTTATAGATTATTGGGAGTTACTTATCATCAATCGTAAGTTCAATGAACTGTGTAGGGTGATTCAGAAAATTACGCAGAAACTGAAGTATCCCCTAGGAGGTCGAAACACAACAGCTTTCGAATAGTCTAGAATAGGCATGGGAAACTGAACCACAGCCGTGGCCAGTAACCCGCACAAAACATCGAAAAGTGGGACAAGAAGTCGTACTTGTAAAGGCTGCGTTAAAATCAATATAAAACCAAATATTCATGGAATTGTGGTGTCAAAATATGAAAGAAATACATAGAATCATAATACACGTAAGGGAAAAGTTAAGTTTCGTGTTTGCTTTATTATTTATTCCTTCATTTTATTCATTTAAGAATCTATATTTAGGTCTTAGCTACCGGTACGTTTTCTTTTACCTGAATCTGAAAGGTATCAAGTCTTGACGGTGTTCGAGTCCTCTTGGTTGAAAAATTGTCACCATCGTTACAGTATGTTGGGCGGCAGACTAGGAGAGGTGGTGGTATAACCATTTTTTTTTCTATTGGCTTTACGTCGCACCGACACATATATGTCTTATGGCGACGATGGGACAGGAAAGGGCTAGGACTGGAAAGGAAGCGGCCGTGGCCTTAATTAAGGTACATCCCAGCATTTGCCTGGTGTGAAAATGGGAAACCACGGAAAACCATCTTCAGGGCTGCCGACAGTGGGGTTCGAACCCACTATCTCCCGAATACTGGATACTGGCCGCACTTAAGCAACTGCAGCTATCGAGCTCGGTGTATAACAATTTATATGCGTAGCAAAAGTCTCAGTTTAGTTCCAACCCTCACCGTACTATTCATATTGAGTGAAGGCATATGGCGCTGTTGATGAAGATTCGTCCGTCAGATGGAGACTTTACGCCTTAAGCAGAGCGCGTGGTGTTATTCGACAGGAGTAGGCTATGTACGGGCTAAGATAGTGAAGATAAATAACCAGTGATAAGTGAGAATCTGCCTCGGTGGTGAAGTGGTTAGTGTGATTAGCTGCCACCCCCGGAGGCCTGAGTTCGATATCCGGCTCTGCCACGAAATTTGAAAAGTGGTACGAGGGCTGCAACGGGGTCCACTCAGCCTGGGGAGGTCAATTGAGTAGAAGTGCGTTCGATTCCCACCTCAGCCATCCTGGAAGTTGTTTTCCGTGGTTTTCCACTTTTCCTCCAGGCAAATCCCGGGATGGTACCTAACTTAAGGCTACGGTCGCTTCCTTCCCTCTTCCTTGTCTATCCCTTCCAATCTTCCCATCCCCCACCAAGGCCCCTGTGCAGCATAGCAGGTGACGCCACCTTGGCGAGGTACTGGTCATCCTCCCCAGTTGTATCCCCTGACCCAATGTCTCACGCTCCAGGACACTGCCCTTGAGGCGGTGGAGGTGGGATCCCTCGCTGAGTCCGAGGGGAAAACCAACCCTGGAGGGTAAGCAGATTAAGAGAAAGAAAAAAAAGGAAATTCGCACCTTTTTGCATTTTACATTACCTATAATGCTTGTATAAGACCTCACAGTTACAAATTAATTTCATACAAATTAATTTCATAACATCAATGCAATACATTCAATGTGGGGAAGTGAGTGCTTGTAGGAGAAACTAAAGTTTGGTCATTCATGGATGATATAGCGTACCGGTACGTCACAAGCAGCCGTTTGCCATGACCGCACAAACTCTCGTACCTTACGCCGATGTGATGCCTGCTTTGAATATGGTGGGCGAACAGTTTTGTAAGCAAAATTCGGTGTCCTCTGTCATCTCGTCTGTGCACAAACGAATAGGCTACCACTTTACTGCTTGTTCATTCTTCATTGTATAGGAATATCCGGCTCCATGGCTAAATGGTCAGCATACTGCTCTTTGGTCACAGGGGTCCCGGGTTCGATTACCGGTAGGGTCGGAAATTTTAACCATAATTGGTTAATTTCGCTGGCATGGGGGCTGGCTGTATGTGTCGTCCTCACCATCATTTCATCCTCATCACGACGCGCAGGTTGCCTACGGGAGTCAAATCATAAGACCTGCATCTGACGAGCCGAACTTGTCCTCGGACACTCCTGGCACTAAAAGCCATACGCCATTTCTGTATAGGAATGTAGAACCTTTTGGAAAATTAGTAAAAGAGATGGGCGTTTTGACATTTTTGGCATTCTCAGGCTTGTCCTCATCAGGGTTTCGTCCTGTATGGGCTACTTCAGTTTCTGCACACAACCTTTTGAATCACCCAGTAGAGTATTTCGTTTCAGGATGTGAAGTGTCAAAACACTGTTGTAGACATGTCGTATGCCCATTGATCTTTTTCTTAACCTCACACCATAGCGAATAGAAATTCGCTATGGTCGCACTAACACATCGAAGGTTTTTGACGACAGAAAGGTGGGAAAGGACTAGGATTGGGAAGGCCTTAATTTAGGTACAGGTGTGAACATGGGAAACACGGAAAACCATTTTCAGGGCTGCCAACGGTGAGATTTTAACCCACCATCTCCCGAATGCGAACTCACGGCTGAGCGACCCTAACCACACGGCCAACTCGCTCGGTAATCACCGGTTTATTAATCTCTCGTGATTACACAGAGCAAGTAGAAAGGGAAAAAGATATTTTATTGTAGTCGGATCTAAATTGAAATGGGCTGATGTGCCATTGTGTAGTGTTCTATTTTTAAAATCTTGAGTTCTATTGGTAATTGATTTATGACGTAATTTTCTTAAGTACCTAACACAATTTACTGTTATCTAATGATCTAAAATTGAAAGCACATTAGAGAATAACAATAAGAATTCCTTTTAATTTTTCGTTGCGACGATGGCTGGGGTTAGGAAGGGAGCTACCGTGTCCTTAATCTAGGTACAGCCCGGTATTTACCTAGTGTGAAAACTGGAAACCATGGAGAACCATCTTTGACAGTGGGATTCGAACCCATCCATCTCTCATATGTAAACTCATAGCTACGTGACTCAAACTACGCAGCCAACTCACTCAATAAACTGTAAATAATTCTGTGCATGGTTGATGCAAGGTAACAAAGGGTATTGCAGAAATAAGAACAGTACATCTTCGATTCAAATATTTACCTAATAGTCACGATATGAGCCTTAGGGGTTGATAAAGGACTTGTGAACCTACTGCACTGTTCGAACCCCACTGGCGGCAGCCCTGAAAATGGTTTCCCGTGGTTTCCCATTTTCTCACCAGGAAAATGCTGGGGCTGTACCTTAATAAAGGGCACGGCCGCTTCCTTCCCTCTCCTAGCCCTTTCCTGTCCCATCGTCGCCGTAAGACCTATCTGTGTCGGTGCGACGTAAAACAACTGGCAAAAAATCACCGGTGTTGCTGATTCATGTTACCAACATTTCGAAAAACACTTGTGACTTTCTGTTATCAACATCCCATGTTAGCAACCTCTACACAAACCAGTGTATGACAGACAGAGTTGGGAAGTACATGAGCAATCGAATTACTTGTACCGAATACATTCTTAGTACTTTTTCCTTGTAATCATTACTTTTTACAACATGTATTTTTTACGTCTAATTTACTTCTTGAAATGAAATTGTAATCGTTACATTCTAGTAATTTAAACATATCATACGGAGGCAGAGAAGGGGGGAAATAAATTATGATGCAGGACCAGCAGCTTCACCAGTTCATGATGAGTTACTTTCTTACCTCTCCAGCACCTTCAAAGACATTCCAACTATGTTCTTAAAATTAAACACAGGTAATCTTCAAGTGCCCCTGCAGGGCGTTTTTCAGTAGATGCAAAGATGTATAGTACGCGAAACTTTTAGTGATACTTCGGCTCCCTACTGCTGAATCGGTAGACCTCGGTTATCTTCGTATTGGACACTTCTGACACACAAAAAATATGAAACCATTATGCATCGCCGTGAGACATCTGACGGTATAATTGCAACACTTTAAATACTGTTGTTATTTACACAGCAAAGTCAAAATATAGGTGAAGCTTGAACATGAGTGAGAAAAATCAAGGTACGTCACAGGAACAACCTAGAACTCCTACACGGAAACGACGGTTTAGAAAATTAATATCGATCGATCATACGATCTATTCCATTCAGATTTCACTCCCATTCAGCTGGCAGTATTGCCGGATCCAGGGTAGCTCCCTCCTTACTCCTCACCCCCGTAAAAAAGAAGTATCACTAAAAGTTTCACGGGCTACACTTTTCCTCTTAAGACGTCAAGGATTAGCCATGAGAATTTTAATTTACTTTATTTGCAAAGTAAATGTAAAATCATTTCAAACGCCGAAAGTCATTAACTAAAATAAAAATTATGAGAAAAGATTATTTCGAAAATTCCAAAGTATCATGTTTAGTCTCTATGAAAAAATCCACACAGAATGAAGTAATATATTCCTTCCTTTCAGCTCCAAGCGAAAATAAATCGGTGATTTCCTTAAGACCAACATTCTGTAAAGTAATTGTAATTTGACTGATTACTTTTTTATAAGTAATTTGTAATCAAAATTGAGTAAAATATTTCTCAAGTAAGTGTAATCGAGCCCAATTACTTTTTCTTGTACTCTTCCCATCACTGATTACAGACTATCAACATGTCAGCTATCGCCTTCATGTCAATAAACTTAGGCAACTGCTATGCTTTCATTATCGTGGTACCTAGTTTGGAAGTATATTACCCACTTTCCCGCAAATAATGTTGGAAATATTAGGTCTATAATTATATTGAAATATAGCTTGCCCAGTGGTCAAGGGGTAACTTGCCTGCCTCTTGCCCGGAGGCCCCAGGTTTGATTCACGGCCAGGTCAGAGAATTTTACCTGGATCTGAAGGGTGGTTTGAAGTCCACTCAGCCTACGTGATTACAATTGGGGAGCTATCTGACGGTGAAACAACGGCCCCTGTCTAGAAAGCCAAGAACAACGACCGAGATGATTCATCATACCAAACACACGACACCTCGTAATCTGCAGGCCTTTGGGCTGGGTAGTGGTCGCTTGGTAGGCCAAGGCCCTTCGGGACCCTTGCGCCATGGGGTTTGGTTTGAATATACTGAAATAAAACATAGATCACTCCGAGAATGTTTGTGCAAAATTTCATGAAATTCGGTGCAGCAACTTAGACATGATGTCATTTTGGAAGGCAGACAGAGAGACAAATGTAATTTGAATTTTAAATATGTAAAATATGCGATTATGTTCAAGTTCTGTATGTATAAAATACAGCCACATTTAAACTTGTCATTTTTTATGGTGGACACCACTGAAACCTTTGCCTACGGTGCCAAATTCCCTTGCACCGGTCCTGGATCATCATAAAGTGCTCTTGTATTCCTAAGTATCAGTATTTGAAATGTACTACAACACAATTTTGATGATAAAGTGAACTATGACTATGAGTCCGTGAAGTGTTCTCTAAACAAACTGATATTACCTTCAGGTTTAGAGAAACATTCTCTGAAAGCTTTGAGTAAGTCATGTGATTTCCGATAACACGGCAGCACCTAGAGGGGAATCTGATTCTTAAATATGGGAAATAACCTGTGTTTTCTCTTCATGTTTATCTCCCATAATTTAAGCATCTTCACAGTTTAATCCATTTTTAGACGGGGTGAAAACACGTCCTTGAAATTTTACCATGAGAACAGTGGGAATCAGGTTTGATAAACGTAACCATATTGATTTAAGAACTTTTGGTGGTACATGAAAGCAATGAATGGGATCGGAGACAAACACTAAATGCTTTCGACCATGTGTGAAAAAGTGTACGCAAACTCAAAAAAGAGCAGAACTAACAAGCCATATCTTCACAGAGAGGACTTGTCGTAGGTGCAGTGACGTAGTGAAAAGAATGACACCACTACTATTACTGACTACGCTTATATTATTCTCCCTCAGCATAAATGCAATAAGCTAAGACTCGAAATATATACACAAGAATTTACGAAGGTTGATCAAAAAGTAAGGTTACAAAGCCTGCGTGTACATTTTATTTCATACAACCAATACAGCCAACTGATAGTACATACATTAAATTACTTTTCGATATAATCTAAATAACCGTTTAGCCTAAACGGTTTAGGCACTTGTCGCTTTGTGAGCTGAGGAATATTCCCTCCTGGCAAAAATCCTGTCGTTGCGTGTTCAGCCACGTTGTCGCGAACTGTTTCACCTCTTCGTCTGAAGCAAATCGTCGGCCTCCTGGGTGATGCTCTTGTTGTCCTGAATTACCACCTCCACGCGAGCTGTGTTCAAATCTCTGGGTCGGCCACTGTGATCCTCCTTGGTGACCTTTCCTCTCCCGGCCGCAAACTTTCAACACCATTCTGCGACATACTAACAAGACATTAGTCTCTCCGTATACCTCTACTAGCTGCCGGTGAATGTCAGCCGCGGTTACATGTTTCGCCCACAGAAATCGAATAACTGAGCGGATTTCTTCGCGAGACCAGTATTCCAAACGAGTCGCCATTTGTGTTTACCTAAAACTAGCGCTGTAGGTGGCAGGTAGCTGAAACTCTGCACAGTTGCCAACCGCATGCATTAAAATTACCACACTTAATTTCTTAGTTTGTGATTAGCCCTCGTACAATGATCTTATATCAGTATAGTACGATATCTCACTACATCAACAATTGTCTGCCTCAACTTAACCAAGATCAACTCCAATCCTCAGACCTTAATGCTACTTTCGATCGTTCAAAGATGGTGAATCGAGTAGCCGGACATGTCGGAAATGTGGATTTGTTTTGGTTTGTTGTTATCGTATGTATTCGGTGTAATTTCATGAAAGTTGTCGATAAATGTTAGTTTCTTTGTAGAATATAAGTGTGCGAGTGTATTTATATGAGTTAGTGGACACTTCGAATCTGTAATTATACGCAGTAATGTGAGAATGTGTTTGTTTTGATCATGTTGTGAACCAGCTTTAAGTATAACTATGGCAATGCCTCTCATACAGTTATTCTTAAGTTTTCTACGGAATAAAGCATTAAGAGAGAAATTTATTAGGAACATACATCGTGGTTATTTTGAAGTCGATGACAAAACTCTAGTGTGCATACATCATTTTGAGAATAAGTCTCAGGTTAGGTAAGACTTTTCTCTAATTCCAGACGGTGAACCTATTCGTGTTCCTCGAAAAATATTAATTTAGATAGAGTATAATTGATATTGTGATGTTCCGTCAGTGTCTATGTGCTTCAAAGTGTCGACTTATTTAGATGCAAGTGTATTTTACAATAATCTGTGCCTGCCTGCGGAAATGTTTGGCTGTACCTTGAAGTATAACAAAACTTATAAGTGTGATAGATGGAGCAATCTTTATACTGCTACACAGAAGAAATAGTGACTTGGAGGGATTAGGTGGGTTTGTAACGCAGGGTTTTACACTACCAACACCTTCCGATTTATGCTGTGGTTATCTATTATCAAGCAGACTACACCGAACTAAAGCTCGTCCATATGGTTAAATGTCAATGTTTAGAGGCAATAGAGTTTTTTCACTCATGGTCTTTAATGGGTAAAAACCTATTATATCTTTAGCGTCTGAACGTTTCATTACTAAGGATACCATCATTGTGTGAAGTGTTTCTAGGCCTATGCCATATGTCAACATTATGTTAGCATTGCCAAGGGCCGTTCATTGGGTTAACAAAATCATTTCGGGTGTAGTTGGGCTGAGTGGCTCAGACGGTTAAGGCGCTGGGCTTTTGACCCACGTTGGCAGGTTCGATCATGGCTCAGTCCGGTGGTATTGAAGGTGCGCAAATAAATCAGCCTCGCGTGGGTAGATTTACTGGCAGGTAAAAGAACTTCTGCAGGACAAAAGTCCGGCACTTCGGCGTCTCCGAAAACCGTAGAAGTTAGTTATTACAGTGGGACATAAAGCCAATGATATTATCATTTCGGGTGAACTTCCCTTTCCTTGGGTGCTGAATATAAGAAATTGTACACCACTTCAAAACTATGGCAACAAATTATGTTTCGTAGTTCTCATGAGAGCGAATAAATTGAGGAATTCCGCACCTTAATTTATTTTGAAACATTCAAAATGATGTTATAAATATCATGTTTAACAGTTTTATCATATATTTCATCTATCCAGCGAAGTGAAATCTAAGAAAAAAACGTTATTTTACTAATTGAAATTTCTAAATAATCTGCTTGGTGTTCTCTTTCTAGTAGAATACGTGTGATTCTAGTTTATTATATGTGGTGCGTACGTGTTGGTGAAGCTTTTTCATATGTGAAAAGGTTATTTTCTCCATGACGTTACATTTATCACGTTAAACTACCGCCGTTTGTTTAATATGTACGTGATATTTTCGTGTTAACCAATGCCAGCAGTCCGGCTACTTCAGCCGCCATGCATTTTTAAATATTAAAGTCAGAGGATTGGAGTCGGTCTTGACTCAACTTGCACCCTTAACCGAACACAGACAACATATATACGAAAGACTAGCAGTCGCGGTGTCAGCAGTATCAACATACCACTCTACTAAACCACGATTGATCTGCCGCAGCATTAGGCTATCAACAAAAGAACTACAAAAATCTCCTTCAACAACTTCATTCAACAACTAACTGCCAGCAATACACAATCAGACAGCTGACTTATGATAATACTACCAATTGATACAATTTACTGAATTCTCTCACCACTTTTCATACATAGCCTATACTGATTATGATTCTAAATAATTCTATTTTTTTACACCATAGAATTACGGTACTAGAACATACCTGAAAGATTGTATAACAACATCGAAAATTTCTTGGCGAGTACCTGTTCTAGAAATGACTTGAGACAAGTTTGTCCTATGACACATACCCTAAAAATATCTGCGTACATGTATAGTTGGGCCCACGAGAGTTGAAGTCTGACGTTTAGCGCCACCGCCCAGAAAATGTGGACTAAAACTGCTCGAAAATGGTCTGTTGCTATGGCAACGATAACAGAGATGCCACATTTAAGGAAGCTATCGCCACGTGGGTTGGCTTGCTCTCAGTCGTTTTTGTGATATTTTTCGGAGTAGTAGCCTACTGTGTTAATTGTTGCTAGTTTATGTAATTATTTACGTGTTTGTTTACTGAATATTATTTTCGTCGTTAGTTTACTTCTTTGTAAATTAATTAGTGGCTAGTTGTACAGTTATACTGTATTCTTTATTTAACATGTGCATTTGTTGAGTTTATTGTCAGTTTAGTGAATATGACATCTCATATTTATCGGCAATGGCGTGTTCTGTCTTAAATGCCGGAATTATTAGCACGAGCTTAGGAACGGGTCAAAGGTTATTGAATTGCATTAGGGCAACATAATTGATTAAATATACAGCCTGTATGAACGGGTGATACGCCGCAGCTTGAGGTAACTATGAGAACGCAGCGTACTTCGTAGTTACCGTACTGCTTTCGCCACTAAAATGTCAGACTTCAACTCTCGTGCCCCCAGCTGTAGAATATCATACACGTCCTTTATACATGGAGATTCAGGGCGCTCTTACATTAACACACACGCAAGTGGAAGTTTTCCTGAGCAACTTGGGAAACACAGGTGGTTATTAACAGTGATAAGCATGATGTAACCTTTTAACCTAACTTACCTTGAGTTACTACACACATAATCAGAAGTTCTCTGAATGACTTGAACACATCAAGGATTATGGAAAACATAGTCTAACCTATAATACATGAGCAAAGTAAAACATGATTAAACCGAAATGCTTCCCGGTAACCTAGCCTATAACACATTAAAAATTGTTTTCACTTTTACACATAACCTAACTTGTATGATATTTAGAGACACAGACATATAGATTTAGATTGGCAATGAGCAGCAGGATTCTGAAGCCGGAAGCGTGCGGCCGCAGCCATCTTACGTCACTACACTACCAAGATGTATTAATGTAAAATAGTAGTCGAAACGGGATTATTGGACAGAAGATAATTATAATAATTAAAAGCTCATCGAAATAATAACAACAACACTGATTATTTATACCTATTAGGTCCTTCATTTTACTGTTAAAAAAAGAAACACTGGTACATCAATTTACAAATGCTCAAAAATAGCCAACCTGTTTTAGACCGATGTATGGTCAAATCTGTTTCCATTCAACTTTCTTACAGGACGATTCACACGTATTTTCAAGTGTGCTTGTTTGGCCAACCCTTGTCGCGTTTCTGAACAGGGTCGGGTATGAAGTGAGATGAATCTGTCGTCGCGAGTTGTTTTGACCGGATGCCCTTCCTGACGTCAACCTCAACAGAGGAGCTAATGAGATTAAATAAATGACGTGATGTATGATAGTACGAAGCGAGAGGGTGAAATATGATGTCGGCACATAGCCTTCTCCTGTCGAATAGCACCAAGGGATCTGCTCAAGGCTTAACATCTCCCTCCGACGGACGAATCACCTTCAACAGCGTCGTATGACCTCACTCTATATGAGCACTGCGGAGAGGTTTGGAATTTAATCCAGGCTTTTGGTACGCAATCTAGTGATTACAAATTGTATACCACCACCTACCCTGCCTTGCCGGCCAACATTCTGATAGTGAAATGTTTTCGACCAATGGGACTCAAACCGGTTAACCACGCTGTCAGACTGTTCAGACTTCAACACCAGGCGGGCTCTCTCACGTATTTTCAGGTACAGTAATGAAACTACACTAATAAGGCGATAAACGTGCGTGTCCTTTGGGTTTAGATCTAAAGCATGTTTCATACCACTGAGCTTAGGTATGTTCCCTTTCAAGACTGAGCTTAAACGATTACATGTATTCTCTCTGAAATACATCTCAGTAAGTTTGCACACATGAACAACATCTTTCGTAGGAACATGCAGATTACCTCCATTCTTGAAAGAAATGAATGGATAATAATTTTCTAATAATAATGTTTAATGTTATTTATTTTACGTCCCACTAACTATTTTTACGGTTTTCGGAAACGCCGAGGTGCGGGAATTTTGTCCCGCAGTTCTTTTTACGTGCCAGTAAATCTACCGACACGATGATGACGTATCTGAATACCTTCAAATACAACCGGACTGAGCCAGGATCGAACCTGCCAAGTTGGGGTCAGAAGGCCAGCGCCTCAACCGTCTGAGCCACTCAGCCCAGCTAAGGATTTTCTTTTTGTACAACAGCTTCTCTGCAAGTATCACGCTGTAGAAAATCGATAAACGTCTTCACCACAAATCATGAGATTTACCGTATTCAATAATATTCTATGATAATAAATCTAACACCTATTTCGATTGATGCAAACTTACCAATCCCTCCACTCTAATTTTAAAAGTAATTTTGACTTCCTTACAATTTATCTTTAAAAATTAGAAGAGATCGAGACGACTATTATTCAATTACTAACATCACCGAAACAAAAACTTATAACCAAATGTTGTATTATTATTTCCTGACGCCCTCCATCCAGGCTCCATGGCTAAAATAATGGTTAGCGTGCTGGCCTTTGGCCACAGGTGTCCCGGGTTCGATTACCGGAAGGGTCGGGAATTTTAACCATAATTGGTTAATTCGCTGGCACGGAGGCTGGGTGTATGTGTCGTCTTCATCATTTCATCCTTATCACGACGCGCAGGTCGCCTACGGATGTCATATCGAAAGGCCTACATCTGGCGAGCCGAACTTGTCCTCGGACACTTCCGGGACTAAAGGCCATACGCCATTTCATTTTTTGCCGCATTCCATCATAAGGGGACTAAAGCCGACAAATATACGCCGATAGGAAGTGAATGAGGTATCTTTAATAGTAAATTTAATTGCATTAATAAGTAGGCAACAGATGTACATGAGCACATGTACGCCACTTACCGATGTATTGAAACTCCTATTCCTTCCTTATTCTGTCTTCGTAAATAGGGAAAACCACACCCAAACACTACGCGGGTATTCACCATTCTTCCCCTTGTGGGTGGGGGTGGTAGAATAACACCCACGGTATCCCCTGCCTGTCGTAAGAGGCGAATAATAGGGGCTCCAGGGGCTCTCAACTTGGAAGCGTGGGTGGGGCGACCATGGGGCCCTTAGCTGAGTCCTGGTATTGCTTCCACTTACTTATGCCAGGCTTCTCACTTTAATCTATCCTATTCGACCTCTCTTGGTCAACTCTTGTTCTTTTCCGACCACCACCGGGCGTATGGCTGTACGGTCAGGGGCACGGGGCTGTGAGCTTGCATCCGGGAGATAGTGGGTTCGAATCCCACTGTCGGCAGCTCTGAAGATGGTTTTCAGTGGTTTCCCTTTTTCACACCAGGCAAATTCTGAGGCTGTACCTTAATTAAGGCCACGGCTGCTTCCTTCCAACTCCTAGGCCTTTCCTATCCCATCGTCGCCATAAGACCTATGTGTGTCGGTGCGACGTAAAGCAACTAGCAAAAAAAAAAAAATTTCCAACCCCAACGGTATTAGAGCTAGGGAGTCTTTCATTTTCACGCCCTTCATGGCCCTTACCTTTCATTGGCCGATGCCTTCATTTTTTGAAATGTTGGATCCCTTCCATTTTTTCTCTCTGATTAGTGTTATATAGAGGATGGTTGCCTAGTTGTACTTCCTCTTAAAACAATAAACTCCACCACCACCAACTTATTCACCATTCTGCCACACAGTAGTCTGCTGAAGCATTAATGTGAAATGTGCATAAAAACAACATAAAACAACACTGCACATAACATAGTAACATGCATGTTTACAGTGGCTCTGTAGTGACGTAAGATGGTGGCGGCCGCAAGTTTTCAGCTTCAGTAGCACCAATACTATGAGATAGGGTGCTGTCAGTCTATTTACTATATGTCTGTGTTTAGAGACCTTGGTTTAATAAGTTTAACTTAATAAGTTATACTTCTAGGGGCAGGTGGGTTGGACACTGGCAGAGGTAATGAACACATCTCTGTAGAGGCTACTCCGCAATGTTGGTTACATGGGGCAACACTATGTGGCGCACACGAAGTGGCTGTCCTTTCCCGTAATACTTAGGTTTCCACTAATAGCGCTGAGGTAAGTAGAGGTGACTAGAATAGCAATACTGCCAACTGTTGGCTGTTGGTTTGATATGGCTATACCTTTTTTCCTTGCCATGCAGACAGCATGCGCCGCGGCAATAGAAAAGAGCCTCTCGAAAGGAGTGTGGTCCCAAAGGGGCCACTGTTCTCATGACAGAGATTGGCCTGGATGTACAGATAGGTTACAACTACTAAATTACCTTTTTTTCTTGCCATGTGGACAGTATGCTCCACAGCGATAGAAAAGAGCCTCTCAAAGGGAGTGTGCACCAAAGGGGCATCTGTTCTCATGAGAGGGATTAGCCTGGATGTGCAAAAATACGTTAAAGCTAATAAATGACCTTTATTTCTTGCCGTAAGCCTCGGGATTATGCGGTGGTTGGTAACGACAACCAATGCCCGTGATCTTGAGCAGAAGCAATGGATAATGGCGCCTGAAAACTGACCTTAGGTTGTAAAAGTAAATATACTTCTAGGGGCGGGTGGGTTGGACCCTGGCAGAGGTAATGGACACATCTCTGCTTCAGAATCATTTCTACGTAAGAATAGCAACACTGATCTAACATATTAAGTAATAATCCTTGCAGAGTAGACTGTACATTTCTACCGTTTAACTGTATTAAGGCCCTTTAAAATAATCAGCTTTATCACCAGTACTTGTCTGTGACTAACACAGTGCGTACCCCAATTTTCGGTGCGACAGCCTTAACATGCTCATGTTGTTTCCTTGCCATCGATTAGGTTCTATTCAAGCATTGTTTCCACAATAGTCTCTTTTGTCGGGCTTTTAGGGGCTTACAAAACAACATATCCTCCTTTACAGCATGAAGCTAGAACTGCAAACTGGTGAATAGGCTATCACATGTAAATCGGTTTCTTTTGAAACATCATAAGTCACCCATTTTCTCATCTTCATTCATGTTAGAAAAATAAAGTTACAATGTAGACTCATCAGTCTACACAGAAATTCCATGCCACAAGTCTGGTGTATAGAATGAACATGGATTTGTAAAATTTTAAAGAATACCTACCCAAAAAGAGGAAATTCAAAGATTTTGGAGAAGTATGTATGATTGGAACTGGGTTTGGCTGCTTGGGGAGTATAGAATTTATTGTTAACTGTCAACTACAGAACGAAATCAGAATCCACTCGTCATAAGTATAATTACTTCTTTCAACTGACAAAATAATCAATGTATCTGTGAATTTAAAATAAATTTACCTTTGTTTCACAAAATGTAGCCTTTTGTATTTATTATGATCTCCATTCAGTTATATTTGTTGGCATTTTCCTAGAAAGAGGAAACTTTTGTTCTGTTTCAGCTGCAGGTATTTGATGCCAATAAGGATGGAAGGTTACAACTATCTGAGATGGCAAAGTAAGTTTATTCACTCAGTAGTATTTCTACTTTCTTGATAATCATAAGATGTCATGAGTGATCTGCTAGGTTGATATCTATAGGCCTATATATAAAACAGAATGTCTGTCTGTCTGTCTGTCTGTCTGTCTGTCTGTCTGTCTGTCTGTCTGTCTGTCTGTCTGTCTGTCTGTCTGTTCCTTATATAAATCCATACCATTCCACCAATCTGAACCAAATTTTGTATACTTACCATTTAGGACCTTACAGGTAACTCCATCTACAAGAAATTTTAACAGTCCTATCCATTTTGCAAATTTAGGCCATTTGGCACATTAACATAGACTAATATAGGCAAAATATTGAATTTGTCATACAAGGATGAGACAAAGCTCAATATAAATCTCACGACGCTAAGAACAAAAGTTGGTGTGGCCCTATGGGCCCCGAAAAACCATGTTTTGAGGGCCTAAAACCAACCATTATGGAGTTATTTGCATCACACTACCCCACTATAGGAATCAGATGAGAAATGACCAGCTGTAACCTTGGCAACGTCAGCACAAGGATTCTACAGTAGAATACAGACCTGTTGTTCAAAGTAGTCACGTGCGTAAATGTAGGCTAGGCCAAGGGGAGATTCTGCTACACTTATGCCTGTCTGAAAAAAAGCACTGTGGGTGTAAGCCACCCCTAGGGGTGAAGGTGGGGAGGTGTGAAATATAAAAATAATCGAAAATAGTGTTGAATTCGTAGATTTCAGGGTTGCTGAGATGAATAGTGACGCTCCAGATGTCATTTAAGACAAAGTTCAGCCCCCATCAGCATGCGGGATTAGAAGGGATGAAAAATGTCCAGCATGGCTGAGATTATGGATGTAGGCCTAAGAGTAATAGAATACGACAAATATTCAAGTAGAATCCATAGTTTTTGGGGTCGCTGAGATGAATAGTGACACTCCAGATGTTGTTTAAGGCCAAGTTCAGCTGCATCAGCATGGGGGTGAGAAGGGGTGGAAAAGAAAATAACCAAGATTATGGATGAATGTGCTTATGTTCCAGCGTAGCTCTCAACCATGCATACAGTAGTACACATATGGCATACTGTATGTATGTTCAGTCTTCAGCCCTAAGGCTGGTTGGAACCTCAACAGCTCTGCCATCAGCTGTCATAGATGGCCTAGGCATTACCGAAGAGGCGTGCTAGGGAAATGAGGAGCGAGGTAGCTTTCCGTTGTTTTCCTCACCGAGCCGTATGTTGCAATTGCATATCAGTCTGCCAAGCCCACTGAAATGCGTGCACCAACTGATCCTATGAGCAACATTTTCACACCATTCATAGCAGGGACTAGCTGCAGAAGGAATGGCTTTACTAGCATCGTTCATACCTCAGTTACTTTCATATTGTCAAAGCCAAAGATAAGACAGAGAAAGATCAATGAAAGTAACAAAATTGCTCTAGCCCATACTGTGGGGTTAAAAATAATTAAAAACCTCAAATATTACTCTCGAATCCATAGTTTTCGGGATCACTTAGATGAATAGTGACACTCCAGATGGCTTTAAATTGAAGGCCATAGTTTTTGGTGTTACTGAGATGAATGGTGACACTTCAGATGTTGTTTAAGTCTAAGTTCAGCACCCATTAGCATGGTGATTCAGAAGAGGTGAAAATTAAAATGTCCAAATTGATCAAGATTAATGTTGATTACACAGTATTCGGGGTCCCTCTGCTGTTCAGTGATAGTCCCAGTGACAGTTGGAATCTTGTAAATTATATCTATAAGGCGACATTATGTTACAAATTAGTTTTATTATTTATTTGAAAGGATTAACTACTTCCCAGGCAATCTGGGCTGCCACAAGGAAATACTTGAATGTAAAACTATACAATTTCAAATTAAAACATAAAAATTTACACGCAACAATATTTTTAAATTTACAAAAGGTTCCTAAACTATCAATCAACATTACAATTACAAAAACCTAAAATAGATTGGCATATACTGAGGGCTACCAAGGCTGTCACTGAAGCCCAAACCTCAATTGAGATTGATGGAAATCTAAAGCACATTATAATGTAAGCATCTAACACATTGTTCCATTTACAAAACTTGAAAGCAGTAAGAAAAAACATTGCACGTACTTCTGAGAGCAAGGCATCGGACAGATTGATATTGCAGCCCAGACACTAGTCCCTCTCCTCTCGACTCACCCCAAGCGGCTTACTGCTGTATATCGGATAGGAGTGAGGACTGGGAGAATAGGTATGCTAGGCTTTGGTCCGTCAGATCGCCACTACCAGCGTTACTCATCATATATACTTCCTCACCTCATACTTCTGACTTAATTATATAGATAACAGATAACAGATAACCCCTGATCAGGGGTTGAGCATTGGCAGTAGCAGAGGCCACGGCAGTAGCTTGTGAAGTAGCTAGTATTTAACTCCCGTTTACTTCTATATCCTTATAGGAAGACACAGCAGGGCTGATGTTATAGGAGTAATATAGTTTTCTTTTTATTGGTAGATCTGCTAAATTGAAATGCAATCTTTCAGGTTTAGTGTTCTCTTTTGTTGGTTGGATTGGACACCACCACTGATCTGAGGAAGCTTATTAACCAGTGAACGATGGGTACGACCACTGTAAAATTCAACATTTTT